>NC_091432.1:124518859-124825164 GCF_964237555.1 Oryctolagus cuniculus
AGGTGTGAGGTAAGGATCAAAATTCAATCCCTCCCCCCACTTTGGCATAAGGATATCTGGTTATTTCAGCACAGTGTGTATAATCAAATAATGTATAATCAAATAACCCAGGATTTAGCCTAGCATGAGGCACTGCTGTGGATTCACTGTAGGGGACTTTAGAACCAGTTGAAGTTCTATGTAATCCTCTGTGTGTCTGTGGCTTGGGAATGCAAGGGTGGACATGAAGATGTTACACAGCTTTCTGCAGATTCTAGGTTTTAAGGGTCAGCTCACTAATGTAACAAAAACTACTTCTTCATTTCATTGAACAAAGGCAGCTACACAGGGGAGAAAGGGATGTGGAAGACTTTGTATGACCTGCTTTGGAGTTCCTGGGAGGAAGACGGTATGATGCTTTGGGAGTAAGCCTTTAAAAACATACATAAATTTTTCTTAATAACAGTGTTAAAGCCAAGGCAGTAAAACCTTGTTAAATCTGATACAAGTTATCTTTAACATGGCAGATAATTCAAAGCAACTGCCTGGTTGTTTTGAAGTTCCTTCTCTGAGCCACTCTGTTTTAAATAAATGAAGCTGGCTGGACAAGGGGGGTGTAAAACTTAAGCAGAAAATGGAACTTTACCTTCTGTATTGCATATATGCTTCAAAACATCACATTTGTACATGGTAAGTACATATACTTTTATCTGACAATTAAAAAAAAAAAGAACATACAACTTTAAGAGGATTTTGTGAATGTGGCTGAAATTAGTATTCAGCATTCGGAATCTTAGAGTCCCTAAGTGCCAACTGCCCTAATCATCAGAGATACTGAGCCCCCTCCCCCAGCTGGAATGGTCACAAGGTTCTGAGCTCAGCGAGCCGCTTCAAGCCCAGGGCTGCAGGACGTCCAATGTCCCTGGGGCAGAGCTGCAGCCATCGCTTCCCCGTGAGAGTGCGGAAATTGAATAACCTCCTGATGGGAGAAAGAGCTGGATTCCCTTGGCCTTTTTGTTGTTGCTGCATTAGCTTTTGGCCCACATTTTTCAAGTTTTTGATCAGGCCAGTTACTGGCTGACCCTTTCCTGTCTCCACTGTGGCTCAGACCACGCCCACAGAGCTCCTTGGAGCCATGGAAGTCACAGACAGAACCAGAGGGCTGTGAGGAATTTTGGACATCTGCAGCTCGTGTTTTGGAGGTTTGAGGGCATAGTACTGGCATTGGCTCACTTCTAGTTTTTTTAAAAGGATTTATTTATTCATTTGAAAGGTAGAGTTATGGGGGCGGGGGATAGAGACAGAGGGAGAGAGAGAGATCTTCCATCTGCTGGTTCACTCTGCAAATGGCCGCAATGGCCAAGGCTGTGCCAGGCTGAAGCCAGGAGCTTCTTCTGGGTCTCCTATGTGAGTGTAGGGGCCCTAGGGACTTGGGCCATCTTTTCCTGCTTTTCCAGGTGCATTAGCAGGGAGCTGGATTGGAAGTGGAGCAGCTGGGACTCCAGCTGGAGCCCATATGGGACGTGGGTGCTGCAGGCGGAGGCTTAACCAGCTGCACCACAGCTCTGGCACCATGGATTCACTCTGGTGATGATCTTCTTCCTGGGCAGAGTCTCAAGGTGGCAAGATGGTATCACATGGCAAGAGAGAGGGGTCATGTGTGTCTACACTTGTGTTTCTAGTCTATTTGTGTCACCCCCGCCCCCGTCTAATGGCCACCAGGATTCAATCGTGGGGGCTCCACCCTAATGACTTTATCCAAACCCAATCTCTTTCCAAAGGCTCCACCTCTAAACACCATGGTTGGATTTTTAAAAAAAAGATTTATTTATTTGAAAGGCAGAGATACAGAGACAGAAGAAGACAGAGAGAGAAGTCTTTCATCCACTGATTCACTCCCCAAATGGCAGCAACAGCAGGAACTAGGCCAGACAGAAGCCAGGAGCCAGGTGCTTCTTTTGGGTCTCCCATGTAGGTGCAGGGGCCCAAGCACTTGGACCATCTTCCATTGCTTTCCAAGGAGCATTAGCAGGTAGCTGGATTGGAAGTGGAGCAGCTGGGACTCAAACCAGTGCCCATATGGGATGCAGGCATTGCAGGAAGAGGCTTAACTTTCTACACCACAGTGTTAGCCCCAAATTTCCTTCCTCTTAATGCCATTCTTATGTGAATGACCTTGGAAGGATGAACTGTGTTCACAGCATAGCATGTACATGTTTTCTATTTGACACATAGTAGAAAATATTGGGGGGGGGGCTGATGCAGTGGTATAGTGGGTAAAGCTGCTGCCTGCAGTGCAGGCATCCCATATGGCACCGGTTTGAGTCCCAGCTGCCCCACTTCCGATCCAGCTCTCTGCTATGGCCTGGGAAAGCAGTGGAAGATGGCCCAAGTCCTAGGACCTCTGCACCCATGTGGGAGACCTGGAGGAAACTCCTGACTCCTGGCTTCTGATTGGCACAGCTCTGGCCATTGCAGCCATTTGGGGAGTGAACCAGCAGATGGAATACCTCTCTCTCTCTCTCTCTCTCTCTCTCTCCCAGTGCCTCTCTGAAACTCTGCCTCTCAGATAAATAAGTAAATCTTAAAAAAATAGAAAAATAGAAAAATGGGGAACAAACTCCATTAGGAGCTAATCAGACCCAGGTTTGGATTTTGACTTTTTGATAATTTGTGTAAATTTGAGAAAGTCACTTAACTTTTTCAAGCATCAGTGTCCTTGTTTGAAAAGTGGCTGATATTCATCACATCCTGATGCAACACCTCTCAGGACTGGCACGTGCTGTTTCGGGTCCTGGAGCCACAGGACAAGTCAAGTCCTTTGGCCCAAGGCACAGAACTTAAATCCTATGGCTTGTGATGGGCAATGCCACTGCCTCTCTGAGCAAGTTACTGTAAAGCTCAAATGAGATGAGAAATGTGAATCTCAGCACTGTTCCTGGCACAGCATATATTTAATTGGGGATAATAGCAAGTATAATTATTACTATGTGAAGTTATTTTACCAGGTTCATGGAAACAGAGATTACAAAATAAATGAGTTCTGATGAAATAATTTAGAAATCCATGCATCATTTTTCTTTTTTTTTTAAAGATTTATTTATTTATTTGAAAGTCAGAGTTACACACAGAGAGAAGAAGAGGTAGAGAGAGAGAGAGAGAGATAGAGAATGAGAGAGAGAGAGAGAGAAAGAGAAAGAGAGAGAGAGGTCCTCCATCTGCTGGTTCACTGGCCAATTGGCTGCAATGGCCGGAGCTACACTGATCCGAAGCCAGGAGCCAAGAGCTTCCTCTGGGTCTGCCACGCGGGTGCAGGGGCCCGAGGACTTGGGCCATCTTCTACTGCTTTCCCAAGGCATAGCAGAGAGCTGGATCAGAAGTGGAGCAGCTGGGACTCGAACCAGTGCCCATATGGGATGCTGGCACTGCATGCGGCGGCTTTACCAGCTATGCCACAGCTCTGGCCCCTATGCATCATTTTTCACAAAAAGTTCATGGAGAATGCATATGATGAGAAAACTAGTTGTGCATTTCTTTCCTTTTTTTTTTGCCAGGATAAACTTTTCTTGTAACTTAATGTTCCATAAATTGTTTTTGAAGTGCTCTTGTATATTCCAAAAACCACAGTTTTTCTAAAAAAGGTTAAATTCTGTCTTACTTTCCTACTCAGTACCCAGTACCCCAGTACTCCAAAGAGCCTTTGACAGTCTTGCAAGGGCTTATAATCCTGCCTTAACCTCTGTGCTGTTCAACCCCTCTGATATCCTGTTGTCTAATCAGATTCTCAGCTGGGAGTGCACCTGGAAGTCTTCAACGTGGTCTTGCTGGAGCTGGTGGTCCTCCACCAGTCCCTCTGGGGTCCTGCAGGTGGGGTTTGCCTTGTGGCCCCCTTGACTCATTTGCTCTCTTCTGTCTTCTGAGCCACAGCCCTAGGGCTTGCCTTGGTTACGGTTCTGGCTGCCATTTGGCACTCTGATCTTCATGTAGGATTGGTTTTCTCTCTCTTGCCCAGCTGTGATGTCCTCCCCAGCACGTCTTGACCCTGATGCAATTTCTACCCCAATACTGCAGCTAAAAGCCCTTAGAGCTCCATGGGCAGTCCCACTCACCTCAGTCTCGTCCCATGACCAGTCCCCCAGGATGCTGGGAGGCAACAGGATGCCAAGAAGAGTCTTTGGATTAGAGGGCAGCAACTCCACTATACTTGCTCTCGCCTCACACAGGGGCAGGGTGAGCTATGCACTGGGCGGCTGAGTATCAAGGCAGCTATTTCAGAAGGAGAGGAAATGGGAATTAGAGTGACCATGTACATATAGAAGAGTGCTCAAATCACGTGTTAGCCCTTCCACTGTCAAATCTTCATGGTGTTGCTGCCAATATGCTGCTGACATATTGGAGTTTCTGATTCCTGTTCAACTCCCAGGCTCTCTGAACCAGAGGCTGTTAGGATTATAAAATGAGTTTCAGAGAGTGTGTTCCTGTGTAACAAGCCAATTTCTGAATAGCCCGCCCCTCCTTGCCTTCTCTTTGGTGAAGCTAAGTGCGAATTAGGCAGTAATAGCCAACAATCATGGACCACTCAGAGACACTGTGCTAAGCTGTTACATGCATTAATTTATTTAAGTTTGCAAACATGATGTAAGCACTATTATGATTAATAGTATTACAGATGAAGAAATCAAGGCACCAGGAAGTGAAGCAATTCGCCCAAGAACACACAACGGGGAAAACAACACTTGGCAACTTGGCTCCAGAGCCGTCTTGCAATATCGTCTATGATCCATTTACTCCTCAGGAGCCCACACAAGACTGGGTCTTTTGTCTCATCCTAAGCAAAAGCAGTAATTTAGCATGAGTGTGCATTCCATCCACACTTTGTTGTCAGAAACTATGACTGGGGGCAGCAATGGAATGCGGGTCATGGCGGATGTACCAGGCGGTGAGTTTCCTCCCTGTTGCATCAGGGCAGGGAGGGCACTCCCTTCCTCTCTTCCCTTGGGCACTTTGGCTGACCCCTCCTGTCTCTTCAGTAGCAGCCTCTGTCCATCCAGCCGAGGAGGTGCCCTCTTTGCTCAGACTCTCTATGGTCGAAAGAACTGGATTCCTGGAAGATTTGTAATTCCAGGTACACTTGAGTGAGAAGTGATTGTTCTGATGGATAAACTGGGAACCAGACAAATGTGGCTCAGACACCCTCCCCGTGCTCCTACCCGAAGCTCTCACACTGTTCTGCTTTGTGGCAGTTATTCTGGAGTTCTCTAGGACTATACCATGGCTGGGTGGTGAAGCCTGTTGAATTTCAAAGGTCAGCATTAGAAAGCCCATTGTTTCTGCACTTCCAGGCTGTATTTTTCAGTGGCTCTATCAGTGACACAGTTGGCATTCTGAGCTTCCCTTCTCAGTTGGTACTATCCCAAAGTCAATTATCTATTGTTCGTGGAGCTGACTTTTCTCTAATACGTCTTCCCCAGTATCTGGGATGGAATGGAGAAACAGAAGCAGAGCAGGAGCTGCTCAAAGATGGCAGTGGTGGTGCCAACACAATGTTGGGCTGGAACCAAAATCAAAGAGTTTTGGTTAGTTTGGATTCAGTGACCCCAAACTTTGGCACACAGGAAATAACTAACTGGAGAGATGAGCAGATGTGTACCACTGAAGAGAATTTATTCACTACCACTGCTACTAAAAAATAATTATCATTTATCTTAGTATCTATTTTTATAGACACTTGACATCTATTTCTTAGTTATTATTATGACCATTTTATTTATTTATTTATTTTGACAGGAAGAGTGGACAGTGAGAGAGAGACAGAGACAGAGACAGAGAGAAAGTTCTTCCTTTTCCGTTGGTTCACCTCCCAATGGCCTCTGCGGCTGGCACCCTGTGGCCGGTGCACCACGCTGATCTGATGGCAGGAGCCAGGTGCTTCTCCTGGTCTCCCATGCGGGTGCAGGGCCCAGGCACTTGGGCCATCCTCCACTGCCTTCCTGGGCCACAGTAGAGAGCTGGCCTGGAAGAGGGGCAACCGGGACAGAATCCGGCGCCCCGACCGGGACTAGAACCCTGTGTGCCGATGACCATTCTATTTAAAAATGCTTTTTTTTATTTATTTAAAAGGAGAGAGAGAGAGAGAGAGATTGATTTATCCTCTGGTTTACTCCTCCAATGGTTTGCAATAGCCAGGACCTGGGAACTTAATCCTTGTTTCTCAGGTGAGTGGCAGGGATCCAACCACTCGAGCCATTATCTGTTGGCTTCCAAGGTGGCATTAGCAGGAAGCTGGATTGGAAGTGGAGCCAGGACTTGAACTCGGTCACTCTAATATGGGATATGTGTGTCCCAAGAGGCATCATTTTTTTTTAAATTTTTTTAATTTATTTATTTTTGACAGGCAGAGTGGACAGTGAGAGAGAGAGAAACAGAGAGAAAGGTCTTCCTTTTGCCATTGGTTCACCCTCCAATGGCCACTGTGGCTGGTGCACTGCGGCCAGCACATCGCACTGATCCGAAGCCAGGAGCCAGGTGCTTCTCCTGGTCTCCCATGGGGTGCAGAGCCCAAGCACTTGGGTCATCCTCCACTGCACTCCCGGGCCACAGCAGAGAGCTGGCCTGGAAGAGGGACAACCGGGACAGAATCTGGCGCCCCAATTGGGACTAGAACCCGGTGTGCCGGTGCCGCAAGGCGGAGGATTAGCCTAGTGAGCCGCGGCACCGGACCCAAGAGGCATCTTAACAACTGTGCCAAATTCCCACTCCAGTGACTATTCTTTCCAGGAGGTTGAGAAGTAGAGGTTGAGTTTAAGGAAATTGTATAGAATCCGATAGCAAGAGGGTGGATTTTAACCCAGGCTTACTCATAGCAGGACACCTGTCTCCATTATGTGATGCTAAGGACACAGAAGCTTTGACATGGTCGCTGGTTTTGGAAGTTGTAGTTGAAAAGAAAGGACAATACATCCGTGGTGGAAGCACTAACTACCAAATATGCTCAAAGACCTAAAGGAAAACATACAAAAAACTAATGAAATCAGGAAAACAATAAAAAATGAGAATATCAAACCAATAGAAATTCTATAAGGGAATCAAACAGGAACTCTGGGGCTGAAAGTGCCATAATTGAAATACAAAATTCTTGAGAGGGATTTAAGGGCAGAGTTGAGCAGGCAGAAATGAACTTGAAGAAAGGACAATTGAAAGTGCTCGGTTTTAGAGACAGAAAGAAGATAAATGGAAAAAAGTGAGCAGATCCCAAAGGTCTTTTGGACTTCAGAACATGCAGCAAACGTGCATCTGTGGAGTCCCAGAAGAAGAGAGAAAGGATAAGATACTTGAAATAATGACTGGAAACTTCCCACATTTGGAGAAATACGTGAATCTACAAATCCAGCAAACTCTAAGTAGGAGGACTCAAAGAGAACCACATGAAAACATTACAACACTGTTGAAGCAAAAGACAAGGAGAGACTCCTGAGCATGACAAGACATTATGGCTCATCAGGTACAAGTGATAGTCAGTAGGTTAACAGCTAATTTCTCATACAAAAACTTGGAAACCACGAGGCAGCCAGATTATTGACACATAGTTATTACATATTTATGGGCATAATATTATGTTTTGATACACATAAACATGTATAATGATAATGTTAAGGTAATTAACATATCCATCACTTCAAACATTTGCCATTTTTAAATGGTGAGAGAATTCAAAATCTATCTCCCAGCTATTTTGAAATAGCTACTATAGGAGCCAGTGCTGTGGTGCAGTGGGTTAAATCCCCAGTCCGTGGTGACAGCATCCCATATGGGAGCCGGTTCAAGTCCCGGCTGCTCCACTTCCTATCTAGCTCTCTGCTATGACCTGGGAAAACAGGGGAAGATGGTGCAAGTCGTTGGGCCCCTTCATTTGTGTGGGAGACCCGAAGAAGCTCCTGGCTCCTGGCTTTGGATTGGCCCAGTTCCGGCCATTGCACCCATTTGGGGAGTGAACCAGCAGATGAAAGATCTTTCTTTCTCTCTGCCTCTGCCTCTCTGTAACTCTGCCTTTCAAATAAATAAATAAATGTTTTTTTTTTTTAAACAGAAATAGCTATTACATATGATGCATAGTTTGCAAATATTTTCTCTTATTCTGTGGGCTGTCTTTCTACGCTGTTGATTGTTTCCTTTGCTGTGTGGAAACATTTAAGCTTGATGTAATTCTATTTATTTATTTTTGCTTTTGTTGTCTATGGTTTTGAAGTCCTCTCCAAAAATGTCCTTGTGTCAACCAATGTCATGAAGTGTTTCCCTTATGTTTTCTTCCAGCAATTTTTGAAGTCTTTAATCATTTTGAGCTGAATTTTGGCTGTGGTTGGAGATGGAGGGGGAAGCATCTTGTTTACTCTTCTGCATTTGGATATCCAGATTTCCAAACACCAATTATTGAGAATACTGTCTTCAGTTTATCCCAAAATGTATTGGACAGAAATGTGTGGATTAATTTATGAGTTCTTTATTCCATTCCATTGGTCTGTGTGTCTGTTTCTAAGCCAGGAACATGCTGCTTTGGTTATTATTGCTTTGTAGTATATTTTGAAGTCAGATACCATGATGCTGCCAGCTCCTTTTGCTCAAGATTGCGTTGGCTATTTGTTGGTATGTACATATTTCAGGAGGCTTTTTGTTTCCATTTCTGTGAATAATATTATTGGCAGTTTGATGGGATAATATATTTTAAGTGCTGAAAGTAAAAAGATAGAGCCAAGAATTCTGCATCTGGCAAAACTGTGCTTCAAAACTGAAGGAGAAATCAAGTACTCATACTAAACAAAAGCTAAAACAGTTAAATGTAACTAGGCCTGTCCTTTGGGGAATGTTTGAAGATGTGATTTGTGACATCAGTAGCATGAAATGGAATCAGGTCTGTATAAGACAAAAAATTTGGTGTGTGGTTAAAGTTAAGCTGGCATCAATTCAAATTATATTGCTGCAACTTTAAAATATTATACATATCCCCCATGGTAACCACAAAAAAATAAAGAATGTATACGAAAGGAAATGAGAAAATAAAAATGTGTCACTACAAAAAATCAGCTAAGCCCAACAGAATACAATAATAGAAGGAGTGAAGTAGAGAAAATAAAAACCAAACAGCAAAAGTAAGCCATCCCTTACCAGAATTACTTTAAAAATAAACTCTCCAATCAAAATATGTAGATTGACAGAGTGGTTCAAAAAACATCGCAGTTACACACTGCCTACAAGGGACTCACTTTAGATCTAAGGACGCAAATGGGATGAAAGTAAAAGGGTGGAAGAAGTTTTCACAGCAATGGTCATCGAAAGAGAACTAGGATGGCTGTATCAATATCATAAAAAATAGACTATATCAAAAGCCATTTCAAAGACAAAGGACATTATAAATGGAAAAAAAAGACTCAATTTGGTAAAAAAAAATACATGCACCAACATCAGAGTCCCAACATAGAGTACATGAAGCAAACATCAACAAAATTGAAGGAAGAGATAGTTATACGATAATGGTTGAAGACCTCAATACCCTACGTTCAACAATATGTAGAATAACCATATAGATTAATATTGGTGGGATTAACCAGTGAAGCCATCTGGTCCTAATATTTTCTTTGTTGAAGTTTTTTTAAATTACCAATTCAATCTCTTTAGTAATCATAGGTCTATTTAGATTTTCCATTTCTTCATGAATACAGTACATTAAAAACTACAAAACATTGCTGAAAGAAATTAAATAAGACATAAATGAGTGAAGAAGCATCTCTTGTTCATGGACTGAAAGTCTCACTCTTATTAGGATGACAGTCCCATCCAAAGAGACCTAAAAAATCCCAACAGCATATTTTGCATAAATAGAAAATAGCAGGGCCAGTGTAGTAGGTAAAGCTGCCATCTACAATGCTGGTTCAATCCTGGCTCCTCCACTTCTAATCCAGCTCATTGCTAATGTGCCTGGAAAAAGCAGCAAAAGATGGCCCAGGTTCTTGGGCCCCTGCTACCCATATGAGAGACTTAGAAGAAGCTCCTAGCTCCTGGCTTCAGCCTGGAATAAACCCAGCCATCATGGCCATCTGGGGAAGTGAAACAGTGTATGGAAGATCTCTCTGTCTGTCTCTCCCTCTCTTTCAGTAACTCTGACTTTCAAATGAATAAAATAAATCTGTTTTTAAAAAAAAGAGAATAATATCCTTAAGTGCATGTATAATCTCAGGAGAACCTGAGTGGTCAAAAAAAAATCTTGAACAAGAATAACAAAATTGAATTCCTCATACTTCCTGATATCAAAACTTACCTCAAAGCTTCTTGATCAAAATAGTGTGATATTAGCAAAAGAATATTCTCAGAATGAGTAGAACAGAATGGAGAAACCAGAAATAAACCTTCATATATGTAGTTAATTGATTTTCAACAAGGGTTCCAAGACCATTTAGTAATCAGAGGACAATCTTTTCAATAAATGGTACTGAGAAAACTGGGCATATGCATGCAAAAGAATAAAGTTGGGACCATATGGGCGCCAGTTCAAGTCCTGACTGTTCTACTTCTGATACAGCTCTCTGTTGTGGCCTGGGAAAACAGTAGAAGATGGCCCGGATCCTTGGACCCCTGTACCCATGTGGGAGGCCCGGAGGAATCTCCTGGCTTCTGGCTCCAGGCCTCGGATTGGCAAAGCTCCAGCCATTGTGGCCATCTTGGGGGTGAACCAACGGATGGAAGACTTTCTCTTTCTCTCTCTGCCTCTGCCTCTCTGTAGCTCTGCCTTTCAAATAAATACATAAATCTCAAAAAAAAAAAAAAAAAAGAATAAAGCTGGGCCCATACTTAACACCATCCACAAAAATTAACTCATAATGGAAAAAAGACCCACTTGTAAGAAATAAAATCATAAAGCCCTTAGGAAGAAACACAGGAGGTCGGTGCCGTGGCTCAATAGGCTAATCCTCCACCTGTGGCGCCAGCACACCGGGTTCTAGTCCTGGTTGGGGCGCCAGATTCTGTCCCGGTTGCTCCTCTTCCAGTCCAGCTCTCTGCTGTGGCCCGGGAGTGCAGTGGAGGATGGCCCAGGTCCTTGGGCCCTGCACCTGCATGGGAGACCAGGAGAAGCACCTGACTCCTGGCTTCAGATCAGCACGGTGCGCCAGCCGCAGCGTGCAGGCCACAGTGGCCATTGGAGGGTGAACCAACGGTAAAGGAAGACCTTTCTCTCTGTCTCTCTCTCACTGTCCACTCTGCCTGTCAAAAAATATATAAATAAAAGAAAGAAACACAGGAGAAATTTCATGACAGTGGGTTCAAAAGTGATTTCTCACACAGACAAACCAAATAAATAAGTATATAGATTGAACTTTATGAAAATTAATCACTTTTGTGCATGAAAGGACACCATCAAGAGAGAAAGGAACCCAGGGAGTGGGAGAAAATATTTGCAAGTTATTTATCTTAGAAGGATTAATTTCTAGAATACATAAAGAGCTCCTACAACTCAACAACAAAAAGATAAGAAACTCAATACAATAATGGACAATGGGCTTGAATAGATAGTTCACCTAAGAAGACACAGAAACAGCCAATATGCACATGAAAAGATTTTCAACATCAGTAGCCATTAGGGAAATGCACATCAAGACCAGATTCTAATTCATACCCATTAGCATGGTAATGATTAACAAAATGGAACAGAATTAATATTATGAAGATTTTTGAGGAGTTAGAACCATTGTTTGAGGGATTACAAACTGCTACAACTACTGTGGAAAATAATCTTGTTGTTCTTTTAAGAATTAAGCATACTAGTACCATATGATATGACAATTACACTCTTAGTTATATACCCCAAACTATTGAAAGTGAGGATCAACAGTGCTTGTACACCAGTTTTCACTATAGGTTACTCACAATGGCAAAAAGGTAGAAGAAGCCCAAATGTCCATTACCATGTGAGTGGATCAACAAATTGTGGTATAAACACAAAATGGGATATTTTTTGGCCTTAAAAAAGAAATATGATTCTGATAGATGCCACAACATAGATCGACCTTGTTGAAACCTTATGCTAAGAGAAATGAGCCAGACACAAAGGGACCAATATGAGTATTATATGATCCATTCGTATACCTGCCTAGAACAGGGGAATTCATAAAGACAGAAAGCAGTATAGATATTACTAGGGACGAGGAGAGGGTTAAATGAGGAGACACTATTTTATAAGTACAGACTTTCTATTTGGGATGATGAAAAGTTTCTGGAAATGGGTCGTGCTGATGGTTGCACAACACTTTTGATGAACTTTAATGCCACTAAATTGTAAGCTTAAAACTGGCTAAAATGGTGAATTTTATGTTATATTCATTTTTCTGCAGTAAAAAAAATCAATGTGAATTAACTATCCTTCAAAAGACAGATTTTATACTATTAGGAGTTGACACATTTGAGTTTCTGTTTTCCAAAAAACAGTGGATCATACTAAATGATCCAAATTCTTTTGCCTGATTCTCCTCTATGATCAGTGCCATCTGTGGGATTTGCAAGATGCCCAGCTGAGTGTGTGGTCCATATGTGTGATAGCTTTGTCTTCCACTCAGCTCCCCACCTGCCATAGAGTGAGTGTCGCATACTAATATTCTCTTTGAAACCTATGTGTATACTTAGGCTTTGCAAATTGGGATGTGGACAGATAACAAATAGATATCATCTGGAAGCAATCATTTTATTTTTCTCTTTGAAGAACTGATTAAATTGATGATTCATCTTATAGTCAATGGTGTACGTTGACAGAAGAAATGCTATAGTAGTGACCCTCAAATATGAATGGTATATGAAGGTGACTGGTAGTTAGGAGAGAGTTAAGAAAACCTAACTCAGGAAGACTTCTTGGAGCTAACATCTGGGGCTGGCTAGAAAGTGACAATGCAAGTTAGAAGCAAGGAGAGAGATTGACTTTTTAAGTAAACAGAGCAGACTCAGTAGAGTTGCATCAAGATACAATATGTCAGTTAGTCTCAGATCTTTAAATTTATCTACCTATGACCCACCTAAGAAGCCTGAGAGGTGGATATTATTATCCACCTCACTTTAGCAATGCAAATGTTCAGACACAGAATAAATAATTCCACCAGGTTATTCAGCTAGTAACTGACAAAGCTGTGACTTCAACCCAGGTAGGGAGTTCATTGTCTAAATACACTACCTCTAGCTGGACCTCCTAAGAGGAGTTCTTAACACAGTGAAAAAGAAAGATTGCTTACTGCTACTCCATCTCACATCTGAATTCTGTCTTGGGGGAAGACAAAACTTCTCTCCCAGTCAAAGCCTCTCATGCAGGAGGAATATCTTAAAATCGGCCTAGGCCAACTTACTCTCTCAAACTCCAGACTCTGGCTTGCCTGATCTTCCAGGGTCTGTTCACTACCCCTTCTCCTTAATCTCAAACACTGGGAAGTGTGTGCGTGGAGAGGGGAGTTGGGGGGGATGGTATGTCTATTTGGCAGCCAAGGCCTAGCATCTGGTCTCAGGCGATCCTCCCTACTAAAGGATGCCACGTGTCTCATCTTCCCTACCTCTTTAGCCCCTGTTATGGGGGAAGAGTAGCAACCATGAAAGGCAACCTTGGGCCTCGTGAAAGAAGAATTTCCACACGGACAAGGCAATGAGCAAAGCAAAATTTATTTAAGTCAGAAACCTCACGCTGCACCAGCCAGAGGGGATCTCCAAAAAAGGAAGACCTGAGAAACTGGTTGAAGTGGAGTCTGTCAAGCACAATTTGGGGAAAAACCAAAGAGCAGGGATGAAACCCACGGGGTGGGGGTGGTGGTATCTGGAATTGAATCCTGTCTAACCTGCTCAGGATAAAACAAAAAAACCAACAGAAGGGTGGGGTGGGTGACTTCTTTCTCTTCTCATGATAAAACTAAAAATCCAGAAGAGTGGGATTGCCACTTTTGTCTTGCTAAAGGTAGCTTTTGGGGAGAAGCATGCATTTTGTACACTCTTACAGACACGTCCCCTTTTCTCATTCCAAGAGGGACCTGATCTATCTAACTACCTCCTAGTTCATCTATCTCCTCATATCATCCTTTTGAAAAGACACCAGAAGCACTTCTGTGTAACAGGGTTTACTTTAAACTTTTTTGTTTTGTTTTGTTTTTTGTTTTTAACCACCGATCAGACTCCCCACAGGGCTGTGCCTTCCAGTCTTCTACTTAAGTTTTTACCTCGACTACACTGGAGGGTACCCTGGCTTCTCTCAGACTTCACATGTTCTCACTCACTAAATTATAGAAGTTTCTCTGCTTAAGATTCCTCTGTTCCACAATCATCACTGTATGCTTTTTAAACCATAGAGCTCTCTGATTTATCCTTAATGCCCTAGAATGTGTGAAGGCCTGTGAAATCCTGTTACACTCCCTAAGATAATATAAAATGGCTGAGCTGTTATTGTAATCACAACTAGTTAAAATTTTTTTCCCATCCATAATGTGATTCTCAAAAATATTCACATCTTTGAACAAATGCTATGGGCATTATGCTTAAATGTCTTGTTTTCTAGGTTAAACCTTTTCCTGAGACTCCCAGGGTTTGCAAAACCTTGGTAAAGTATAATTCTGTAAAAATCAAATCATTTACTTGTTTCCTACCTGGATTCGAAATTGCTTTAATGTTTTCAAAAGTCAAAACTGCTTTAAAGTAACTATGGGTTAAAATTCTGTATTTTTTTTTTTTTTTTTTTTTTTTTTTTTTTTTTTTTTACTAAGAGGGATAATGTATTAAGTTGTTCATTAACAGTCAGGGCTATGCTGATCAAGTCACCGTTTCCCATAGTGTCCATTCCACTTCAACAGGTTTCCTTTTTGGTGTTCAGTCAGTTGTCACCAATCAGGGAGAACATATGGTATTTGTCCCTTTGGGACTGGCTTATTTCACTCAGCATGATGTGTTCCAGATTCCTCCATTTTGTTACAAATGACTGGATTTCGTTGTTTCTTACTGCGGTATAGTATTCTAAAGAGTACATATCCCATAATTTCTTTATCCAGTCTACCGTTGATGGGCATTTAGGTTGGTTCCAGGTCTTAGCTATTGTGAATTGAGCTGCAATAAACATTAGGCTGCAGACCGCTTTTTTGTTTGCCAATTTAAATTCCTTTGGGTAAATTCCAAGGAGTGGGATGGCTGGGTCGAACGGTAGGGTTATCTTCAGGTTTCTGAGGGATCTCCAGACTGACTTCCATAGTGGCTTGACCAGTTTGCATTCCCACCAACAGTGGGTTAGTGTCCCTTTTTCCCCACATCCTCGCCAGCATCTGTTGTTGGTAGATTTCTGAATGTGAGCCATTCTAACCGGGGTGAGGTGGAACCTCATTGTGGTTTTGATTTGCATTTCCCTGATTGCTAATGACCTTGAACATTTTTTCATGTGCCTGTTGGCCATTTGGATTTCCTCTTTTGAAAAATGTCTATTGAGGTCCTTGGCCCATCTCTTAATTGGGTTGTTGGTTTTGTTTTTGTGGAGTTTCTTGATCTCTTTGTAGATTCTGGTTATTAACCCTTTATCTGTTGCATAGTTTGCAAATATTTTTTCCCATTCTGTCGGTTGTCTCTTCACTCTCCTGACTGTTTCTTTTGCAGTACAGAAACTTCTCAATTTGATGCAATCCCAATAGTTAATTTTGGCTTTGACTGCCTGTGCCTCCCGGGTCTTTTCCAGAAACTCTTTGCCTGTGCCAATATCTTGAAGGGTTTCTCCAATGTTCTCTAGTAACTTGATGGTGTCAGGTCGTAGATTTAGGTCTTTAATCCATGTTGAGTGGATTTTTGTGTAAGGTGTAAGGTAGGGGTCTTGCTTCATGATTCTGCACGTGGAAATCCAATTTTCCCAGCACCATTTATTGAATAGAATGCAACAACACATCAGAAAGATCATCCACCCAGACCAAGTGGGATTTATCCCTGGTATTCAGGGATGGTTTAATGTGCGCAAGACAATCAATGTGATACACCACATGAACAGACTGCAGAAGAAAAACCACATGATTATCTCAATAGATGCCGAGAAAGCATTTGATAAAATACAACACCCGTTCATGATGAAAACTCTAAGCAAACTGGGTTTGGAAGGAACATTCCTCAATACAATCAAAGCAATCTATGAAAAACCCACAGCCAACATCCTATTGAATGGGGAAAAGTTGGAAGCATTTCCACTGAGATCTGGGACCAGACAGGGATGTCCACTCTCACCACTGCTATTCAATATAGTTCTGGAGGTTCTAGCCAGAGCTATTAGGCAAGAAAAAGAAATTAAAGGGATACAAATTGGGAAGGAAGAACTCAAACTATCCCTCTTTGCAGATGACATGATTCTTTATTTAGGGGACCCAAAGAACTCTACTAAGAGACTATTGGAACTCATAGAAGAGTTTGGCAAAGTAGCAGGGTATAAAATCAATGCACAAAAATCAACAGCCTTTGTATACACAGACAATGCCATGGCTGAGGAAGAACTTCTAAGATCAATCCCATTCACAATAGCTACAAAAACAATCAAATACCTTGGAATAAACTTAACCAAGGACATTAAAGATCTCTACGATGAAAATTACAAAACCTTAAAGAAAGAAATAGAAGAGGATACCAAGAAATGGAAAAATCTTCCATGCTCATGGATTGGAAGAATCAATATCATCAAAATGTCCATTCTCCCAAAAGCAATTTATAAAAATTCTGTATGTTTTTTAAAAAGCCTTTTTTTCCTAATTAAGAGGCATTGAGAATTGTATAGGAAGTTAGCTCTTCTTAAAAGACAGAGAGCAGGATTACCTGATTATCTCTCTTTGTTCCATGACATGTTTTACTGTCCTATTGATAGGTTCATATGTTGAAATGGAAAGGCCACCACAAAACAGGAAAATAGAAAAAGGTTTATTGTCGGGTGGGGAAACCTGACAGGCTGCCTCCCCTTGCACGAGAGAACAGCAGCCTGTACTAGAACAGGTCTTACGTAGCTTTGCAGAGCTAAGGAAGTGGGAGCAGCAAATCCCAGTTAGGGTGGGGGTGGAGCTGACGCTTGTGATTGGGCCATTTGGTCACCTGACTTCTAGTGAACCAGGCTGGGCTTAGACTGAAGCTTACTGTACAAAATGGTGATGCGGCCAGAGCAGATGGCACCACAGACAAGACTGTACCATTTTACTGACAGAAATCACAAACTAATCCTTTTCAAACAAGGTTTTGCTGTTTTGTTTTTATTCATTTCAGGGATGTTTCATATGCTTTCTGTTGCCGTTATTGAGCTTAACTGCTTTAAAAATTTGAGCTTAAAGGCAATAACTTTACCTAACTCTGATTCGATCTGATCCACTGCTTTGGTTAAAATGCTCATATTTAACTTACTCTGGCCAAAAGGTTTAAACCTCTGACTATTCTTTGACATCTAAAGCTCTAAAAGTGAGTCTTTGGCCTTGAGGCTTCCAACTGGATCACTGGAACTCTCAAGATGTCTCTCGATTGCAAGAGATCATTGCCTTGTGTGCTTTGTGTTATCCAGAACTCAACAGCTAGACGCCGTCACACTCCAGGTGTCAGTTCAGGCGATGCCCTGAGGAAGTCTGCATTCCTCCCATAGGTGGACCCTCAGGAGAAGGCTCTGCTGCTGTCCCTCAGTGATGTCCCCTTTCAACATGAAGCAGCCAGAGTGGCTGTCCCCCCATATCCCTAACAGCAGTTAGGATCCATTCTTCTGGCTGGGGGGTGGGAATGTGACCAGTTAGATGGTCTAACAGTTAGATCAGGTCCTTGTTGGAATGAGAAAAGGGGACGTCTCTCTCTCTCTCTCTCTCTCTCTCTCTCTCTCTCTCTCTCTCTTTTAAGATTTACACAGAGAGAGAGGTCTTCCATCTGCTGTTTCACTCCCCAGTTGGTCACAACAGCCAGAGCTGTGCCAATCTGCAGCCAGGAGCCAGGAGCTTCCCCCAGGCCTTCCCATGTGGGTGCAGGAGCCCAGGCACCTGGGCCATCTTCTACTGCTTTCCCAGGCCATAACAGAGAGCTGGATTGGAAGTGGAGCAGCCGGGACTTGAACCGGTGCCCATATGGGATGCTAGCACTAGGGCAGCTCAACCCGCTATTCCCAGTGCCCGCCTCCAGGGGGAAGCCTCTTTAAGAGTGTATAAGATGCTTACTTCTGTGCAGATGCTGCCTTTAGCAAGACAAAATTCCAATCCCATTCCTGGGAGTGCCCAGTTTTACCATAAGAAAAGCAAGGAGGTAGTGATCAGACCCTTCTGAGTTTCTAGTTTTACCATGAGACTACAAAGATGAGTCACCTATCCCACCCTTTGATGGCTTCTTTGTTTTATCCTGAGCAGAGTAGACAGCCTTCTGATAGATTTTGTCCCCCGCCTTCTGATTGATTGATGGTTAGCTGTGATTCTGTTTCTGCCCTAAAGAGTACTTAAAAGACACCACTTTGACAAGTTTCTCAGGTCTTCCTCTCTTGGAGCTCCCCTCCTGATGCTGTGGCAGGAAGTTTCTGATTTAATAAATCCTGCTTTGCCTCCCCAACACATACGCATGCAAAGAACAAAAGGTAATATGTATGTACTGAGTGCTTAAAACTACCAGCAAATTGTTGAGATTATGTAAGATGCTCACTACTGACTGACTTCAAGAAGATTGTTGTCCAGGGATATTGAGACAAGCAAATACCAGACTAGGAGTTCCATGTCAGCCTGCGAAGACCATAGAGGTGTTTCCTGGCAGAATTTAGCAAGGTCTTGGTCTAGTGCCTCATTGTACCTTTGGCAATAAAATAAAAATACGGGTTGTAGTTAACAAATTTATAATGGTTTGATATCAAAGCCAAGGAATGCATGAGAAAGAAACTTCCTGTTGTCATGGATAGACTAATTCTTATGGGTGTATTTTGATTGCTTTATGGGGGAAACCCTTTTGGACTTCAGACCTATGACAAGTGAAAGTGCCTCTCTGGGATCAGTGTTGTGGCTTAGTGGGTAAAGCCATTGCCTCTGACACTAGCATTCTGTATGGGCACTGGTTCATGTCCTGGCTGCTCCCTTTCTGATGAAGGTCCTTGCCAATGGCCTGGGAAAAGCAGTGGAAGATGGCCCAAGTGTTTGGGCGCCTACCACCCACAAGGGAGACCCAGCTGAAGCTCCTGGCTTCTGCCTGACTTGACCCTGGTCATTGAGGTCATCTGGAGAGTGATCCATTGGATGGATGGAAGGGGATTATCTCTCTCTCTCTCTCTCTCTCTGTCACTCTGACTTTCAAATAAATAAATAAATCAAAAGAAAAAAAGAAAGTGCCTCTCTGTGTGCCAAGAGCAGTGTATTTAAAGGCAGTTAATCTCAGTGGTTTTGAGTACAGGAATATGAGAATGTCTTAGATAGGCCATGGCGACTAGGCAGTCAGGTAGTAATCAGATAGTCAGAGGTAACTGTTAAGTGCCAACTTTTATAACTTCCATTTTCAAAGAAGAACATTGAGGCTTAGAAAAAAGAAGCTAATACAGGTCTGTCAGACTTGGTCCCAGTACTCTGAATGGAAGAGTTAAGGCAGACAGATGCCTTAGAGAAACATATTTCTGAAAATTTCCTCCAAAAAACTTGGCAAGTTTTTTGTTGTGTTTTATTAAGGGAGGTCTTCTTTTGTTCTTTTATGTGCTGATTAATGCTTTAGAGTCATTCCAAAGGAAGCCTCTAGGAATACGGGACTTCCTGTGTTACTCGTAAGTTTGATATGTGTATCTTTTATGTCTTCATATAATTGGCTGATAAAAATGTTGAAGAAGAGATTGCCAGAACTGGGCAGTATTTCAAAATGATCTTGAAAGACCGGAGCTAGGGGCCAAAATCAATAAGACGGAATTCAATGGGGTAAAACTTGGGGAAAATGGAAAGAAACCACCCAGATCTACGTAAGTACAAGGTAGAAAGATCTGATCTGAAAAGCGTGCTTGGTTGACTGTGCTCTCAAAATGAGTCTGGTGCTAGTTACACTCCACCTCATAGGGAGCGGTTCTGAATGAGCTGCTGTGAGTTTCACTGAGCCACTGAACGCACCTTTGCATTTGTGGGATTTACACAGAAAAGTGCGATTAGTCAAGGTGCTCAATCAGCCAGCTCCCACCCTCAGAGTCTAATACATTGTCCTCAGCTTCCTACTGATCGCCTATATTGGTTTTCTGTCTTCATTTCCTTTCCTCCAGGCGTGGAGGACAAGGCAGTGCTTTCTCAACCTCTTCTGCATTCTCCACCATTAAGGAGGAGACTCAGAAAGTATATGATGCTCTGACATCATTACAGAGAAGTGACTAATCAGGAAAACAGTGCTTCAGTGTCTTCAAAGAACTCCCCGATGATCATACGATTCATTGTCTTCCTTAGCACCATGTCATCATGTGAGCGTCCCCTGCCCTGACCGCATTCTCTCCTGTACTCTTGCAAGGCTCTAGCAGGTCTGAGGAATGATGTGATCCTTCTTTTGTTCCGATGGACTGCTTGAGCTCGCCTTTCTGGTCTACAGGAAGCTGTACAGAGTTCTTCATGGACAGCCCTCGCCCTCCCAGACCTTTCCACTCAGCATCAAGCCTGGAGGAAACTGGCAGCCCTGCTATGTACAGCCCTGTCTTCCACGCTGATCTCCCGTGGTGGGGAGGGCAGAGACCAGGCACTCCTCTTTCAGCAGAGCCTCGCCCATAGGTGTGTCCTAGCCCCAGTTCTCTGCCAGCTCCTTTGAGGTTTCCTTAATGATCATGTTCCTCTTTCCCTTCTTTGCAGCCCTGAGCCTTCTTGCGTTGACTTGAGACTCCCCTCTTCATCCTGTCCTACGCCAGGTATCTGCAAATCTTTATTTTATTGTACTCTCTTAAAAAAATTAGTCTTAATGCACATATTATCGTTTATTATTTTTTAAGCGATTTACTTATTTATTTGAAAGGCAGAGTTACACACAGAGAGGGGGAGAGAGATAGAGACCTTCCATCTGCTTGTTCACTCCCCAGATGGCTGCAATCGCCAGGTCTGGACTACGCTGAAGCCAGGAGCCAGGAACTTCACTCTGGTCTCCCCCACGGGTAGCAGGGGTACAAGCACTTGGCCATCTTCTGTTGCTTTCCCAGGCAACAGATTGATTGGAAGTGGAGCAGTCAGGACTTGAACCAGTTCTTATATGGGATGCCAGGATCATAGGCAGTGGCTTAACCTACTGCATCACAACCCTTGCCCCTCTCATTCATTCTTCAGATCACTGGTATGTACATTCTACTGACACTGCTCTCACGGTCACTGCTTGTCGCTCCCCCTCTTCGTGGAGGAACGACACTAAACCCTGCCTAGGTTTCTTATCCGAGTCACGGCACCATTATGTCGCTCCCCGTCTTCGTGGAGGAACGACACAGGACCCTGCGCTGTTCTTTTGTCTGCTCGGCCCTCCCCGGGTTTGCTGCTGGTTCTTCCCGGGTTGGCTACTGACCCTTCCACCTCCGTGGAAGGGCGGTTCCCCCTGCCACTTTCCCCACTTCCGCGGGGGAGCGGCACACCGCCGGCCGGCTCTCTTGGGGGCTGCACAGGTGTTCCTTCAGATAGATGTTCCTGGTGCATGTTGTCTCTCTCCTCCTTTATAGTCCTCTTCCACCAATCCCAACTCTGCTACCCACACGCCGAGTACGCTGCTCTCCTCCAATCAGGAGCAGGTCCTGCTGTTTATTGGTTGAACTGGAGGCAGCTGAGTAGAAGCTGTTTCCTCCTCTCCCAGCGCCATATTGTGGGAGAGCAGATGCATAGAATAAGTCTTCATTCCAGTAACAGTCTAGTCCCAGTTGCTCCCCACAACTGCTCACTTCCTAACTTCCAGAACTCTCTTCAGTGCTAACTTTATTGAATTTCTGAGGCATGTACTCATACTCTCTTTCCTTTTCACAATTCCTATTCCGTTGTCTTCCATTCTATGCCGTGAACATACCTTCTTCCTTGCACCAGCTCCTCTGTCCTGGTAACTTCCCAAATATTCCCCTTCACCAGCCTCTCCTCTCATCTTACAATCTTCCTGGGCCGTTTTACTTACCTATGAGGTTTTAGCCACCACTTATATGTTGGATGATTCCCAAGCCAAAATTCCCAGCCCAGACTTCGCTTCTGAACTTCAAGTTTGACGTGTCTGAAATGGGGCTCCCCTTCCACGAGATACACCTGGCACCCTCTGTCTCCTCCTGACCATGTCTACGTCTTTAGAGAGGGGCATCAGATGGGGCCTTTCACGCCTTCTCCCCCTGTTAGCAATCTCGATTGTTTTTCTTTTCTCACCAGTTCCCTAGTGCTTTTTCTTGTCCACTCTCCCAGCTATAGTTTTATTTCAGATTATCATTGTTTTTGTCTGCCTGGAATATAGAAGCAGCCTCAGAACGGACCCTTGCTGCATTGAAACTCAGCCCTCTTTACTTCACTCCGGGCAAAGCCTTCGGTAATTTCTCTAAAAGCATACCCGTGCATCTCCATCCTTATGGGGATTTCTTCTTTTTCTTTTTTAAAAAATATTTATTCATTTATTTGAAAGTCAGAGTTACACAGAGAAGAAGAGGCAGAGAGAGAGGTCTTCCTTCGGCTGGTTCACTCCCCAATTAGCTGAAATGGCTGGCGCTGTGCCAATCTGAAGCCAGGAGCCAGGAGGTTCTTCTGGGTCTCCCACATGGGTGCAGGGGCCCAAAGACTTGAGCCATCTTCTACTGTTTTCCCAGGCCACAGCAGAGAGCTGCATTGGAAGTGGGGCAGCCAGGACTCGAACCAGTGCCCATATAGGATGACGGCACTGCAGGCGGTGGCTTTACCCGCTACGCCACAACGCCGGCCCCAGATTTCTCCTTTTCACACAGCCTCCAAACTGTCCTATGAGTCTATCACCTTCCTCTCAGCCTCAACCCGGCCCTCCCTCCCCTGCTTCTGACCTAATGCCTTACACTCTAGCATTCAGTAATGGTGCTGCATACAGTTCCCTAAAATGCCGCTCACTCATTCTGCTCCATGTTCTGGATCCCCTCCCACACACTCCCCTACCCCCCCCCCCCCCATGCCCTTTTCCTCTGCCTCTCCCAACTCTGATAAAGGCTTCCTGGTGTCTCCTCCCGCATCCCTGCCCTACTGGATACTACCAGATATAATTCCCACCCCCTCAATCTACCCCCAGTTCCCGAGTCCAGCAAATCAGGAAACCCTAAGTGCCCAAGGAATATCATCTGTAGACATACGTTGTTCACCACACTGATTTTGTAGATTTATTTTTTCTATAATATTGATTATTTTTTAAATGATGGAAGAACTTTAATATACTCAAGTCAGAAGACTTGGAAGTTTCTAGTCCTAGAAACTCTATTATTAAAATATTGATAGTGGAAATGCTCTCACAGTCTCCTCCCCATATATGCTTACAGATTTTTATATTAAGATGGGGGTCACATCTCATCATTTCAAAATAATGGTATACTTAATGTGCCAGGCACAGGCCCCTTCCTTCATTCAGCTATGGTCTGGTTGGAGAGTCCAACATTAAGCAGAGTCACACAAACCAATGCAAATTACAACTTTATTCTTATTGTTGACAAGTGATAAGGAGAGGCTATGGAGCTGTGAAAATATAAGAGAAAAGGAACTCATCTCCATTGTAGATGAAGATGGAGGGGTTAAGGCCCAAAAGAAGCTAGGTGTTAACCAGCTCAGAGGGACCGCCTATTACTGAGTTTCTGCACTGACATATTTTCCCCTTTAAAGTTTGCACTTAGCAATAAACTACAAACATTTTCTTGGTTAAAAAAAAACAAACTTGCTTATGACATAGAGGTATCCTAGGTATAATATTAGATTATATATATTGCAGTTTAATCTCTCTCCTAACATCAGATATTTAAGTTTCCTACTTTTTTTATGAATGCTGCTGCAATGAATATGTTTGCACATGTATCTCTGTGGATGTCTCCAATAACTTCCCAAGGATGTATCTATACAAGTGGGAGTGCGATGTCAAAGGGTGTGCGAACGAACGTTTTTGCAACTGCCTGCCAAGGTGCTCTCTGGAAGGGCCCTGGCAGGCTGCCTATCCTTCTGCTCACTTTGAACAGGAATGACTGACGCCCCCAGATCCACCAGTCCTGCACCCTCCCTTCCTTTTCAGTCTTCTCAAATTGTGCAAGGGGACTGAGGCTGTGGAAAGTGGAATCTGAAAATATACTTATTTTGGTATAAACGTGTGTGGAATCCATGATTTATAAAATGCATGTTCCCTAGCCATCTGAAGAAACCCTCTAATTATTCAAAACGTGAGATCTCACTGGAGTTTTAGTTTTCATGCCCTTGCTTGCTGTTGAGCAACTTTTTGAAAAATTATTTACTTGAGAGGCAGAGCAACAGAGAGAATGAGGGAAGGAGGGAAGGGCACAGGAGGGAAGAGGAGGAGGAGGAAGGTCTTTCATTCTCCAGATCACTTTTCAGATGGCTGCAACAGCCAGGGCTGGGCCAGGATGCAGCAGGAACCAGGAACTCCACTGGGTCCTCACGTGGTGCAGGAGACTTGGGCCATTCTCTGCTGCCCTCCCAGGCACATTAGTGCGGAACTGGATTGGAAGTGGAGCAGCTGGGACTCAAACTGGCACCCATATGGGATGCTGGCCTTGTAGGTGACAGCTTAACCTGTTGTGCCACAGTGACGGCCCTGAGGTTGAACTTTTAAATAGATTTTTGCCTTTGTAAATTTGTTGTGCTAGTTGCCCATTGTTGTCACCATATCAGTGCTCAAATTATTATTCTCACATTTCAGAAGTGTTTGTTTCTCACTAGGTCACTGAAGGCAGAGGCTCTTTTGGTCCTGTATATTACTTAAAACATAGCAGGTACATCCCATCTGGGCGCTGGTTCTAGTCCCGGCTGCTCCACTTCCCATCCAGTTCTCTGCTATGGCCTGGGAAAGCAGCGGAAGATGGCCCAAGTCCTTGGGCCCCTGCACCTACATGGGAGACCTGCAGGAAGCTCCTGGCTCCTGGCTTTGGATCAGCGCAGCTCTGGCCATTGCGGCCATTTGGGGAGTGAACCAGCGGATGGAAGACCTTTCTCTCTCTCTCTCTCTCTCTCTCTCTCTCTCTCTCCCTTTCCTTATCTCTCTCTGTAACTCTGACTTTCAAATAAATAAATAAAAATCTTTTTTTTAAAAAAAGGAAATGGTTTCAGGAGTGAGAAAATACACAACATGTCTTCAGATGCTCTTGGATCATTACATAAATTTTTATAATTGAAATTGGATATAATAACTTATTACATATATCTTTATAACCGAAACTGGATGAATAAAGGGACATGATTTACTTTTCACCTGTTACTAATTGCTTATAAGTTCGTTCATTCATTCATTCAACAAACATCTATTACGTTCCTAACAGGAGCAGACACCACGGTAGGTGCTGGGAACTCAAAGGCAATCAGGATAGCCACCCTTCCTGCTCTTACGGAACTTACAGTGCAGATCAGGAACAGAAGCGAACTGCCCCCTGTAACACGCTAACTTGTCCAAGGCTGCATTCATCCTAACACAGGGAGGTATTGGGTTAGAAGCATTCGTAAGAAATCACATGTTCATGACAGCGCTAGTAGTGACAGGAACCCTGGCAAAGATTTTGGATAAAAGTTAAGAATAACCAGATGCTGAATTTGCTCACTGATGTTTAAATTTTAGAACTACCCTCTAGAAGCTGTGAAGAATATCTTCATTGGCAAATGTCTTCCTGAAACAGACAAAACCCTTTCTTTGTCATCTTGAGTCTAAGTTCTCTAGTTCTCGTTTTTCCTTTCCAGCGGAGCTGGTGTTACTGTGGTGCGCTGTTTTAGCTGAAGCCTTTTCCAGGGAGTGCTACTGAGTCATGGGCAGCTGTCTCCGGCTCTGCATGACCAAGTGTTAAGGAAGACCTGGTTCAACATAAGGATGAAGAGTAATGTTGATAAACGCGATGGTGGCAATGACCTTGTTATTATTCACTTACTACTTCCCACATGCTGTTTTAAAAGGCTTACATACAGTATTTCACTTAATCCTCTCGAAAATACCTAAGAGGCGTTATAACCCATACTGGAGGGTTTTTCAAAAAGTTCATGACAAAAGTAAACTAAGGAAAAATGATCCATTGACTTCATTTTTTTTCTCCACAAAAACAAGCTTACCTTTTAATTCTGTTTCCCGCTAGCTTTTTGCAGTAGCCTCTTGTGTTGATGACGAAACTGATGATGAGCAAGGCTGAAATACTGGCCCAAACTCCTGCAGTTCGGTGGCAGCAGCACCAGGACTGGAGCCGCAGAGCACCTGTTCCAAGGCTTCTGTTCTCAATTATCGGGCTGTTCTGTCAGCTTTTCATCACTGGGGGTGTTCAAGCATAAACTGGACTGATGCGTGAATGAAACAGCAAAGAGATGAGAATGGGGAGGGGCGCTGGGCTAACATGGATAATTCACGACATTCTTGGTAATGGATCTTGCTGAGAATTTGGTAACAGCCTGTGAGATTTCTCCCTAGGGGAAAAAAAAATGATGTGTGTGCACATGGACGCCATCCACCCCACCACAATGCAAAATTTGGGGGATGCTTGTGAACCCCATAAAAGCATCTCTGGGCCATAGGTTGAAAGTCCTGGCTCAATCAAGAGATGCTTTTGCTCTGAGATTCCATGCTCAGGTTCACGCTTGGAGGCGAATTTGCCTCTTGTTACGGCTGCAGGTGTTGAGATGGTGCCGCTGCCATATGGCACAAATGGAAAAACAAAGCAGAACACTGAACAATTCCTTCCCTCCCAGAAGAAGGAAAAGCCCTCCCCTCTCAGTTTTCCCAGCAGGCCATTGGAGACCTCTCCCTCCTCTGTTCCAACTTCAGGTGCATTTAGAATGACGCAGAAATAGAGACACAACCCTATGCACAGCCTCCACTTGCCTGATTATTTATGACGGGAGCCTGTTCTTCCCCAGCGAGCCCCGTTGCCAATAAAGAAATGAAGGGAGACTGGGGAGGCGGGGCGAGATCGCGGAGGGAGGGTGTCTGCGCGCGGCAGTATTTTTACGTTGTTGATTTCTGGTTCCTGCCTGGCCTGACAGCGCATGTGTTTTCAATCGCAATGGGCACGTGAGCTCAGTATCCAGAGAGAAGCCTGTAGGGAGAAGCCCCGCCCCCCTCCCCAGCCTCCCACTCCTGCCTGCAAGTCTGCGCCTGGGAGCTCTGGAAAACATTCCACAGCTGGCGTGGGCTCTCTCAGTCTGGCTCCCATCTCAGAAACGTATACAGTGAGCACGTGTGCATCGTATGCGCTTTCACTCTCCTTTAAACTTCTCGTTTGGACATTCGGGTTGCAGAAGTTTCCGGGGGGTGATTATGGATCCACATTGGAGTCTCCTATGTCCCCTGGGAAGCCTCTTCCTCTCCTCCAACCCACCCTTCTCCTTTCATGCGTTGTTCCATGCTTGATGGCTTTGGCACCGGTCCTGGGAGCTGGGCAGTGTGCATAGGTTCCTAGGGATTCCTGCAGAGAAGCAGGCTCGCAGAGGCAGGGCCAGGAGCCAAAGGATGTGCAGCAAACAGGTTTCTGCTGCTGAGCCGCGCTTCTGCCCTGCTGTGGATCTCTTCTCTCTCAGCTGGCCTTGGAAAGTCTGTCAACTCCTTTCTCTACCTCCACTCAATTCGTTGCTCCACACGCTGCTGGAGTCACCTTTGTCAAAGATGAAAATGCCAGCCCAAGGCTGGAAACCTCCAATGCTTCCTTCATATCTCATTCTAGACGGTAACCGCCAGGACTTCTACCAGTTCTGGAGCCCCCTACTCTCTGCCTGGCACCTAGCAGTTGCTTTCCGTGCACTTTTTCTGCAAACAGCCCTGCCACGTGTTGTCTACTGTTCTGTGCAGTCTACCAAAGACAACGTTGAGACTGAGAGCTTTTACCTAATGTGATCATGGTCACACAGCGAGGAAGCAAATGTGTCCTGTACGGTTGCACCGGTTATACCCTGCACAACAGCACCCAGCAGGGGAAAAAGTGAGAGCGTAAATCCAGCAGGGTTCCTGCTTGCCAAGCCATCTGTCTCCAAGGGAAGCCGCCTTCTCTAACTTTCTCCAGCGTAGGGAACAACACTTATTCTTCAAGTCTTTATTTGCTTCTACCTGTTCTAGTCCATTTGGTACTGCTAGGAGCTGCTAGAGATGCAGAGATTGTCAAATAGAGCTTCCAGACTCAGACACAGGAGCTTCTTCTGTGTCTCCCACGTGGGTGCAGGGGCCTAAGCACCTGGGCCATCTTCTCCTGCCTTCCCAGGTCACAGCAGAGAGCTGGACTGGAAGAGGAGCAGCTGGGACTAAAACCGGCACCCATATGGGATACCAGCGCTGCAGGTGGAGGATGAACCTACTGCACTACAGTACTGGCTCCAGTGGAGAAATTTTAAATCTTAAGGCAAAGTTTGGTTGAAGGTTCAGGTCACAGTAAATCCACAAAAGCTGTTTATAAAAAAGTTCACCATCAGTAAAATGATAGTCCAGTGACGGCTAAAGGCACTTGAGATTTCTTTAATTATTCCAAGTAGTTGCCAATGGACTGTTAACACATGAGGACATTTCCTTGTGAGTTTGGTGGGCTGTGACGAATTCATTATGCAGTGTGGAAAATGACATACAGCTCACAGGCCTCTATCCAAGTTGCTCCTCCACCTTCGTGTCCTATGTCTTCTCATTTATGATGCCTGTCTTCCTCTTGTCTGGTCCCAGTGATGCAGAGAGACCACAGTGGGAAAGGCCTCCAGATACCTGTGCTAAGCTGCAACACCATTTATGGGCAGGTGTTTCTTACACTTCCTCCCCAAGATTTGGAACCTTAAAACATCATTCTTCTCCCTCTTCACCAGGTTCCAAAGCCTACCCTGTGACCCAGACTATCACATCCATCTCAGATCCACTTCCACCCCACGCCCAGCTCCCTCCACCTCTTCATCCTTTAGATGTCATTGTAAGAAGAACTATTCTGAATGGGACATTTAGTTTCCCACCTGTTCTTGACCTATTTACTACACTGAATCAAAGTACTTTGTGAATGTAATATAGCATCAAATAGTTTTTCAAGGCTAATAAAAAAAAAATCAGTTCCAAATCCTACCTCCCCTCATCTCTAAATCCTGTCCTGAAAAGGTGGTATTTTCAACTCTCAGGTTTTTTCATGGAGTGAAATGGGATGTCGGCACTTACCTCCATGTTTCCTTTTTTTTTTTTTTTTTTTTTTTTTTTTTTTTTACAGGGAGAGTGGACAGTGAGAGAGAGAGACAGAGAGAAAGGTCTTCCTTTTGCCGTTGGTTCACCCTCCAATGGCTGCTACGGCTGGCGCGCTGCAGCCAGCGCACTGCGCTGATCCAAAGGCAGAAGCCAGGTGCTTCTCCTGGTCTCCCATGGGGTGCAGGGCCCAAGCACTTGGGCCATCCTCCACTGCCTTCCCGGGCCAGAGCAGAGAGCTGGACTGGAAGAGGGGCAACCGGGACAGAATCTGGCGCCCCGATTGGGACTAGAACCCGGTGTGCCGGTGCCGCTAGTTGGAGGATTAGCCTATTGAGCTGCGGCGCCGGCCACCTCCATGTTTCCAAGTAATTTGCTTATTTTTCACTGATTTTTAAATTTTATTGAGTACTCATTTGAGAGCTAGACAGAGAATGAGCTCCTATCTTCTAGTTCATTCACCAAATGCCCACAATGGCTAGGTCTGGGCCAGCATTGATGCTGGGAATCAAAAAAAAACTCAACCCAGGTCTCCCACGAGGGTGGCAGGAACTCGCTACTTGAGCCATCACTGCTGCCTCCCAGGGCCTGTGGTGGCAGAAGTTCAGAGTTAAGAGTCAGAGCTGGGAAGAGAACCCAGGCACTCCAAAGTAGGAATGGGTATCTCAACTGCTGGCCTCAACGCCCACCCCTGCTTAGATTTTCTTTTAAGTTAAGCCATCACCTATTGGTTTTCCACCATGAGAAATGAGAATTTTCAGTTCCCTTACAATCTACCCACTAATACACACATATGTTCTCGCTTTACGTGTCATAATTATTTCACAATTTTGGTTAAACCAATATTAAATTTTTGTTGAAGTATGGTTATATAAATATATAAATGATATATTAATATGTTATATAAATATATAGTAGAACCACAAAATATAATTTAATTCTTCTATTTTATAACATTTTTTTTCCTGGGGTTATTTTTCTTCATTAAACTTTCTATGCGTTATCAAAGTTTTGCTTCCAACTTACAGAGCTGAAAATCTCCTCTCACAGGGTCTGTTGCATCGAGCATACGGTTGGTCCTCTCCCAGTGCTGTCCTTTCTCCTTCTTGCTGCAAATGAACTTGGGCTTTCTCCAGGCTGCTACAAGCTGTTACCCCTGGGACGTTCCACCACCATCTTCCTAGGAATTGGCTTTGCTCTGTTACATAACGTTGTCTAAAATGCTGTTGATTGGGACTAGATTCCTGTATTGGGCCCAACAGACAAAACCAATGTAGTGTTTAGTCATAGGAACTGAACGTTGGTTGGTTCAGAAGGCCCTGTAGCCAATTAACTTGTTAAGCTGTATCCAGTTGACTGGTTGATTAACCAAGCTGTAGCCAATTAAGTTGTTTTCTGTGTTTTACTTAAGTTTTTCTGTAAATGCTGTCTGATGGCTTTGTCGGGTAGGGTTCTTAGAATGTACTCCAAATCACAAATTGTTTGTGTTTCGTTTTTCTTTGCTCCAATAAACCATACTTGACATAATTGGCCACATAATTTTTTGCTTTCAACAGCTCGCGCTCTCTCTCTCTTTTTAAACAGCTCTCTTCTGATTGACATTCCCTTTTTTTTGAATATCTGCTGTAGACTGAATGTTTGTGCCCCACCTAAAGGAGCTGGGGACTTTGGGAAGTAATTCAGTCTTGAAGGTGAATCCCCTGTGAATGGGGCCAGTGTCCTTATCAAAAGGAACCTAGAAATCTCTCAGTGTCTTTGTACCCATGACTGGGCACCTTGTAGAACAAGGACTAGGTCTTCACCAGCTGTGAAATCCGCTGGCACCTGAGCTTGCTCTCCCAGCCTCCACAGTGTGAGACAGAAATGCCTGCTGTTTAGCAGCTCCCCAGTATATAATTTTGTTAATATCGTCCAAGGTTTTGGTGAGGTCTCCTATCTGTTGCAGCCTTCTCTCATTCTGTCTTTTCATGGGTTCCTAATTTTTGCCTCCACTTTAATGGCATTGCAGAAGAGAATATACACTGATAGTGTCCAAGCTGCCCTATGGGACTGGAAGTTGTTTTACCTCCTTCTCACCTTCTGATCTTTAATCTCCCCGTTTAAACACGGCTTGCAGCGGCAGTGACTCCCTTTTGAAGATGTGGGTACTGATAAACTTCCATTTGTTAACTAGGGAGAAAGCAGCAAACTCCGACATCACAGAAATGCAAGTGAGGGAAACTTCCCAGTGGGTTTGGTGTTGGAAATAAGTCAAAGGCAGTGAATTCTGGGTTCCAAGGTGTGTGGTATCATGCCACACAGCCTGGCTGGTGGCCAAGACATTTGAGTTCTTGTTTTAATTAGGATCCTCCTACTGGTTAGCTGTACATCCCTGGGCAGGTGACTTCTCCCTGGGACTCCGTTTCCCTAAAGGAAGGCTCCTCTCAGCTCCACTTTGAGGACTACATTTGGATTCCTTGAGTCATAGTCCTCACCTGAGGAATACCAGGTGCTGGGAAAGAATTCTGGGTGAAGGCCAACACCCACAAACAAGGACCGTGTTCCTATGCAGTTTTACGTTTTCTTGATATTCCTCTGTATACTCTCAAAGGACACTTCTTTCATTTAGGGAGAAAAGATTTTTCTTATGGTCTCTGAGTAATTCTTGGCTTTCTTGTGAAATCATTGTGATCTTTGCTAAAAATATTGTATTGTTGGGACTGGGTGCTTACGCAGCTGTTCTGGCCACCACTGGTGTCTAAGCCTTTGAACGCCTGCTTTCCCAACACATGCCCTGGCGCCTTTTGTGTGCGGATCCCTCTCTTCCTTTTTGCTTCTCACCTCGGCATGTTTCTGTGTTCAGATGGACCGCGATGGTCCACAGGCCGGGTCAATCCTCATCATATGTTCTCCGGTTCCTAATTTCTTTTCTCTCTTTCCATTCACAACTTATTTCAGCTTTTAAATAAAGAGTGGTATTTGGATACAATCGTTTCCTTGATTCCATGTGGATGTTCACTCTCTCTGTTTTGTCTAGGCACACCTAAGCACAAAGCTTGGCTTCTTTAGGAGTTCCCGTGAGAAATCCACTACACCGTGAATACGACTGGAATTTACTCAAGGTTTGGGAAGAGTGGGGGTGCACTGACTGTGGAGCAGGTGACTCTCTGCCACTTGCCAGCCTTCTCTGTCTTTCCTCCTTCCTCTCTCCTCGGTGCCTTACCCCTCTCCCACGGATGGCCGTGGGAAATCCATGTTCTTTCCCAATATGCAGGTGGCTTGCTCCTTTTTTTTTTTTTTTTTTAAGGCTTTGGAGGCAGCTGACTTCCAGGCAGAAGAATAAGAATAGCCTCTCTGAAAACAGAACAAATTCTTTCCCAAAGAAGAATTTAGCAAGTAATGTTTTCCCCATTTTATCATATGTTGCTCTCTGCATTTGCATGTTTAACATGTAACTTAATCTAATGCATGCCTTTCTCTATAGAGTTCTATTAGATGGGGGACCTAGTATGTCTCATTTCTTGCTGTATTTGACATACTGTAGGCAGCTGAATGACTGGTTTAGATAATAGTAACTCAGAGCTGATCAAATTGCTCATTCTGCAGCAAAAAAACACTGTATTTGGCAGGAGATTTAATAGTAGAAGCATCCTGTCTGATGTGAGGGAAGACGGGGAACAGCAAGTGTTATAGTGGATGAACTAGAGGGGTTGGGCTTTTATTTGAAATCCGTAAAGGAATGTCCCAGAAATTTTGAAGGAAATCAAGGTCCATTCATGATCCTTGAATATTTAAAGTATTGGGAGTAGAATAAGTAGTAGTGGTTATTATGGCATTAATTTAGCATTAAATTACTTAATTATCTCAGCCACTGAATAATGTAGATATTATCTTAATTTTCACAGAAAGAAAACTAGAGTACAAAAAGTTTATAAATTACCTGCAAATGTATTACTATGTTGGAAACAAGTTCCAAACTCAGGGAGGCTAGGTCTTTAGCACATACTTTTAAAAAGATTAAGAAAAAATTCTTGCATATTTCTTCTCATTTTTGCTATTGCCAACACTTTTCACGTGTTTGTGAACATCTAGATTTCACTTCAGTGCCATCTTCCTTCTGCACAAAGAGCTTCTTCTCCTAGTGCAGTAAGTATAAGACTGCTGGCATTTTTTTTTTTTTCAATTTGCATTTGTCTTAAAAGATCCTTTAAGTTCATTTTGTGAAAAGATTTTCATGAATTATAAAATTATGGATTAACAGGTGTGATGGAATGAGAAGGCCATGCCAAGGTGGCCGCTGGCAAGGGAGCTCAGTTACTCAGGAATGGCTTTGAAACCCACCTGGCAACGGAACCTGCCTGGCAACAGGCTGTGATTGGATGGCTTTGAATCCCACCTGGCAATGGAGCCTGCCTGGCAACAGGCTGTGATTGGATGGCTTTGAATCCCACCTGGCAATGGAGCCTGCCTGGGTAACAGGCTGTGATTGGTTGGGGCATAGACCGCCTCTTGACCGGATTGGCTGGTCTTGGCTATATAAGCTGTTGTACCAACTGAAATAAACGAGTCTGCAGGCTGCTTGCTTCAAGCCAGCTTTCACCCGACTCCCGACTCCCGGGGTCTGTGTGGTGACTCCACGCCTCTTGCCTCCACCACGCTCCTCCTCTCAGAAACGAATCTACTGTAACATTGATGAGAAATCAACTGCAACAAACAGGTTTTTTTTTTTTTATTGTAAGAGTTTAAAGAAATCATTCTATTGTGTTCTAACTTCTATAGTTTCTGATAAGAACTCTGTGTTAACTCTTATCTGTGTTGCTTCTTTTTTTCACTGGTTGCCTTCAAGATTATTTTATCTTTTTCCCTGATTTCCAACAGGTTGATGGTAATGTATTGTATGTGTTTTAAAAATTTTTTATTTTTATTTTGTTTGAAAGAGAGAGAGATATCTTCCGTCCACTGGTTCACTCCTCAAATGCTTGCAACTGCAGTGATTGAGCCAGGCTGAAACCAGGAGACCAAAACTCCACCAATGTCTCCCACATGGAGGGCAGAGACCCAAATACTCGAACCATTACCACTGCCTTCTGTGGTGTGTATTGGCTGGAAGCTGGCTCAGAAGCAGGTAACAGGTACTTGAACCAGGCACTCTGATGTGGGATGGTGACTTGACTGCTATTCCACACACCCCCACCTATGTATGTGTTTTAATCCTGTTTGTGGTTCTTTGAGCTTCTGAGATGTATAGTTTATCATTCATTAATTCTGGAAAATTCTCATCCATTAGCTCTTCAAATATTTCTTTCTCCCCCTGTTCCTTCCAGAACTCTGATTACACATATATTATTTATTGCCCTATAACTCAACACTCTGTTCTGTAGTTTTATTCTCTTTGATTTTGTTTTTCAGGTTGGGCACTTCTTTGGCCTATTTTTTTCTGAGTTCACAGAATCATTTTTGAGTAGTCTTTTACCAGCTGAGAATCCTGCTCAGAGACCTGGTCAGTTCTGGTTTTGTGCTTTCTGTTTTTAGCATTTTGAGTGGACTCTTTATGAATACTTTACTATTCTCTGCTGAAATTCCCCATCTGTTTATACACATTATTGACTTTTTCTGCTAGTGTTTTTAACATTTTAATCATAGCTGTGCTAAAGTCCCTGTGTGATATCTGGGTTATCTCTGGGTCTGGTTCTGGTGACTGCTTTATCTTGCAGCAATGAATTATTTTATCTTTACTGATTGTGTTTTATGGTTTATTTTTATGGAATGATGGACATTGTGTTAGAAAAATAGTAGAGACTTAGATAAATAGACTTTATGCCTGGAAGTGATCACACCATTCCTGTCAAGCCATTCACGGTGAGACGGAGAACAAATTGAGTCAGCAGTTCAGCTGAATTTGTGCTTTGTTGTTGCTATATTTGCCTACAGTACACTGGAGATTTCAAATCACTGGGCTGCTGCTATCTTGAGCTTAGAACATGTTCTGGGGTGGAGAAGGTTTCTCTCCCCTTCCCTTCCTTCCCTCCCCTCAGTCTCTTCCCTTCCCTCCCCTCCCCTCCCATCTCCTCAGTCCCTCCCCTTCCTTCCCCTTCCCTCCCCTCAGCCCTTCCCTCCCCTCCCTCCTTCCCTCCTTCCCTTCCCTTCCTTCCTTCCCCTCAGTCCCTCCCCTTCCCTCCCCTCAGTCCTTCCCTTCCCTCCCCTCAGTCCTTCCCTCCCCTCAGTCCTTCCCTCCCCTCCCTCCTTCCCTTCCCTTCCTTCCTCTCCCATCTCCTCAGTCCCTCCCCTTCCTTCCCCTTCCCTCCCCTCAGCCCTTCCCTCCCCTCCCCTGCCTCCTTCCCTTCCTTCCCCTCAGTCCCTCCCCTTCCCTCCCCTCAGCCCTTCCCTCCCCTCTGTCCTTCCCTCCCCTCCCCTCCCCTCAGGCCCTTCCTTTCCCTCCCCTGCCCTCCCCTCCCCTCCTCTTAGTCTGTTCCCTTCCCTTTCCCCTCCTACCCTCAGTCCCTCCCCTCTTCTTCTCTCCCCTCAGTCCCTCCCCTTCTCTTCCCTCCCCTTCCCTCCCCTCCCTTCCCTCCCCTCTTCTTCCCTCCCCCTTTCCCTTCCCGTCTTCTTGCACCTTCCAGCAAGTCCTTCCCACTTGTGCTGTTGGAGGTTTCTCTGTGCTTCTTCCCCTCCTCTAGTTGTGGCCCACCTGTGCTTGTTATGGGTATGAGCTCCCAGTGTGGTAATGGAAGTCACCCTTGCTGCCGCCTTAAGTAGACCAATGCACTTGAGCTTCAGATGTGGAATCAGTAACAGCAAACTCTTGTCATTTATCTGTGAGAGTCCTGGGCACTTTAAGTTTCCTGACCCTCTTCCAATGGTAGTGGACTTCCACTTTTTTGCTATTTTTTTTTCTTTTAAATTTGAGAGAGAGAGCTGGCGCTCTGGCGTTTATGCACACGGTTTCAAGTCCTGGCTGCTCCTCTTTTAATCCAGCTCTCTGCTATGACCTGAGAAAGCAAGAGAAGATGGCCCAAGTGCTTGGGCCCCTGCACCCACATGGGAGCCCAGAAGAAGCTCCTGGCTCCTGGCTTTGGATTGGCCCAACTCAGGCCATTGCGGCCATTTTGGGAGTGACAGCGGATGGAAGACCTCTCTCTCTGTCTCTCCCTCTCTGTCTATAACTCTGCCCCTCAAATAAACAAAAAAATTGAGAGACACATGTGCAGATACATACACACATGTGCATGTATATGCATACAGAGAGAGAGAGAGAGAGAGAGAGAGAGAGCGAGCTAGTGCGAGCCATGATGGCTTGATTGGGCTGAGGCTGAAGCCAGGAGCTAGGAATGAGATCCAGGTGTTCCACATAAGCAGCAACAGCCCAATTCCTTAAACCATCACTGCTGTCTCCCAGGCCTGCATTAGCAGAAAGGTGGAGTCAGGAGCCAGAACTCCCTAATACGGAACATGGGTGTCTTAACTGCTAGGACAAAGCCTGGCTCTGTTGTCACTTTAGGACCCTCCAGGGACAGTTTCCTTTGTCTATCTCTCCCTGGTACTGGAGCTGAAAGCGGCTCCTGCCCTTCCCCCAGCGGTAGAGTGCCCTTGCCTGCTAATGCAAGACTCATGGTAGAGGCAGGGGAGGTCTGGGCTTAGGAGAGTTTCCTGCCTGGTTCGCAGAGGAAAACACCTTCTGCCTCACCCAAGACAGTGCTTTAGCAGCTTTGAGTTGGGGCACCGGGGGGGGGGGGGGGGGGCTCTTTCAGGTCTCCCACCCTGTCCTGCTCTTCCTGGTAAGCACCCAGGGAAATCCCACAGCAAAGGGCTTGTGGTCCTCTGTGCCTGGTGCTCTCAGGGATTCTAAACTATTCTACCAGCCCAGACTCGGCGTTTAACTCACGCAGATGCTAGCTCTTCTCTTCCCAACTGCCTTGATGGCAACTTCTTCTCTCAGGTTTTGAAAACAGGGAACCAGTTCATGTCTCCATTTAGAGGGGCCCCTGGGGCTCCACTCACGTGGTCCCTTCCCTACTTCAGCTCTCTGACGTCTCAGGAAGACTTTTTGTAGCTTATCCAGCTTTTTTGATTATTAGAATAATAGCAACGAGTTGTGTGTGTGTGTGTGTGTGTGAGAGACCTTTTTTTTTTAAAAGATTTTTTTTTTACTTATATGAAAGAGTTACAGAGAAGGAGGTGGCGCCAGAGAGAGAGAGATCAGTCTTCCATTCCATTGCTTCATTCCCCAAATGACTGCAATGGCCAGAGCTGAGCTGATCTGAAGCCAGGAGCCAGGAGCTTCTTCCAGGTCTCCCACATGAGTGCAGGGGCCCAAGGGCTTGGGCCATTTTCTACTGCTTTCCCAGGACATAGCAGAGAGCTGGATCAGAAGTGGAGCAGCCAGGACTCAAACTGGCACCCATATGGGATGCTGGTGCTACAGGCCAGGGCTTTAACCTGCTGCGCCACAGCGCCAGCCCCAGTGTATGTGCTTTCAATACCGTGAACAGAAGCTGAACCCAGAGCTACTACCCTGACCGTAACACAGGATTAAGAGCCATGGCACAGTGTGTTTTCTATTGAGTGTTCTCTTACCTGGTTTCTTAAGAAGTAATTTGTCTTTCAAACAAACTACTTAGCTACTGAACTAACCATCTTTGCATGTGAATTTTCAGCTCATAAGGCACTTCCATGTGTATGTGTTCTTATTGGTTTCCCTACATTCATCCAGATGAGTCACTGCTGCTCTGTACCATGGCATTCTTTAAAAGATTTATTTATTTTATTTGAAAGGCAGAGGTGCAGAGAGAGAGAGAGAGAGAGGTCTTCTTCTTCTTTTTTTTTTTTTTTTTTGACAGGCAGAGTGGACAGTGAGAGAGAGACAGAAAGGTCTTCCTTTGCCGTTGGTTCACCCTCCAATGGCCACCGCGGCCGGTGCGCTGCAGCCGGCACACCACGCTGATCCGAAGGCAGGAGCCAGGTGCTTCTCCTGGTCTCCCATGGGGTGCAGGGCCCAAGCTCTTGGGCCATCCTCCACTGCACTCCCACAGCAGTCCCACAGCAGAGAGCTGACCTGGAAGAGGGGCAACCGGGACAGAATCTGGTGCCCCGACCGGGACTAGAACCCGGTGTGTCGGCGCCGCAAGATGGAGGATTAGCCTAGTGAGCCGCAGCGCCGGCCGGAGAGAGGTCATCTATCTACTGGTTTACTCCCCAGGTGGCTGCAACGGCCAAACTGTGCTGATCCAAAGCCAGAAGCGTCTTCCAGGTCTCCCACGTGGGTGCAGGGGCCCAAGCATTTGGGCCATCTTCCACTGCTTTCCCAGGACATAGCAGAGAGCTGGATCAGAAGTGGAGCAGCCAAGTCTCGAACTGGCACCCATGTGGGATGCTGGCCCTGCAGGTGGTGGCTTTACCCACTATGCCCATGTGGCATGTCTTACACAGCATTGTCTTGGTGAGAAGCAGCCGCAGGGCTAATGATCACCTGTACTCAGGACACAAGGACAGGAATATTGCTTTATTCATAGACTGTTAAGAATTAGTTATTTTCATTTTTATTGATAGACCGAGATATTCCATCCATTGGTTCATGCCTCAAATGCCTATAACAGCCAAGGCTGGGGCCAGGCTGAAGTCAGCAGTCCAGAGTCCCATCCAGGTCTCCCATGTGGGTGTCAGTTCCTGAGTACTTGAGCCAGTACCTGCTGTCTCCTGGGTTGTGCTTTAGCAGGTGGCTGGATCAGACATGGAATAGCCAGGACTTGAACCAGGTACTCTGAATGGGATTTGGCCATCCCAAGTGGTGACTTAACCATTGTACCACATGCCTGCCCCTGATTCATGTAGATTTGAAGTATGTAAGAACGTCAGGAGCAGGCACAGAGAACCTAAGTCACCCCACTAAGGTTGCATGATTGGTGAGTGGTGGAATCAGGACCATCGGACTGGCTCCAAAGCTTTGTGTGCAACCCCTGGGCCATGGGGCTGAAGCAGGGAGACAAACGTGAAAGTGCCGATTCCAAACACCAGGTGGTTTGCACCATTTCCTGAATGAGAGAGCTGACCTGAAGGGCCTTTAGTGCTTCAGGGCCATGGGCAGGGGTGTAGAGGAAGAAGGGTGCCTCTCCTCTTTGATCGTGATTCGCCCCTACTTACAGGTGGCTAATGGCATGGAAGTCTCAGTTATCTGAGCCTGATCTTACAGACATCTTTCAAGAACAAAATCCCATTCCCACTTCTTTCCTTAGCTGTGGGGAGCAACTCAGACTAGACTGTTACTCGAATTAAGACTCATTCTATGCATCTGCTCTCCCACAATATGGCGCTGGGAGAGGAGGAAACAGCTTCTACACAGCTGCCTCCAGTTCAACCAATAAACTGTAGGACCTGCTCCTGATTGGAGGAGAGCAGCGTACTCGGCGTGTGGGTAGCAGAGTTGGGATTGGTGGAAGAGGACTATAAAGGAGGAGAGAGACAACATGCACCAGGAGCATCTATCTGAAGGAACACCTGTGCAGCCCCCGAGAGAGCCGGCCGGCGGTGTGCCGCTCCCCCACGGAAGTGGGGAAAGTGGCAGGGGGAACCGCCCTTCCACGGAGGTGGAAGGGTCGGTAGCCAACCCGGGAAGAACCAGCAGCAAACCCGGGGAGGGCCGAGCAGACAAAAGAACAGCGCAGGGTCCTGTGTCGTTCCTCCACGAAGAGGGGGAGCGACACTTAGCCTCACAACTGAGGTAAGGAAATAGGGCTGCTGGGAGTCCTGTTGTGACTTTAGCACTGCCTGTAGGAGGAGGCTCACCAGGCCATGCTGCACCTACAGGCCACCAGAGCTTGCTTGCCCAGCTCTCAGAGTCTGACAAGGTTCGATGCTTCTGAAAGATGCACTGGGTAAAAGGCAGATGTGGTTAAGGAAAGAAGCAGCCTAAGAAAAGTGTTGGGCTGGCTCACTCAGTGGCTGCGGGCTGGCTCATTCCCAAGAGCAGAATGGCTGAGAACCCATGGGAGCAGCTGGGATTTGGGATGTCAGGTAAGTAGTGTCTGTGGGGTCTAAACTCTGCAAATCCCAGGAAATGCAGACTAGAAAAAGCCACAAGTGAAGAGGTGCTCTGTGTCACAGGAGACCAAGCTGGTTGGGGACAGAGAGAAATCACCATCCCCTTGTGGGGAAAAAGGGACACTAACCCACTGTTGGTGGGAATGCAAATTGGTCAAGCCACTATGGAAGTCAGTCTGGAGATTCCTCAGAAACCTGAAGATAACCCTACCGTTCGACCCAGCCATCCCACTCCTTGGAATTTACCCAAAGGAATTTAAATTGGCAAACAAAAGAGCGGTCTGCACCCTAATGTTTATTGCAGCTCAATTCACAATAGCCAAGACCTGGAACCAACCTAAATGTCCATCAATGGTAGACTGGATAAAGAAATTATGGGATATGTACTCTTTAGAATACTATACCGCAGTAAGAAACAATGAAATCCAGTCATTTGCAACAAAATGGAGGAATCTGGAACACATCATGCTGAGTGAAATAAGCCAATCCCAAAGGGACAAATACCATATGTTCTCCCTGATTGGTGACAACTGACTGAACACCAAAAAGGAAACCTGTTGAAGTGAAATGGACACTATGGGAAACGGTGACTTGATCAGCATAGCCCTGACTGTTAATGAACAACTTAATACATTATCCCTCTTAGTAGTTTTTTTGTCTGTTCTACTTAATATGACTGGTTTAATTCTGTAATTAATACACAGTTATTCTTAAGTGTTGAAATTTAACTGAAATGTGATCCCTGTTAAACATAAGAGTAGGAATAAGAGAGGGAAGAGATGTACAATTTGGGACATGCTCAAGCCCCAAATGGTAGAGTTAGAAACATACCAGGGGACTCCAATTCAATCCCATCAAGGTGGCATGTACCAATGCCATCTCACCAGTCCAAGTGATCAATTTCAGTTCACAATTGATCATAATGAAAGGACTGAGAGTCAAAGGAAGCACATAAACAAGTCTAGTACCTGCTAATACTAACTGATAGAATAAATAAAGGGGAGAGTGATCCAACATGGGAAATGAGATACTCAGCAGACTCATAGAATGGTGGATGTCCTAAATAGCACTCTGGCCTCAGAATCAGCCCTAAAGGCATTCCAATCTGGCTGAAAAGCCCATGAGAGTATTTCAGGCATGGAAAGCCAAGACACTCTGGCAAAAGATCTCTGTGAGTGAGATCCCAGTGGAAAGAACAGGTCTTCAAAGAAGGAGGTACCTTCCTCTGAAGGGAGGAGAGAACCTCCACTTTGACTATGACCTTGTCTAAACAAGATATGAGTCGGTGAACTCAAAAGGCTTCCATAGCCTTGGAAACTCATGACTGGTGCATAGGGAGATTACTGATGCCATAAACAGGAGTGTCAATTTGTAAAGTCAACAGCAGGAGTCACTGTACAGTTACTCCTCATGTAGGATCTCTGTCCTCAATGTGCTGTACATTGAGACTTAATGCTATAATGAGTACTCAAACAGTATATTTCGCTTTGTGTTTCTATAGGGGTGCAAACTGTTGAAATCTTTACTTAATGTATACTAAACTGATCTTCTGTAAAAAAAAAAAAAAAAGAAGAAATTATCAATTCCCAAGTTGACTCTCACTGGGATTAAACATGACAATAGGTCTGATCTGATTTCATCAGCATTTAAAAAAATCATCTATTATTTTTCACTTTATGTTTGTGTGGGAGCAAACTGTTGAAATCTTTACTTAATGTATGTTAAACTGATCTTCTGTATATAAAGAGAATCAAAAATGAAAAAAAAAAAATCACCATCCCCATGGTGTAGTTGCTGCTTCAGTCTACTAGGACATAAGACATAAGAGAAACATTATCCCAGCGCCCAGGGATCCCAGGGCCGGCACTATGAAGTAGCAGGCTAAGCTCCACCTGCAGCGTTAGCATCACATATGGGTACCGGTTCGAGTCCCAGCTTCTCCACTTCTGATCCAGCTCTCTGCTGTGGCCTGGGAAAGCAGTGGAGGATGGCCCAAGTCCTTGGGCCCCTGCACCCAGTGGGGAGACCCAGAGGAAGCTCCTGACTCATGGCTTCAGATTGGCCCAGTTCTGGCCATTGCGGCCATTTGGGGAGTGATCCAGTGCATGGAAGATCTTTCTGGCTCTTCCTTTCTCTGTAATTCTACCCCTCAAATAAATAAATAAAATGCTAAAAAAAAAGAGAAACATTAACATGGATTTTTACGATGATAAAAATAACATTATATGCAGAATGTTTGCCACAGAAATATTTACCAAGTACTGCCTGTGGAAAAGGTCTGATTCTTTTTTTTTTTTTTTTTTTTTTTTTTTTTTTGACAGGCAGAGTGGACAGTGAGAGAGAGACAGAGAAAGGTCTTCCTTTTGCCGTTGGTTCACCCTCCAATGGCCGCTACAGCCAGTGCGCTGTGGCAGGCGCATTGCGCTGATCCGAAGGCAGGAGCCAGGTGCTTCTCCTGGTCTCCCATGCGGGTGCAGGGCCCAAGGACTTGGGCCATCCTCCACTGCACTCCCGGGCCATAGCAGAGAGCTGGCCTGGAAGAGGGGCAACTGGGACAGAATCTGGTGCCCCGACCGGGACTAGAACCCGGTGTGCCGGTGCCACAAGGCGGAGGATTAGCCTAGTGAGCCACGGTGCCGGCCGGAAAAGGTCTGATTCTAACCATTGTGTACATTCATGGATGTGTTAGATATTATCTCTGGCTCCAAGGAACTTGAATGTAACAAGAGATCACACACACACACACACACACATGGAAATCCAGTCCTACAGGACAGCGTATAGGAAGGTTATCAGGAGGCAGTAAACCTAGCATGACATTCTTGGTTTGAAATCCTTTACTCATCCTGTCATCTCATCTAACCACCTGAGCCGCAGTTTCCTTGTCTTTAAAGTGCAAGTATTATCACTACCTTATAGCTTGTCAAGTCTTAAAGGAAGGAAAAACAGGTACATCACTAATGATAGTGTTAGGTGTCTTTGTATTAAGGCCTTAATGGTCACTGAATATAAATTTTCCAAATAACTAATAGGCTGTTATGTGAGTTCCCTAGGATGGTTGTCGCCAAGTGCCACAAACTGGGTAGCTTCAGCTACAACATTTTTTGTCTCAGTTTTGGAGGCTGGAAGCCCAGGATCCTGGACTGGCTCCTTCCAAGAGCTGGGAGGGAGGAACTGTTCCTGCTTATCTGCTGGTATCTTGTGATTTGTTGGCGATCTGGCATTCCTCACTTTCTGACCCATCACCTTGATCTTTGCCTTCAGCGTTACACAGTGTTCTTCCTGTGTGTGTCTCTGTGTCCTAATTCCCTGTTTTTATAAGGACGCCAGTTATATTGCATTAGGGTCCACTGACTCTGGTATGGCTTCTTTTTTATTATTTATTTATATAAAGGGAACAACTTTCACATTTCATATATACAGTTTTAACAGCATAATCATACTTCCTACCCTACCCACCTTCCCTCTCCCACCCTCCCTCCTTTTCTTGTTTTTAAGTTTCACAATCAAATACTTTCAGTTTTCTTTATAATCCCAAGCTTAACCCTCCACTAAACAAAGAATTCAGCAAGTAGGAAGTAGAAAAACCACTGTTCCTCAAAAGGATAGACAAGGGCTATAAACAATAATCAAATCTCAAAATGTCAATTTGCTCATATACATGAATTTTATTGTACTCTGCATATTAGTTACCACAAATCAGGGAAAATGTATGATGTTTGTCTTTTGGGGATTGGCTTTTTTTTTTCTAAGCATAATGGTCTCTAATTGTATCCGTTCTGTTGTGAAAGACAGGATTTCATTCTTTTATATGGTTGAGTTGTGCTCCATCATGTATATACATATAACAATTTCCTTATCCAGTCAGCAGTTGATGGGCATCTGGGTTGAGATTTCTTCTTATCCTTACTAGCTGTGTCTGCAATGACCCGATTTCCAGGTAAGATCACATTCACAAACACTGTTAGGACTTTGACGTATGAACTTTGGAGACACAAGTCCATCATCACAGTGGAAAGGAAGGGGAATCTGGAGAAAGCAGAGCAGGTGGTGATACATCAGGGAAACCTGAAAACCTGTACGGCCTCACCCAGCACTTGGCAGTGGACAGGAACTTGGTGGTGGAGAGGTACTGGGCGCCTTAGAGTTGGGAGAATGTGACAGGCACAAGTGCAGTGGCAAGAACGTGTGGGCACATTTGAAGGCTGCTAAGAAATCGGCCAAGCTGGCCTGCAGAGCGCTGGCAGGGAGCACTCTGGAGGTCCTTGACAGCTCAGGAAACTCTCGACACTCTTGGCAGGAAGAAGTCATTTAAGGATTATGATGCATACTACGGAGACAAATAAGTTCAAGTAAGACCTGAAGTATGCAAATAGTTGCTCCAGCTATTGAAAATGACACTAAAGACCCAAATCACTTGTGCATTCACGGTGAGTTTCTTTGCAGTAATGAAATGGATTGAGTGGACTCATTCTCTCTCCATCCTCATGTTCTTTGCTTATATTTGCTTGGCTCTTGGACTTTGGGGTCTGATCTGGTCTGTGATCAGATGAGCACTTGTCTGAAGGCCAAATGACCCAATTTATATGGAGATCAGACCAAATTAGTGAAACACACAATGTTCTCAAGACTAAAGGGAGGATCCACCACAGAGATCTGGCACACTGTGTCAGGAAAAGTTGGCTGGACGGGATGAGGGAGCTCTGTGAAAAGAACAGTGGCCCATTGAGTGGAGCCATGGCAGAAAACACAAATACTGGTCCCAAGAAGCTCGGGTTTCTTTGGTTGCCACAGCTCATTGCCCCAAGTGTTCATCCTTGCTCCATCAGGATCTCAACACCTAGGTCGTGCAAGCGCCAAAACCTCATAGAAAAGTAAGAACGTAGTCAGCCACTCAATTGTTTGGGCTATGAGATGCCAACTAATTTCAAAAGAAACTACTGTTTAATCTCAGTCGTCAGTTGCTGTGGCAGCAAATCGGCTCAGCTCTTGTTTCTGACACTTTTGACAGGTCACTCGAAGCGAAGGTGACATCTGGCACCACGCAAATTCTTCTAGGCAGCCCTGCAGTCAGCACACACTCTGTATGTTCATAATTAGCTTGTCAACACCCCCTTCTAGAAGTTTCCACTGCTCCTAGCGGGCTGAGCTCAGGGCGTGAACCACAGTGCAGGAAGGGTTTATAGTCCCAACTTTGGGAACCAAGTGTGACTCTTGGGTAGGTGAGTTTGCTGGGATCAAGTCCTTTGTCTTCTGCTTGTCTGTGTACTTCGAACTGTGCAGAGTTCTGTTTAGAAGGGCTCTGTGGTTGGTTATTGAGAGATTGGTACACTGGACCCATTATTGAGAGAACCCAAGTGCAAGCTGACAACACCCTCCAAATGTGTCCCTGCTTTGGTTTTGTGTGTAATTAGCATGATATTCACTGCCTGTTGAAACACCCTGGCTCTCCCTACCTGGGCTTCTTTCCCTAAGGTCTTCCACTCACTTTAAAGCACCAAACCTGTTTATACAATGACACTTGACCCTGATTGTCTTCCAACATTGAGAAAAAGCCCACTTACAACTTGGCGCTTGACATCTAGCAAGCTCTACGTGACTCGAAGTAGATGACAGCAATGACAACCACCCACACAACATGCCTATTGTTGTATCGGCGTGGGTCTTGCCTGTCTAGAATTCACCTTCTGTTTGGATTTCTTGTGAACAGTCGTGTCTGCATTGCAGCTGCGGTTGGAATTATCAGGGAAGGAAGAGGTGTTGGCTTCTCTGGTGGGGCCAGCAGTCATGGGAGTCCAGGAAGGGAGTCTGAGCCTTACAGATAGGACAGGGATTGGTGGCTTCTCTTGCTTTCTTTGTAAGGTCTCAGTGATTCAATAGAAAAACCCAAAGCTAGAAGATTTGGGGGTATTAGTTGATTGTTCCAGTTTTTCCCATTAAAAAAATCTAACTAGAGAAAGAATCATTTATTTTATGGGGCAATGCCTTCATGCAATGTTGTTCAGTAAAAGACAAAAATACAAAAGAAATGTTTCCCATGATCAGGACTTCATCATGTAGTTGGCTAAAAAGGGCATTCCTAAATAAAAACAATCAATAGCTTCAGGAAAAGGATTTCACAATTTCCCAGGTAGAAACCAAAATGATATATACATTCAGTACAGTCCCTATCAAAATATCAATAACATTTTTGCAGATATAGGAAAATCCATTGAACAAATCGTATGGACCCTCAAGGGACTCTGAACAGCCACAATAATCTTGGAAATGAAAAAAGGAAAAATTGGAGGACTCACAGTTCTTGATTTCAAAACTTTCTACAAAGATACAATGATCAAAACAATATGGTACTGGCATTAAGAACAGACAGATAGCAAACGGAACAAAACACAGAGCCCAGAAATAAACCCTTGTAGAAATGGTCAAATGATTTTCAGCAAGGGTGTCCTGATCACTCAGTGCAGAAAGGATAGTGTTTTCAATTACAATTGGATATCCACATGCAAAGAATTAGATTTGACACTTATCTTACAACACCACTAGAAGATTAGCCTCAACTGGATCAGAGATGTAAATGTTAAGACCTAAGACTACATCAGTCTTAGAAGAAATTGTAATGAGCAGCTTCATGTCACTAGGCTTGGCAAACATTTTTGGGATATGACACCAAAAGCATAAGAACAAATAAAAAAAGAGGGAGATTGGGTTTTTTCAAAATTTAAAACTTTCGTCCATCAAAGGAATCTGTCAGTGGAGTGAAAATGTAACTCACAAAATGGGAGAAAATATTGACAACTGATATATGCAATAAGAGATTAATATAAAAATATACAAAGAACATACTATATCATTACACAAGAGTACTTCAAAAAGTTCGTGGAAATGGAATTAAAAGTTTGTGTCAGTGGTGAAAATTCTGAAATCTGTGTATATGAAGGGTATTCCAAAACTTCATGGAAAATACATATTGTGAAAAACGATGCAGGCGTTTTAATTTTGTTTGCACTGATATAATCTTTTAAATTTCATTTTCTATGAACTTTTGAAATACTGCTTACGTGTGTGTGTGTGTGTGTGTGTGTGTGTAGAATGTATAAGGAGTTCTTACAACCGACTTTCATGGAGGAGCAGAGTCTACAAAAGCCATGACAGCAGATCTGCAGAGAGAAGACTGAAGGGCATTTGCCAAGGGGTCAAGGTTCGGTCTGGCTCAGACACCCATGCAGCATGCACAGAGGCTTGGATTTGCAGGAAGCACAGGCAGAGTGGGGGCTCCGAGAGGCGAGGCGAGGCTGGATGAACCTGGGCTGGGGGTGGTGGGCCTGCAGCAGGAGGAGTGCTGGTTCGTGGTGGTTGGAGAGCGCCTGGGTAGGGTCTTGGAAATGAGGTGCATATCGGGAAGAGGGACTTTTGCTTTGTTATCAGATGGCCTGGGAGAGAAACGGGAGAAAGCAGATAGGGAGAGTGGCCAGGACCCTGCTGAAGCTAGCCATGACTAAGGATCTGCCTCCAGAGGTCCTGGCCAATCCTGCAGTCCGACATGATCACCTTCTCTTCCTGGTCACGAGTAGGTGTGGGGAGGAGAGGGTGGGAACTTTTCCGCTCTCCCCTGTTCGGGAATCTTTCTGTGTGGGCCTGGTGAGTGCCTTTGAACATGTGAGTTGGACATGCATGAGTGACACAGTGTCCATCTGCAGGAACTTCTCCAAGTGATTCTCTCGTGGAGTAACGGAGAGAGTTGGGTTAGATGACAGTTAAGCTCTTTCCTGCTCTTAAGCACTATGATTCATTGATTGAATAATAATCTCTCCGTTCTTACCATGTGCCAGGCAGTATGTGAAGGGAGAGAGCAGTGAACCAGACGACAGGCATCGCTCTCACGGGTCCGCCCCTCTTTGGTTGTGTCATCCCTGCTTAAATGAACTCACGTGTGCCAAAGTGCCTCCCCAAACACTTGGCAAAGATACTCAAAATGATAATCTATTGTTTACACTGCTCTTTATGGCTTTAGGTGCCTGTCAGAGCCACCCTTCATCACATTGTCGCTTCTCCTGTGTGCTGTTGGTGCCCACACCTTTCTCTTCCCGCTCTCTGCTTGCTGGAAAGCTAATCCCAGATCACCCGCAGCACAGCCATGAGCTCACCAGGCGTGAAGCAGGATTGACGTTGCTTAGCAACCATGAAAATAGCTGCCACAGGCCCCACAGGGGGCTCGAGGACCTCATCCCTGGGGCATGTGGGAACGGAAAAGCTTCAGTTGAAATGAAGATACAAACAGACTGCATGGGTCCCCAAACATCACGCTTGGTGTTGCCTGACACTCCAGGGAATTCTACTTACTTCCTGCTCAGCCACTCCCTCCAGCACCAACCTGTTTACCCAGAAGGTCAGATAAGAGGGAATAAGCGGTCAGGACTGGAAGATCTGTAAGTCCTCGCTTAGGAGATTCCCATCAGGATCCACACACAGACTCACGGGGCGGACAAGTGCATTGGTGCACGCACACACCGCTCGGGCCGACTTCCTGTCCCATCTGTCTCTGTTGAGTCATAGCTGCCATTCCCATGTCAGAGCCCATGGGCCGTCCTGAATGTCTGGAGCAGAGAATGAGATCCAAAGCTGCTCTGATCAGAGAGGTTACGCAATCACGTGATGGGTGCCTGATCTGATCCTTCTCGACTGTGCAAACTTTCTAACAGGTGGGAAGGTTTGATACTCAGAAGGAAAAATGCTGCTGTCAGCAGCACCAAGTGGGGAGATGGTACAGGCGCTAAGGAGCTGATCCGTTCTTGCGACAGCTAGTGATCCTGGTTGGCTTCTAGAGATGTGCACAGTTTCTGTGGAGGGATGATTTTTAGGTAACAGAGACTTTTGGCAGGAGGGCCATGATGGAGATTGTTCTGCTGGGTTGGGAATAGGTGGGCTGATTGAGCGACTCAGTAACTCCGTGAGCACTGCCTCACCTGCCCCTTCCTCCAGCTGGTGGAGATGAGATGGTTAAGAGAATGGAATACAATGTGATTTCCAGGCCTGGAGAGGTCAGATCTCCACCTGGAGGGAGAATTCATCACACCAGGAAGGGGGAGAGGTTGGAGGGCTGGGCTCACATTGTGCAGAAGAGCACTGTGGGCCTTGGCTCAGGTGACCTGGGATTCAATTCTGCCTCTACGACCAAGCAGCCGGGTGACCCAAGACAAGTCTTCTTATGTAAAACAAGACTAATGGTACTTCATAGGGTGGGTGTAACAAATATTGAGATATGGCTCAAATAGATATAGACAGTATAGATATGGTCCAAATCCCAGCCTAGGGAGCCAGCAGTAACTCTCTCACTGCAGCCACCTAACACTGATGTGAGTCTCTTGCACCCCTGTGCTCCACAGGCAGCTCACCTTATACCACCTTTATCTGGTTACCGGCTCTCCCCGCCCTCAGCCTCCAGCCTGGGCTATTTTACTCCTATCCATCAATGCTTATTGTATGAAAGTTTCTTAATTTATTATCCTTGCTCCATGGTGGCTTCCTTAAACCCCCTTGCCCTGGCTCTCTGGGCATCAAATAACATCTATGATTCTAGTAGTCAACTAGTTTGTTAGAATATAATCATTCCCATGAGTGAAGCCACCACCTGCAATGGCAGCCTCCCATGTGGGTGCTGGCTGGTGTTCTGGCTGTACCACTGCTAATGGGCTGGGAAAAGCAGAGGAAGGCAGCCCAAGTGTTGGGGTCCCTGCCACCCACGTGGAAGACTTCAGCTTGGGTCAGTAATGGCTACTGAAACCATTTGGGGAGTGAACCAACAGATGGAAGATCTCTCTCTCTCTCTCTCTCTCTGCCTCTCTCTCTCTCTAACCTGACTTTTAAAGTAAATAAAAATAAATAAATCTTAAAAAAGAAATATAAAATTAAAATTATCATTGCCCAAGCCTACACAGAACATTTTTAAGATAACATGATTTTAAAAAGTAACACCGCTTCCTATAAGCTTAGGGTCATCGATTTTACTTGGCCAGTCATTATGTTCATCTCAGGACTGGTCTGCAGCCAGGAGACTTTTCTTCTGGTCTTCTGATACTTTCCTCTCTGGAACTGAGGTGATGCGCCATGAGCTACAGCTACACAAGGATTCATGTGCAATGATGAGGGTCTGTAGAACCGTCCGTCTCCACATCCATACCACCGACTCCCCTTGTATTTCTCTCTAATTTGCCTTCTACTTTAACCACTTTATGGAAGAGGCTTTTGCTCTACCCTATGGATGTTGGTCATCTTTTTAAAAGTTCTACTTAAAAAATATTTATTTCTTTGAGAGGTGGAGAGAAATAGACATAGATAAAAGTAGATAGATAGACAGATCGATGATAGAGAAAAAGAGAGCCAGATAGCAAGAAAAAGAACTCCCATTGTTGGTTCTCTCCCCCACCCCCCAGCATTTGCAATGGTTCAGGAAGCTGGGAGCTAGGAACTCAATCCCGGTCTCCCACACGGGTGACAGGAACCCCACTACTTGAACCATTATCACTGCCTCCCATGGTCTGTATTAGCAGAAAGCTGAAATCAGGAGCTAGAATTGGGAATTGAACACAGTTCAATCCTGGTATGAGACGGAGACAGCCTGTTTGATTTCCCAGTAGACACATTTATTGGTTTCAGTTGCTGAAAGATGCATTAGAAAGAGAATACATACTTAGTAATAAAAAATGGTCTTGGGCAGTTTCACAGCTTATGTTGCCTTTAGGAAGTCTAGAATCTCTACAACTTACTAAAATTTTACAGAGATAAAACTAAAAAGTTTAATGTGGTAAGAACAGTTAACATGAGATCTACCCTCTTAAATTTTTTTTAAGATTTTATTTATTATTTGACAGGTAGAGTACAGATAGAGAAAGAGAGAGAGAAAGGTCTTCTATCCACTGGTTCACTCCCTAAATGGCCACAATGGTGGGAGCTGGGCCCATCTGAAGCCAGGAGCCAGGAGCTTCTTCCAGTTGCAGGGGCCCAAGCACTTGGCCCATCTTCCACTGCTTTCCCAGGCCACAGCAGAGAGCTGGATTAGAAGAGGAGCAGCCGGGACTAGAACCAGTGCCCATATGGGATGCTGGTGCTGCAGGCGGAGGATTAACCTACTGCACCAGAGCGCCGGCCCCACTTCTAACATTTTGATTCCTTTGTTGAATCTTGAAATCTTGAAAAAATTTTAAGTGCCATTAAATACTGATATATTATCTTATGAATTCAATAAACACATTATCTCCTGTTTCTTCTTAATAAGTTACTGTTCATGAAAGGATCATCATTGTTGTCATCCTTGTCTGATGTGAAATGGACCTCTTCAGCTGTGTGTGTCTGGGACGTGTGTTTGCTCAGTGGTCTGCTTTGACCTATTTCTGAGGTCGTGAAACATCTCAGCCATCCACCCCAGTCACCTCTGAAGAATTCTTAGTAGCAACATTTCCTAAGGGCTGCTGTCTTACAGATTTGAAGGCATCTGTGATAGACATATTTCTAAATTATGTTGATATAGTGTTCTTGGAAATTCTGCCTCGCGTAGAAGTCTGCAGACCGGTGCCTGGCGTGCTGGTTTATTATAGAGGATACAACTCAGGAACAGCCATGTGAAATGGAACAGATGCACAGAGCTAGGTATGGAGAACAAAGGGGCAGTTTTTTGCACCTCCTTTCACAATATCTTGCACCTTTTTTTTTTTTTTTTTTTTTTTGACAGGCAGAATGAACAGTGAGAGAGAGAGACAGAGAGAAAGGTCTTCCTTTGCCGTTGGTTCACCCTCCAATGGCTGCCACGGCTGGTGCGCTGCAGCTGGCACACCGCGCTAATCCAAAGGCAGGAGCCAGGTGCTTCTCCTGGTCTCCCATGGGGTGCAGGGCCCAAGCACTTGGGCCATCCTCCACTGCACTCCCTGGCCATAGCAGAGAGCTGGCCTGGAAGAGGGGCAACCGGGAAAGAATCCGGCGCGCTGACTGGGACTAGAACCCGGTGTGCCAGCGCCGCAAGGCAGAGGATTAGCCTAGTGAGCTGCGGTGCCGGCCGCACCTTCTTTCTACCACCACAATGTGTTCACCAACCTGGACGTTCCACATCATTCTTCATTCCCCTTCCTTGTTTGCAGTAGAGTTTTTGACATCACAGCCATTCCCTGATTGGCTTCCCGTCTCTCTCCTTGGTCACGCCTTTTCTTTCTGCCCCACCTTTAATTTTAGAATGCCTCAGTTTTTATCCTAGCCTCCCCTTTCTCCTTCCTTACTCCCTCTTGAAGATCTCACCATCTCCATGGCTTCGGATACCATCACAGGATGACCACCTCCATACCTATGTCTCCAGACACGTCTGTTCCCTGAGCTTCATCCTCTCCGTGCAGTCTGTTCATTCTCTCTGCTACCCCAGTGGCATATACTTCCATCTCTTCTCTGTCTCCTCCTTGGTCCAAATGGACCATCCCTCATTAGACAACTGAGATGGCCTCTAAGAAGCTTCTCTGCCTCCGCTCTGGTATCTTATGCACTCAGAAGCTGAAGGGATTATTTAGAAATGCCAATCATATTCTGTCATTCAACAGTGTAAAACTTTCCAGTGATCTGTTGTCCTTCTTACAGCCAAGTCCAGTATTGTCAATATGGCCTTATAGGCCCTGAATGACCTGACTATGAGTCACTTTGTCAGCATTCTGGCTTTTCTTCAGTTTCTTGAAATTTCTCTATTTCAAACCCTTCTCACTCTCCATGTCCTCTTAAGTTGTGCCCCTTTTATACACTCCAGTGGTGCCATGGACTTTTCCTTTGTGGCACTTAACACAATGACCACTAAATCATTATCTGTGAAGTTATTATTTAGTTATTGTCTGTCTCTCCCACTGAAATTTTCCTTAAGTCCGGCCTCATGTGTGTTTTGCTCAATTTGTTCTTCCTAAGGCTGGGAACAGTCTTGTTCACCTTTTGAATGACTGAGTAAGCCAGTGAGGGGGTAAAGGGAGGGCAGATCCTGATGTTGAACTTTTGCTTGAACTTGAGTGCGTTTGCTCAGGGTGAAGCCTCTTGGTAGAGGTCAAGTCCAGCTTCTCTTTCAATGCAAACTCCCACAGAGAGTCCTGTGTGTCTCAAGGTGGCTGGGTGCCCCCAGGGTCCGCACCATGTATCAATAAGCTTGATGACAACAACTCCCTGAGATTCTGTGTTGTCCAGATTGGCTCAATGGTAAGAAGGGAAAACTCTGGCTGGTTTTTGTTTTGTTTTGTTTTTTTTTGCTTTGACAGTCAATTGGTAATGTGATGCTGGAAAAAGAGCAGAGTTCATACTCAACCAACTGGAGTTTGAATTCTGACTCAATAATCTATTAGCTTATAAAATCAGGCAACTTACTTAACCTCTCTGAGGCTATCTCATAGGGTTGCTTTGAGGATTCAATGAGGTAATCTATGCTAAATGCTCAGCTCAGTGTTTGGCTCCTGGAGAGAAATGCCTAATTGTTGCTGTTGTTACTATTAGGGCTTCCTAATTATTGCCGCTGTTGTTGTTGCTGTTATTATTAGTGATCCCAGCCCTCTAATATCAAATGAGTTGACCTTGGCCAAGCTGCTTCCTTTAGCTGTACAAGCATCATTTTTCCTTTGGACAAGATGATATGTGTAGTTGCTCCAACTCTAGCACTCAATGATCAAGGGGTTTTTAGGTTTCATCCACTCTGGAACTCTTTGAAGCTTGTCCCTGGGAGAGATGAGAATCATTTCTCTTTGCAGCCATGCTCCGTTGGACTTGTCCTGGAAGATAAGCAGAAATGACACACACAGGAGGGGAGGGGAAAGTCCAGTTCAGTCTGGCTTGGTCTTTCCTGGAATCGGGTCCTTCTGGGTGGGACTGAAGACAGATGTTCCATGATAGCCACACCATGTACCTCAGACTTTCTGGGAATGATGGCAGGAGAGGAACCAGAGAAGCAGGATGAACTGGGTTCATTTTCTTGGAAAGACAAATTTGTTGGCAAGACTGGTGCCTTGCCTCAGAAATGAACGGGGTGGGGGAGGTGGTTAACTGATCCAGAAGTACTGGATTTGAGCTCCTCCCTCTCTGCTGGCCAGGCCTAAGAACATTGCCCCTAAGAGCATGGTGCTTGGCCCAAGATTACACTCGCTTTCACCAGAGGTCCTAGGCTGTCTTTCTACCCATTTGGCAATCTGCCATTAATCTGATACAAGTGTCATTTGAATGCATTCGAATGAAATTGCACGGGAGGAAAGGAGAGGTTGCGGAAGAGGGCAATGGCTTTACATAGGGAGAGATGAGGCCAAAGGAGGGAGTGTCCTGGGTCACAGATGGGATTCTCTCCAGTAGGAAAACACAAAGTCAAGCAACAGCGATGTCCCAAAGATTAAGGGTTATTTGTCTCACATTAAAGTCTGGGGAGGAAGATCGGAGCTGTGATTACGGCCCTGCAATTATCAGGGACCACGGACCTTCTATGCCAGTCCCCTGCCATTTTCAATATTTCTGTCTTGTGATCCAACATGTTGGCTCCAGATCTTGTCATCACATCTGCCTTCCAGCCAGCTGGAAAAGAGAGAGAGAAAAGGGAGAGAGAGGGCACAGGCCTTCCCTTTAAGGACACTTCCCAAAATCTGAACACATAGCTTCAACTTATATCCCATTGCCCAACGCTTGGGTAGTTGACAAATCTGGCTGCACACCCCTGGGAGAATGAGTCTTTATTCTGAATGATCATTTGTCCAACTAATTTTGGTGGGCTGTTATTCCCGAGAAAGGAGGTGAGCACAGGTTTTAGAGGAGGAATACGATTGCCCACCACACTCTGAAAGCAAGAATGGATCACCATGGAGTGATGCCCTAAGAATAGCCGCACTCAGCCCTGGGTGTTGGTTCTGGGGTCAGGCACCCAGATCTGAGCGGGATATCAACCCACTTAGATGCTAGCTGGGCAAAGCTGGGGCAGTTGCTTAATCTCTCCAAGCATCATCTTTCTCGAATGTAAATAAGAATTAACTACTCTGGAGAACGGTCAGCCGAATCCAGCGAGACGATGTTTGCGGGATGCTCAGTGCCCCTTCCTGCTCAGTCATGATGATCGCTGTGTTTGCTTTGGACGCAGGCGCTCCCCAAGGATCGCCTTTCCTTGGGCCCAACTGGAAATGAGATTTCCAGCTCTCATCATTCCTGTGACCATTACCCACACCCTCCGAAAAGGCCATCATTTTCTCCTTAGACTAATCTCTTGCCTAAATTTTGAGTTCCTCTGAAAGCCAAAATTTCCTGGACAGAATGGAGCCCTGATGTTTCTAAAGAAATAGCTTCCAATCAGAAAATGTCAGTGAACTTTCTTTTCAATATTGCTTAATTCTTTCAAACATGTATTCAATTAGGATTAATAAAGCAGTAGTTGTCCATGTGTTCATAACTGTTTATGAAAAACATGCTGTGCCTTGTGGCACAGAGAACCCCAGAAATGGCTCCTGCCTCCACGTCTACCTCCCCCTCTACCTGTTTCTGAAGCCGGTATTTGTGCTCCTCCAAAAAAGATTGCCTTGTTATCCACTGCAGGAAAGAAGCCTGCTAAGGCCACCCCTTCCAGCTCCATTCTAAGGATGAACACACCCCAGCCTGTAATTCAAGGCATATGGACAATTCAGATATTTGCTAGATGGCTTTCTTCTGTGGGCGATGGCTCCTGCCTGTGGGCAGCCCAAGATGCCACATTTTCCTTTGCTCAAGCATCAGCAATGTTTTGTCTAATTGCTGACAAATTCCAAGAACAACCCATGATCTCTGACATGTATGCAAAATGTTTGCAACTGATGGAACATGTTCTCGTACCAGTAAAAACAGGGATGATATCAACTTTTTATTAAGTGAATTTATTGTGTTAAGTATTTTGTACTTACCACTAAATTTTACCACCTGGAGTTATCGACAATATTACAGTTGCATATCAGTTTTATAGTTTAGTAAATCAAGGCACAGAGAATGGCATCTCCAAGGTGACAAGCTCAAAGAAGGCAACTTTCGCAAGAAGTGAACTTGTGACTCCTACTCATTTTCCTGATTCTAATGTTTTGCCTCTTAAAGAAGCTATGTAGATGAAAGAAGAAGACAGATTTGGGTCATACAAATGCTATTTGGAAGGAAACATTAGCACACGGCTGACTGGGCCCTGCAGGAAGATTCTACAGGGTCTAAGCATCCCAGAAGCGCTCATTCTCTAATCTCCCTCCAGGCTCCTTTCTGAGCTGGAGGTGATATGGGAGTGGGGAGGAGTGGAATGCTCGTATCAGGACAGTCCCCAGCCCAGCCTGGTTGCCAACTGAGATCCTCTCAAGTTAAAAGCTTTACAAATACATTCATTTCATTTTTCACAGCATTCTAGCAAAGTGAACAATAATATCTATTTTACACAGAGGGAATTGGAGTTATATGAGGCTAAGGCATAAGGTTGCATAGCTGATGAATAATAGGCCTAGGATTTGCCTCTTGACAAATAAGTTAGATTCTGCCCATTTAATACATTTAACTGCTATATGAAATGCAAATAAATATAGAGTGCCTATCACAATGAATTACCTAGGACAAAGCTCAAGAGACTGAAATATATAAGTAGTCAGGAACTGGCAATTATTATCTAATCAATAAAATTTAATCTTCTTAGAGCCAAGGACCACTTATTTCATTCATGAGGGTATTTCAAAAGGTTTGTGGAAAACTGGGATTTAAAAGGTGCTTTCTCTGATGCAAAAAAATTTTAAAAATCTATGCATGTGAGGAGTTGTCACAAAGTTCATGAACGATGCATGAAAAAATTACATGGATTTCAATATTGTTTCGAACCAATTTCTTATTTTTAAATTACGTTTTCCCATAAACTTTTGGAAGTGTGCTTGTATCTTTCTATGCCTCCAGGTACACAGATCTACACATGCTTAGTGTTCACTGACCGACCAGGACTGCAGAAGTAAGAACACTGATGAAGGAGGGTCCATGTCGCAGGTTGACACGGCTCACAATGTGGCGTGGACATGTTTGGTGACCATTGACAGCTTGGTTTACCCAGAGGAGACTTGCTGGCTGGGCGTAGAGTCTCAGGCTCTCCTGGGGGGGTGAAAGAGCTTGGGAAAAACTTCCTTGGGGTCCAGAAGGGTCATTTCCAGTTGTAAATGTAAAAGTTCTAAAATTTGGTTTCCAGAAGGAAAAAAAGAGAGAGGATATGGGTTAACTGAGTTTGCAGACCTCAAAGTAACCAAAGGGATTTTTCTAATTCCTGCAACCAGCTACGCATTGTGGTGGGTTGAGGAAGCAATAAAGAAACAAGAGAGGAAAAACAAGCATTGGACTCTCCTCTTGGGATACAGGGTCCCACAATTCCTCTGGTCCAACCTTCTCCACCTATGGAGACCCAAGAAAAGCAATACTGTTTGTTTGGGCCCAGCATCCTCCAGATTGGTGGCACAATGTCTCCCCTCTTTAGGATGCACCCCTAATCCCAACCAGTAGGCCCCAGTCCAGCTCCCAGCCTCTCCCCTTTGGCTCTATCCTGTTGGGTCCGTTCTTCAACCGCGCGGAACTCCTTCGAAAACCTCACTGTTTTGGCAAATCCTCCATAGGTCCAACTCCGCTTTTGTCATGGAGTATGTGGACAGCACGTCAAATCAGAAAGCTTGGGTAAGGTTGAGCCAACCACTTTATCAAGGCAGGAGCAGCGGGGAGAGTCCCAGGTAACCTCAGGGGCGCGTGCAGTCTACACAGGGAAGATTTACGAGGGGATCCCCCCAAAATTCATGAAAAATGTGTATGATGAAAACAACGAACAGATTTCAAACTTTCAAGTGATCTTTTAATTCCACTTTCCCATGAACTTTTTGAAGTTCCCTCATACCTGCTTTTGTTCATGGGTCTCCTTCCCGTCGCACCAGCGCGAGTGGGAGTTGAAAGGCTTTCGGAAAGCTGCGTTTTGGGGTGGGTTTGAAAACTCTCCTCTCTTGCTCTGTTTTTCTTTTTAGACAACTTTGCACAAGAGGCAAGGCTCCTGCCAAAAGCCCTCGTAATGCCCCTCTTTGGGGACTGAATTTATCCGCTCAGCTGTCCCTCGTAAATTTATTCCTGCGTGAGATTTTTCCCAAACCATTCATTCCTCCGCTTAGCTCAGGCAGCTGGAATGCAGAAAAAAATACATTTTTTTCCTTTCTTTCTTTTTTTTTTTTTTTTCCAAGAATGTGCCTTTTGTGTGCTGGGAGGGGCCGGGCTACAGAGCAAAAACAAAAGCGAGCTACAACACAGACGGAGACCAGGCTGTGCACAGCCCCATGAGGCACGCGTGCTGCCTGGGGCTACTGATGGGTGGCAGGGGGCGCCTGGCACCCCACCCGGTGTGTGCCGAGTGGGCCATGGGTCCTCAGCCTGGGACACAGCCAGAGAAACACCTCACTGGCTGTTTCCATGGCAACATCACAGTTGCACTGGAATGGAAAGCCTCGGTGGGTCAGAGCCAGGAGGGCTTTCCAGCTTCTCGTGGTGTGCACAACGTTGGGCTGTGGAGCTTTGACTTGATTTTTCCTCGAGTGATTATGGTTCCCGAGGCAGGTGAGAGCCGTGTGGAAGGAGCTGGAGGTGACATATGTGCTTCAAGAATTCAGGCTGCCTTAGGGGCAGGGAGCGTGTCCTGTGAGGCATAGAGGGGGCCAGGGCGCATGGTGTCTTGAGCACACCGCATAGCAGGCATGCGGAGCCACCCCGTAGAGACATCCTTTGTATGGCCCTGATATTTCTCCTCCTGTGATTTCCTGGTGCACAGAGATACTGGGAAACCCAGCAGTGATAGCAGAAAGACAATGACAGGAGCTTGCCGCGTGGCCTGGGCAGGGCCCTGCACCACAGAGTAGAGGCGGGCTACAGGAGGGTGTTAGAGCAAGAAATATGAAGTCAGCAGTCCTGCCACTGCCCAGTGTCCCTGCAGCAGTCAGAGCAAGGTGGTCCACACCGCCTGCAGTTCTGTGCCCCCTTTCAGCCCACAGCATGGCTGCAAGGGCCCCGCCCTACCAAGAATCCTGGTTTTCTCTTACTATCAGGGCAAAGAATTTTTAGAATCAATGGGCCCCAACTCTGGTTTCCTGCCTGTAAATAGACAACTTTTGGGGTGCAAATGCCACTTTTATCCCTGAAGCACACCAAGAAGATGTTGGGGGGGACCGGCACAGTTGTAATTTTTCTCACTTTCTCAAGGGCCCACCACCAGTCTGGTGCCTGGAGCTGATCTGCGCGGGGTGGTTTTAGGGAAGGGTCCCTTCTTCTGTTGTGAGCCTGGAGAACCCCCTTTGGCAGTGGCCACTGGGTTGATGGGACTCAGTTGTCCCTACCCTAGGCTCAGGAGGAGGCATTGGCCATCTGAGCGGGTTGATGATAGGAGCTCGAGGGTGACCCTGGACCGAGAACAAGCCAGAGAGGGCATGTCACCGGCTCCTTGAGTCAGTGTGCATTAGGAATCCGAGGTCCTTGGGGCTGAGAGGCCAGTCCGGGTGTGGCTGAGTTTCCGCCTTCCTGACCAATGCTAGGTGATGCTGATGCTGAGTCCCTTGACCACTCCGAGTGGTCCAGGGCGTGAATGCTCATCGAGTGGGCCAGGAAGGGATTTTTGCACTATGCAGAACAGGAAAATATTCCCAGTGTAAGTCTCCTACCATTGCCAACAGGAAACGTAGTTGCTTCCTTGTTCTAAGGCCATCTTTCTGGTCTTGTCCTCCCACAAGCACTAAGCAAGTCAAACACCAGTGATCGGTGTCAGCGTGCAGCTCCTTAGCATAAGTGGTTTAAGGGCAACTGTAGTTTGTTTCTGGAATTGCAATAGCACAAATGTCATATACACCTGGATCTGCACCCTGGCTGCCCCACTGGTGCAGCTATGTGAACATGGAGAGGTTACCTGTTCTCTCGAAACTTAATTTTCTCCCTTGTACAGATTAAATGTAATAATGTGTATGTAGTATACTCAATTAATATTGGCTGTCGGAATCATTGGTTACGAAATCATGGATGTATATCAGAAGCCACGAGCTGGGGGCCCACAGGACCAAACCGCCCTTCCTCTAGATGGATTTTATTTGGCCTGTGTGGTGTTTTAAATAACATTGGGTTAGTTGCCAACATCTTAAAATTGAGCAATTTCACATAAAAATCTGAATTTGGGGCTTATATTGAAAAATCATTAGCTCTGTCAAATCTGGCACTGACTTCTCGCATAGACTTCTTGCATAGTAACAGCCGGTGAGCAGCGGAGCTGAGTGGGGCTGGCAGCCGTCCACGGGGTCTCTAGCTCCAGTTTTCCATCTTGTGGACCTCTCTTTTGTGTAACTTCCTCCTGTGGACACATGTCCTTGCGTCCCCACACCTCTGGGTTCCCTTCTGACTCTAGAATTCTAGTGTTGGCTCGGTGACATGTAGGAAGGGCTTCTGGAACTCAGCAAGTAAATTCAAGGGTCACCTTTGTCAATACTGCTTCTCCTGCTGAAAGGAACGAAAGCTGGTAGCCTCTTCTTTGAGATCCAGCAGAGCGGTTGTCTTTACGGCTCTTGGCAATACCTCTGGGGCCCAGAGCCTGCTGCCTCTAGACTCCCCATGTCCATCGCTGACCACTGGCCATCTCAGTCGCACGTCTCCCTTGGCCTCTCCCTCACATGTAAGATGCTCATGACCTTGGCCTTGCCGTTCGGGTAGGTGCTGCTCTTTCCTCTGCGCTGACATCCGGGTGATTTATGAACGTCATTACTCTTTCATTGGCCTCTTGCTCTTTTGAGTCTCCACAGCAGCCTGGGCCTAGGGCCCAAGAACTTAGCTCCTGAGTTAATGGCAACGCTAGACATACGCTACTGGCTGTAACCCAAAGGCACTCCTGGAGCCTGTGTGGGAAGGATCTCTCTCTCTCTCTCTCTCTCTCTCTCTCTCTCTCTCTCCTCCATGCTTTTCATTATGGGCTGGGGGGTGGAACCACAGAGCAAAGAGGAGGAGGAGTAGGCACAGGATAAAGACAAAAGCCCAGAGCCTTTGATTCTCTTCTTCCCAGGATCTCGTGAGGACCCACAACTTGGTAGAAGTTCTGGGGGAGCAGGTGCTCTAGATGGATCCTGTCAATGATGGGTGAGCCCTGGGAAGGGGCTGAGGGTGGGGGTGGGGAGAGTTGTCAGGGGTCAAGGCCTGAGAGGGCCCACTTAGCTGTAACTGTGGCTGATCAGCATCTCCAATCCACAATGAAGAAGCCTATGTGAATTCTGTTCCCACACTCCCTCCACCCTGCCTGGCCCCCAGCATCTACCTTGGGGGTAGACATGATTAGGATTCTTGTAGGTAATTGGTTATCTGGACCGTGAGGGACAGTGGGGTGGCTGCTGTTGGGAAAGGTGACACAAGGATGTATGTACTGCAAATTTTGGTTGAGTAGGTTTGTGTATGGGGGGTGGGCAATGGAGCTTTGAAATTCCTGCCGTCCCCTCTAGATGTTGGAGCAGAGAAATGGAGCGTTTTTGGAAGACCCAAGCTCGCTGTTCCCGAAGTTCCTTTAGCCAACGCAGCAGGAGAGCAGGGGACACCTAAAAATCACATTTCATTTTCTGGAAGTTTGAGAACCTAGGGCTAATCCACTCCTGTGTTCACTGATCTAGAGACAAAGAATTAGCTTGTTCCTGAAGTTGTGTTGAGTGAGACTTCTGTCTGCCCTGTCTTTACTCTCCAGCTGCCTGGCATGGTGCAGACAGGCCCTTCAGATGATGGACAGGACATTGAACTTGGAGGCTGACACAGGAGGAGCCTGCTCCTGTATCTCGCAGCCTCAAGAAGGGAGAGAGCCTGTGTGAACGCATATTCCTTCACTGCAAGTACAGGTAGTTTCCACCGCAGGGTGCACCAGCATCCTCTGCAAACTTTGAGAACACAGATGCTCAGCGGCCACCAAGCCCAAGGAGGCAGAGCTCTGGACTGTGCCCAAAGGCTGCCGCTAACAAGCACTGTGGTGACTCCGGCCTCCACAGCCAGCCAGCCCACACCGCATGGCCTTTGTAACTCACCCAGCGAATGATGCTCTAGCAGCTCAATGTAAAGCTGCCTCGAGTGAGATCTCTCTGGAGGGAGGAGCCGTTTCAGCAAGAGAAAATGCAGCACCAGGAGCCTGCAGGCCCCACCCTGAGGGGACAGCTGGGGCGGGGGTGGGTGGGGGTGGGGGTGGGGGTGGGGGAGGGAGGAGCTTCAGGTCAGGTGCTGGAGAGCCCACGCTCTGCGCTCTGCGCCCACCCGCTATGCGGGAGCCTCGCTTTGTGCCTCTAGATGTCCCAGCTAAGCAGGAGATGTTTTTGTAAAGGCTTGACCCGAACACCCTTTGGCTCCAGGTGGAACCCATTTTCACTGGAAACCATCAAACGCTGGCTCTGCAGGGAATCCAGAGATCGATTCCAGAACCCTCTCTTTGTGCAAGTGAGGAATCCTAGGTTAGAAACAGACAAAACTGCTATGCTATAAATTCCTGAATGTGCATCTGAGGAGCTTCACACAGAGAGGGAAAGACTTGGGAGGAGACCAGTCCTCTAGGAACAAAATCATTGTCATCCAATGCAGCCACTGAGTGGGGAGAGGGGACCTCTGGTTTCCTGAGAAGCCCCTCTCCCAGGGGGATGCACACTAGGCAGGCTCTGCGGGGCCCCCAGCCTCCCTACCCAGCCTCCCGACCGGCTCTTAGGGCACAGCTTGCCCTGAGCAGGAAATCTCCAGGCTTTTCCATCTAGAAATGCATCCCCCCTTCCTGTGCCAGTGGGGAGACTTCCTCGGGACAGATCCACGGCCCGTTCTGTGCCAAACGCCGCTCTAGGTCCCGAGCAGGCGAGCCCGGAGCTGCTCGCACAGACACAGAGCCCAGGCTCCAATTCTCAGCTGAAGGAAGTCTGCTTCTGCGGTTTTCATTTTCCGGTTCCTGCCTTGAAAGACAGTTTTGGAACCTTGGGAGAAGGGACCTGGATTGGATGATGCATTAGGCTGAGATTTGCATGATAAAGGGGGAGCTGGTGAGGAGAAGTGGAGCCAGGAAGCAGTTGTGTGGGGGGATGGGAGGGTGGGGGGCCCTGCAGAGGTCTGGAGTCAGAAGTGAAATTGGTCCTGGGGCTGGTTCTGACGCTGTGGCATAGCAGGTAAAGCCTCCACCTGCAGTGCCAACATCCCATATGGACGCCGGTTCGAGTCCCGGCTGCTCCGCTTCTGATCCAGCTCTCTGCTGTGGCCTGGGAAAGCAGTTGATGATGACCCAAGTCCTTGGGCCCCTGCACCCACGTGGGAAACCCAGAGGAAGCTCCTGGCTCCTGGCTTCGGAATGGTGCAGCTCCAGCCATTGCGGCCATCTGGGGAGTGAACCAGCAGATGGAAGACCCCCCCCCCCCCGTCCCTCTCTGTAACTCTGACTTTCAAATAAATACATCTTAAAAAAAAAAAAAGAAAAAGAAAGAAAGAAAGAAAGAAAGAAAGAAAGAAAGAAAGAAAGAAAGAAAGAAAGAAAGAAAGAAAGAAAGAAAGAAAATTGATCCTGTTCCTGGCACACAGAGAAGTTGAAGGTGAGAGGTGCGCGGGGCCTGGACCACAGGGAAGCTCAGGTGAGGGAGTTTTCTGGGGAAACTTGGTCTGATTTGCATTTCTCCAAGCTCTTTCTGGTTGCAGAGAAGAGAATGGAAACACCGAGGTAAGAGTGAGTGCAGGAACAACTCCACAGACCCTTGGGAGCAGCCGTGGAGGAGGAGAACCCTGGTTAGGGACAGGGATGAACTTAGAAGAAACAGTTGAGGCCTTCTTTAATTTTCTAATAAATTAACTAATTTGCAAAAAAGGAAGAGAGAGAGAGAGTTCTCCCATCTGCTGGTTCACTTCCCAAATGCCTGTAATGGCCGGGGTGGGCCAGGCTGAAGCCTGGAGTGGGGAACTCAGTTCAAGTCTCCCATGTGCGTACCTGAGCCCTCACCTGCTGCCTCCCGGGGTGCCTATTAGTGAGAAGCTGAAATCAGGAGCTGGAGCCGGGTCTCGGACCTAGGCATGCTGATGTGGAATGTGCAGGCATCTCAGGCTAGGCCAAGGGCTTCTTACTTAATGACCGAAAAGATGAAATGTGTAAGAGAAGCTTAGTATTTTCTAGAGCCACTTTGCTGGAAGCTGCAGAAGGGTAGGTCCTGTGCCATCACGTGTGTCACTGTGTGGGTGAGGCCCATCACAGGTGCACAGGGAGCAGCTCCCCGAGTTCATGGTCCATTGTGGTTGTTTCCTTTATTAAATTAATTTTTAAAAAATCGAGATGAGCACAATTCTTAGTGTAAGACGAAAGACCTCTATGTTAAGTGTTCAGTTTGATGCGCTCTCACTTGCACTGTGTTTTCCTGTGTCCAGTCCAGCCTGACCTAGCTGTGGCTTTGTGGTTCCGGCTCTTGCTTCTGTCTGTCTGCCCATGGCCAGGACTACAATTTGACCTCTCAGGTCTTGGTGGAGGGGGCTTGCAATCGACTTCCCATCCAAGTGCGGGGAACCGCTCAGGATGGGGCGCTTTGGGGGCCCTTCTGCCACTTGCTGGTACAGCATCAAGAGCCCCAGGCTGAGGCTGCAGCAACTTCAAGACCCCTCACACGAGTGTTTCATGGAACAAAGGAGATGGAGCCACAGGCATTGCTGAAGGAGCTCTTACTCCAGTTTGGATGGAAGGGTTACAGAAAAGGGCTAGGAGGGGCCTCAAAGGGTCTGAATTGAGCAGAGATCTGGGGACTGGGGGCAGGCAAAGAAACAAGAGAGGCCTTGAGGAGCCGGTGCTATGGCATAGCAGGTAAAGCCTCCACCTGCATCACTGGCATCCCATATGGGCGCCTGTTCTAGTCCAGGCTGCTCCACTTCTGATCCAGCTCTCTGCTGTGGCCTGGGAGATGGATAGTAGAAGATGGCCCAAGTCCTTGGGCTCCTGCACCTGCATGGGAGACCCAGAAGAAGCTCTTGGCTCCTGGCTTTGGATCAGCGCAGCTCCAGCCATTGCAGTCAATTGGGGAGTGAACCATCAGATGGAAGACCTCTCTCTCTCTCTCTCTTTCTCTGTGTAACTCTGACTTTCAAATAATAAATAAATCTTAAAAAAATAAAAAGAGAGGCCTTGACCTAAGGACAAGTTGGAGCATGCTGGAGAAAAATTAGTCAAAACTTGGCGGTGGGCACAGGATATGCCTGGGTGTCCTCTCCATCAGCCCTGGCTTTCTATTGAGTTTGCTATTTCATGACTCCTTAGGGACAGGGCTTGGCTTACAGATTTTTGCTTGGTAAAGATACAAGCGGTTTCTGTCCTGTGGAAAAAAATAACCACAGAGCTTACGATCTGTGACCCTGTAAGACATTGGCCAGTTCAGATTTTCACCTGGTGATTTTCCCCTAACTTTTCTTGATTAAATTGCTTATTGAATAACTTTTCAGATTCTCATTGGAATCAAATTTTAAAAATAATTTATGGGGCCGGTGCCGTGGCATAGTGGGTTAAAGCTGGAGCCAGCAGCTCCAGCGTCCCATATGGGCACCGGTTCGAATCCTGACTGCTCCTTTTCTGATCCAGCTCTCTGCTAAGGCCTGGGAAAGCAGTGGAAGATGGCCCAAGTCCTTAGGCCCCTGCACCCATGTGTGAGACCTGGAAGAAGCTCCTGGCTCCTGGCTTCATACCGGTGCAACTCCGGCCATTGTAGCCAGTTGGGGAGTGAACTAGCAGGTGGAAGACCTCTCTCTCTCTCTCTCTCTCTCTTTCTCTGCCTCTCCTTCCCTCTCTGTGTAGCTCTGACTTTTAAATAAATAAATGAAATACTTCTTTAAAACAATTTTATTCATTTATTTGAGAGGAAGAGAGAGAGAGAGAGAGAGAGAGAGACAAGATTCCATCTACTGGTTCACTCCCCAAGTGCCCAAAACAGATGGATTTGGGCTGAAGCCAGGAGCAAGGGCCTCATCCAGGGCTCCCAGGTAAGTGGTAGGAGCTCAACCACTTGAGCCATCACTATGGCCTCCCAGGGTTCACATTAGCAGGAAGCTGGAGTCAGGAATCAGATCTGGGAATTGAATCCAGGTACTCTGATATGATATATGGGCCTCTTCACTGCCATGTTAAATGCTTGTCTCTGGGAACAATTTCAATGTCTGCTTCCCTCATTAATTACCAAATTGGATGAAATCTGTGACATGTTTTCATAAGAGTCATCATTTATATTGCTTTGAAAGTGACCTTTGCTGGGGCCGGTGCTGTGACGTAGCGGGTAAAGCCGCCACCTGCAGTGCCGGCATCCTATATGGGCACTGGTTCCAGTCCTGGCTGCTCCACTTCCGGTCCAGCTCTCTGCTATGGCCTGGGAAAAGAGTGGAAGATGGCCCGAATCTTTGAGCCCCTGTACCCATGTGGGAGTCCTGGAGGAAGCTCCTGGCTCCTGGCTTTGGATCAGCACAGCTCTGGCCATTGCAGCCAGTTGGGGAGTGAACCAGCAGATGGAGGACCTCTCTCTGCCTCTCCTTCTCTCTCTGTGTAACTCTGACTTTCAAATAAATAAATAAATTTTTAAAAACCAAAAGTGGCCTCTGTGCAACCTCTTCCTCTGTCTGCCACTGTGGAGTTTCCTCCCCTTGTTCAGGTCCCCTGGAGCTCTGGGCTGGTGCTTGAGCGCCAGGGAGAGGTGCAACCTTGATCAAAGTCCGGTAGGGGTCCCCACCTGGCCTGCAGTGAGACGAGACGCCTGGGCCACTGAGTGTGTGTTTGTTCTTCTCTGTGCACTCCAGGCAGTGTGGACAGGGTGGTATCTAAAGCATGGCAAATGGGGATGCACACACATATCAGGAACAAATCCTTTGGTTTTCCATTTGCCGAGTTGTCCCAGGGTCCTGCAATGTCAGCTTGTGAACCAGTGACTCCTGGTGAATGGAGACGGTTGTCCAGCGAAAGCACAGCTCTGTTCCACCACTGGGCTGGCGGCAGTGACACAATCAACTTGGCCCTTTCCCTCACCCCTGTTAACACATGGATGAGAACCCGGAGTCTCCCTCCTCCCCCTCCTCCTCCCGCTCGGGCTTGCTGAAATGTTACCCATTCAGGCCTTGCAAAGTTGCCCCGGTGGGATGGAAGGAAAACAGAGGTGGCTGTTGAGGCCCCAGGGCTGACCTTAAATCCTGACGCTCCTGGGGTGTGAAAGGTCTGCCTGCCGGGGGAGCAGCCAGGTCAAGGTGAAGCCGTAAAACTCTGCAGCTTGTCAGGAAAGTAGCAAGGGTCTAGTTCTACACGAGCAATTTACTGGGGGGTGGGCAGCCTGCAGCTGCAGCACTGCCTTGTAAAATGGCATAGAAACACAGTGTCCATGCAGTAGCAGCCCCCTGGGGAGATGGAGCCACCAGCGCCCCACCCCCCAATCTGGCAGCCTCCTGTGCACGTGCTGTGGAAGGTACAGCAGTCACATTTTCAGGTGGGCAGCAGGAAGCAGCAGGGCCTCAGCTGGGTCCCCAGCGTTTGCGGCGCACCTGCTGCATTTTACGTGGGCCTCAGTTTGCTCTGTCGGGGTGATGATGAAAGCAGGTAAAGTACCAAGCGCTCTGTGTACACAGCTCATTCAATCTTTGCAGTGACCTGACAAAGTAGAGTCTATTATCATCACAGGAAACAACCCTAAGCCTCAGAAAGGTTAAGGAATTGGCCCAAGGTCACACAGCTGGATAAGCGGCAGAGCTGAGTCTCTGACCTTGGTCTGGTTGGCTTCCCAGGCACCTTACTAGAATGTTATACTTGCCGCTGCAGGTAAGGTCATGAACCCAGGTGGGGAAGGATTTTAATAATAAGATGGAGGGACTGCCAAGCAGGATTGATTTTGCGGTGAGACTGGGAGCTTAATGAGTGCGCAAGCTCAGGTCTTTAAGCTCCTTTATAACGTGCCATACAGACCTGACAAGTGCTAGCCATGTAGCAGGACAACAAAGGCTGCACTGACCGCTGTGAGCACTCAGCTGCACAGCTGGAGCCCTGCTCTGTGTCTGGAACCAAGCCACCACCTCAAGAGACCATGTGATGCTCAAAACAGCTGTAGGAATTCTCTTTGGAAATTGCTTTCTGAGCCCCAGGCACGTAGATGTATTTTTATGCATATCCTCGATCATGGCGAGCCTTTGGCCAACCAGGGCAGCTGGGGAGTCTGTAGAAATCCAGTCTTTCTGAGCCAGATGGTTGGAGGCAAATTGTCAATTTCGAATTTTCGGTTTCCTTTGAAAACAAGTTGGTAGAGGGATGAACACAGCTCTGAACTAAGACCTTGCTATTTCTGGTCTCTGCCTACCCAAGCAACCTCATTTCAAACTATGTTCCCGTTCCCTCCCTCTGTCTCTGTCACCTATTTGTCACCTGTCTCTGCCTCCTTTTCCTAACTCAACTATCTGGTCTAAGCTCAAATGCCATCTCCATGGCAAGATGTGCGCACCTGTTGCTCCCTTGTGACACCCTGGCCTCTCCCTCTGCACTCGAAATGACATGTTCCAGATGTTCCTGGTCTTGCCCTTGGCTCTGGCACCATCTGGAGCCAGAGGCTACTTGTGTGTTACTTATGGCTATGCACTCGCCATCCAGCACAGTGGACGCTCTGGTCTGAGTGTCCTCCAAAAGTTTATGTGTAGATGGTATCTTGAGATGTAGGTGTGTATTTGGGAGGGATAATTAAGATTAGGTGCAATCATAAGAGTGAGGCAGTGGTGGTCTTTTTAGGAGAGAAGAGAAGTGAAGAGAAGCGAAGCGTGATCCAGTCCCCTCTGTCTTGCCGTGTAATGCCTTGTGCCATGTTGCCACACAGGAAGAAAGCCCTCACCAGATACTGGACAGATGACAGCACGATGCTCTGAGACCTCTCAGTCTCCAGCCAAGCAAACTTCTTTCTTTCTTTCTTTTTTAAGATTTTATTTATATATTTGAGAGGTAGAGTTACAGCCATAGAGAGGGAGAAACAGAGAGAGAGAGAGAGAGAGAGAGAGAGAGAGAAACTCTTCTATCCATTGGTTCACTCCCCAATTGGCCATAACGGCCAGAGCTGCGCCAATCCGAAGCCAGGAGTCAGGAGCTTCTTGCAGATGTCCCACGTGGATGCAGAGGCTCCAGAGCTCAGGCCATCTTCCACTGCTTTCCCAGGATCGTTAGCAGGGAGCTGGATCAGAAGTGGAGCAGCCAAGACACCAACCGGTGCTCATATGGGATGCCTGCATTGCAGGTGGCAGCTTAGCCTATTACGTCACAGCGCTGCCCCGCCCCCCCCCCCCCCCAGCAAACTTCTTTCTAAGTTAGCTGGTCTCCGGTCTTTTGTTAGAGCAACAGAAAATGGATTAAGACAGTTGATGGTATGTTTTTGGAAGAATAAGTAAACAACAGCATCCAAGTCACCAGTTGCCCAGCCAAACCACTTCTCCCGAATTTCTCTCCACCTTCCTCTCCAAGTGTCTCCTCTGGGCCCCCTTGACTCTCTCTTCCCTCAGTCCACACTGACTTTCCCCTTTACTCTTCTCTGATTCTGTAGTTAGCTGTAATTTCTTCTCACACCAGATTTTTTTTTTTAAATTTATTTCTTTATTTGAAAGTCAGAGTTACACAGAGAGAGGAGAGGCAGGGGCGGTGGGGGGGGAGATCTTCCATCCGATGGTTCACTCCCCAATTGGCCACAATGTCTGGTGCTGCACCGATCCAAAGCCAGGAGCCAGGAACTTTTCCAGGTCTCCCACGCGGGTGCAGGGGCCCAAGGAGTTGGGCCGTCTTGTACTGCTTTCTCAGGCCTTAACAGAGAGCTGGATCTGAACTGGAGCAGCTGGGTCTCGAACCGGCAGCCATATGGGATGCCAGCACTTCAGGCCAGGGCGTTAACCCACTGTGTCACAGCGCCGGCTCCCTCACACCAAATTTTATCTTCAGCGCACCTCTCGGCAGAGCTGAAGCCCCAGGTTTTCAGCAGTCTCTTGGTCATGGCCACACACCTGCTCCCTGGACCCTTGAAGTCCCTCTCAACACCCAGAGCCATTGCTTTCCTCCTATACCTCCTCTTGTGCTTTCCTCCTAGAAAGTTAAAAATCTGGGGCTGGTGCTGTGGCGTATTGGGTTAAGCCGCCGCCTGCAGTGCTGGCATCCTATATGGGCGCTGGTTCCAGTCCCGGCTGCTCCACTTTGATCCAGCTCTCTGCTATGGCCTGGGAAAGCAGTAGAAGATGGCCCAAGTCCTTGGGCCCCTGCACCCGCATGGGGAATCTCCTGGCTCCTGGCTTTGGATCAGCGCAGCTCTAGTTGTCGCGGTCAACTGGGGAGTGAACCAGCAGATGGAAGATCTCTCTCTCTCTCTCTCTGCTTCTTCTTCTCTCTCTGTATAACTCTTTCAAATAAATAAATAAATCTTTAAAAAAAAAAGTTAAAAATCCTCCCAGCTCCAAAGAAGACACTACACAGTGATCCTCATCTTCTCTCTGCCTTCCATGTCCAACTTGCCACCAAGAGAACCTAACTCTACTTCTGGAATGTCACTCGTATATTTAGTTTCCTGTCCGTGCTGAGAAGAACAATCCAGGGAGGCCCTTGCCCCTCTTCCCTGGACAATTAGGGCAGCCTCAGCTCCTGCCCTCCACAGCTGCCCCTGTCTAGCTCTCCCTCAGTCTTCCAATGTACCCTGCCAACTGCCGTCTGGGTGACACACGGATGGCACCTTCCACTGCCTACTGAATGAGCCCACACTCGCTTTATCTGCCACTGTGGCTCTCATCATTCTTAGTCCAGTTCTCAAAGTGTGGTCCCTGGACCCATAGTATCAGCATCACCTGGGAGCTTGTTAGCTAGGCCGGTTCTTGTGTCCCACTCAGGAACTCGACTCGGAAATGCTGGGGGCGGGGCCTAGCAGTTTATGTTTTAATCAGCCCACCAGGTGATCCTGACATAGTTCCAGGCTTGAGGATTGCTGGGCTGATGTCAGTTCTCTTATTTGCTCTGAAACTTATTATATTTGTGCTTGCCTGACTTTGCTAATGCTTTCCTTTTTTAAATTTTTTAGAATTATTTATTTATTTGAAAGTCAGAGTTACACCGAGAGAGAAGGAGAAGCAGAGAGAGAAAGAGAGGTCTTCCATCCAGTGGTTCACTCCCCAATTGGCCGCAATGGCTGGAGCTGCGCTGATCTGAAGCTCCTTTCGGGTCTCCCACGCAGGTGCAGGGACCCAAGGACTTGGGTCATCTTCCACTGCTTTCCCAGGCCATAGCAGAGAGCAGGATCAGAAGGGGAGCAGCCTGGACTCAAACCAGCACCCATATGGGATGCCAGCACTGCAGGCGGCGGCTTTACCCGCTATGCCATAGCGCCGGCCCCCGCTCACACTTTTCACCTGAGCGGAATGCCTTGCCTCGTCCACACTCAGTCCTCTCTGCCCCACACTCCATCCTTTTCCCAAACTGCCATCTTTATGCAACACCCTGTGCAAGTGTCCACCTTCTAGAAACTGTCCCTGGTTCTCCCCGTCTGAGTGAGCTGCTCCCGGTGCTGCTCACGTTTGAGTCTTGCCGGTGCTGCTCACGGAACGATTTTTACGTGTGTTTCCTTCTGCCCTGTTGACTGTCTTCTCCCCCAACACTGTGAGTTCCTGGAGAACTGTGGGGGGGGCGTTTTCCTCCTAGTATCCATAGCCCCATGTGGAATGAGAGTTTGTGGAATGGACTGCGGTAAAGGTGCTGTTTTCTGTACGTTAGCGGGAAAGGCTGAGGTTTGTTCTGGAGAGGGTTTCGGGCTAAAGACAAGCAGCTCCCACCCCTGGAGGAAAAGCTCCCTGCTCTGAGCCCTGTGCCTCCTTCCTGCAAGTGGCTCACCCAAGGTTGGGTAGTATGAGTTTGAAGACTTACCCGGAATAAATCAAAGTCTCAATTTAGCGAAAAGTAGGATACTTGGGGGAAAGAAAGGAAAAATTATCAGATTGGCAGTGAAGAAGAGGAGACTCTGGACCCCAAGTCAATGCACCTAAGCTGACAAAGCAGAGACCCTGCCCCCACCCCAACCCCACCCTACAACTTCAACGGAGCAAAGAAGTGAAGGTATGTGGCTTTCTCCTTGTCTGGGTTGGCCAGTATGGTAGGGTGTGGACATGGCAAAGCACTTTCAAGTGACATGGCTCTTAACTAACCCTTCACCCTTCACGTCTCTCTGCTTGTTATGGACTAAGTTGTGTCTCCTTGAAATTCCTATGTTGAAGCCCCAGTCCCCAGTGTGGCAGTGTTTGGATCCAGGGTCTATAGAGAGGGAATGAAGGTTAAAGAAGGGCCCAAGGCTGGTGTGCTGCTTAGTAGAGGAAGAGACACGGCCTCCCTGTGAGGAGGGGTGGCCACGTGTGGACACAGTGAGAAGGTGGCCGTTGGCATGTTAGGAAGGGGAGGTCTCAGGAGAGACGGAACCTGCCGCCGCCTTCATCTTGATGGTGCAGCTCCAGAGCTGGGAGAGAACGAAGAAGGGCAGCTGTTTAAGCAAACTAAGACCTTGTTGCTTTTCTTTTCTTCTCCACCTTCAAGGGAAGGTCTCTCTTTGTTCCCACCCCTCCATCTCAGTCTTTCAGTATTTCTATATTTCTCGGTCAACACAACAACAAGAACAAGAGCCAGGAGAGGATATTAAACTGATTTGGTTACTATGGTTTAGACTCTTATTGGACAGCTCAGGTTCAGCAAACTAAATGTTTTTTGGTTTCTGTGGTAACAAATCTTCCATCAGAAACCATGTTTCCCAGGCTTGTGTTCCATTAGCGCTCTTAAAACATATCTATATGCCTATAAATGTACATAAACGCTCAGCATTACATGTCATTCGGTCGGCGTTAGGGGCCCGCCCTTCCTGGTATGAGTTTGGGCTTCCACTCCGTTCTTACGTAACTGGAGACTAAGTGATTAAGGCTTGACGTGAGTTCCGCCCTCTCTCACTCAAGCGAGGGGCACTTTTCCCACTCTGATCTTGTGTCCTTTCCCCACCCATGAACTTCAAGTCCCAGGAAAGAGTCTCGGAAGGGAAGTCCTTTGTGTGCCTTTAACTCAACTCCTTTAGTGATCTCTGGAATAAACACTGCCTGGTGCAAGGGTGGGAAAACTATGAAGACGCATGGCATAAACATGGAAAACTTAGAAGGAAGAGGAGACACAACCTTCGTGCAATCAGAGCTTCCTTTTTGCCAGTTGCTGATTTGAGACTGCACACTGGTCTTGTATAGTAATTGACTGAAGAAATGGGAGTGATGTTGATAATGACAATAATTTACACATTTTCAGCTTACACAGTTTCATCATATTTAGATGATGTCAATGAAAGTTCAGAAGAGTTAAGGTTGCTAATTCAATTTTACAGATGCAGTCAAGAGAAGATCACTGGAGATGAGGGATTTGCATAATGTCACACAAAATCAGGACACGATTGGCGAGCAAGTGAACATCTTGCTCCAAGTGTAACACATTTTCCTCTGGAATCTGGATTTTGGTTTCTTCTTTCTCACCCTCTATTCCTCGCCTCCTAGGATACCACAAGCATGTTTGTTAGATCCCTTGCCTGTGTTGTGTGGGTCTCTAATACTCTGCTCATTCTTTCTACTACCTGCTCTTCAATATATGTGGTTTTTTTTTCCCCGCTGTGGGCAGATCTTCAAGTTCAGTAGCTTGACTTCTGCTATATCCAATCTACCTCTAAACCATTCAATGATTTCCTATTTACTTGAAAAATAAATAGGGACAAAGACAGATTAGACATAGAGGGATCTTCATTTGTGGGCTCACTCCCGTAATGTCCAAACAACTAGGGCAAAGCCAGGCCAAACTCAGGAGCCTGGAACTCAATCCAGGTCTCCCATGGAGGTGGTAGGGGCCGCAGTACTTGAGCCATGATCTGCTGCCTCCCAGGGTGCATAGTGGCAGGAAGCTGGATCAGTAGCTGAGGAACTGATACTCAAACTTTGAAATAGGTTGTGGGCATTCCAAGGGGTGATTTAGCTGCCTTGCCAAATGCCAGCCTCTCAGTGAGTTCTTACTTTTACACATAATTCTAGATTGTCTGTTTACATATTTTAATAGGTTTCAATCTTCTGTTGTAACTCTTCGTCTTCTTTGCTCATATTTTTTCTACTGCTTTTAAACATTTAACAGTAGCTACATTCGAAGTCCTTCTCTGCTAGCTCTAACCTCGGGGTACTTGGTGGTTCTGCTTTATTGTGGTTTTTTCCTCAATTATTTGCCACATCTTCCTATCTCCTCTAATGTCTTACTGCCCAGGGTTGTTTGCCCCTGTATACAGTATGTATACAAGAAGGGCTTGCTCTTCTCTCAGCAAGGCAGAGTGTAAAGCAGGCAGATCACTTGTGAGGGAGTGAGAAAGTAAATCAGGCCAGGTTGGGACTGTAGTTGATCCAAGTTCCTTCTGATTTCAGACCTGATTCATGAAAAAAGTTTGTGGGAAATGGAATTAAAAGATGTTTATTTTGGGGGCTGGTGCCGTGGCGCAGTGGGTTGGTCCTCCACTGTGGCACCGGCATCCCATGTGAGCATCGGTTCTGGTCCTAGCTGCTCCTTTCCCTATCCACCTCTCTGCTGTGGCCTGGGAAATGCAGTGGAAGATGGCCTAGGTGCTTGGGCCACTGCACCTGCGTCGGAGACCGGGAGGAGGTTCCTGGCTCCTGTCTTTGGATCAGAACAGCTCCGGCCATTGCGGCCATCTGGGGAGTGAATCAATGGAGGGAAGACCTTTTTCTCTGTCTCTTCCTCTCACTGTCTGTGACTATACCTCTCAAATAAATAAATAAAATCTTAAAAAAAGAAAAGATGTTTATTTTGGTGCAAAAGAATTGAAATCATATTATACAGGATCTTTAAAGTGTTCTTGAAAGATGCATATTATGAATAGATTATCATGGATTTCATTTTTTTGCATTTAAAAAAAATGTATGTAAGTTATACAAGTTTCATGTCTTTCCTATATCCAGATTTAAGAACATAGTGATGCTTCCCACTCTACCCTCCCTCCTGCCTATGCTCCAACCGTTCTTCCTCCTCCCTCTCCCCTTCCCACTCTTAATTTTTACAAAGGTCTATTTTCACCTTATTTAATGATTGTAAAGTTAAAGTTTAATGATTGTAACAGAGTTCAACAAACAGTATGAAGAATGAAAAAAAAGAACCAACAACACTGTTCCTTAACGGAATAGACAAAGGCTGTAAACAATCATCAAATCTCAAAATCTCCATTTCACTCTAACACACTGCATTTCAGGCACTCTATTCTTATTTCATTTTTCCATGAGCTCTTTGAGATACCCTCATATGTTCCCTATGTTCAGGTCCCTTTCTCCAGTGGGACTTCTAGTGGGACTTTGGCTCCTAGTGGGGACTGAAGGGCTCTGCCCTCCTGGCCCAGCCCCCTTTCCGGGCTGTTCTCTTGTGCTTTTGGGTTGAGGTCTTGGGGTAGGTTGAGATCCTGTTGTGTCTTTGTTATCTCTGCCCTGAAAGTAGAGTTTTTTGTTTGCTTGTTTGTTTTTCTTTTTTTTCTTTAAAAAAAATTTTTTTTTGACAGGCAGAGTGGACAGTGAGAGAGAGAGACAGAGAGAAAGGTCTTCCTTTTGCCGTTGGTTCACCCTCCAATGGCCGCCGCGGCCTGCGCACCGCGCGGATCTGATGGCAGGAGCCAGGTACTTCCTCCTGGTCTCCCATGCGGGTGCAGGGCCCAAGCACCCGGGCCATCCTCCACTGCCTTCCCAGGCCACAGTAGAGAGCTGGACTGGAAGAGGAGCAACTGGGACAGAACTAGCACCTCAACTGGGACTAGAACCCGGGGTGCCGGCGCCGCAGGCGGAGGATTAGTCTAGTGAGCTGTGGCCCTGGCCGAAAGTAGAGCTCTTTAACCTCCATGTCATGAGATTCAAACTCTGCCACGTGATCTTCCAGGAGCCCTGTTGGGTGTGGTTGTAGACCCCACTTTCTGGTGCGACTCTGCTTCCTACACAGTCTGAGGCTCTGGGAGATTTCACCCTACCACCCTGGCTCAGACCCCCAGAGTCCTGTGCCACCCCAGATGCATTAACCGTCTGGGTGGGGGGCAGTCATACATCAGGGCCTCTTCTAGATCCCACTGTTACTTCTAGCAACCTGCAGGGCTGTGAAAGCACACCGATGTCCTTCTCTTCTGCACACAGTAAATCTACTCTTCAGACAGTGTGGCCCAGAGGAAGGCTGACAGCACCTCCACCTCCCAGAACACGCTCTTCCCTATGGAATGTTCACTCTTCTTTTATTTTTTTATTTATTTTTTTGACAGGCAGAGTGGATAGTGAGAGAGAGAGACAGAGAGAAAGGTCTTCCTTTGCCGTTGGTTCACCTTCCAATGGCCGCCGCGGCCGGTGCGCTGCGGCCGGCGCACTGAGCTGATCCGAAGCCAGGAGCCAGGTGCTTCTCCTGGTCTCCCATGGGGTGCAGGGCCCAAGCACTTGGGCCATCCTCCACTGCACTCCTGGGCCACAGCAGAGAGCTGGCCTGGAAGAGAGGCAACCGGGACAGAATCCGGCGTCCCGACCAGGACTAGAACCCTGTGTGCCGGCGCCGCAAGGCGGAGATTAGCCTATTGAGCCATGGCGCTGGCCACTCTTCTAGAACTCTTGGCCTCTTTGATTCTCCACTGTGTTATGAATACGTGATTTGTGATACCTCTTTTTGCTCCTGAGCTGTAGCAGTGGGAGTGATGCGTGGCTGCTATCTCCTGAATCCTACTCAGAAGCAAAGATCTAAAAATGGACTAGGAATCCATTTTTCATCTATTTTCATCAGTGAAGGCACACCAGGTCATATTTTTTTTGCCAATGTATTGTTGTGAAAATTTGCAAGCACGCAGCAAAGTTGAAAGACGTTTCCAATGAACAACTCCCATATCCGTTGGTTGTTGCTAAGCTGGCTCCCTGGGGGAAAAATCAGAAAGCTCTTATTTCTGTTGTTTGCTGCTTTCTGTGGTGTGAATATTCCCACCATCATCAGTTTCAAGCTACCCACGTGACTTGGAGAAGATCTCTGCAAACTCAGCTCTTGAGAGCATATGTGAGATAGCTCGGGCATAAAACTGCATAGAACTATCACATATGTTCTGCCATTAATGTGTGCATGCAGGTGGGATCTTTGATTTATTTCAATATAAATTCTGTAAGTTATTTATTATAAATAAATGTGCTTATCTCTTTAATTTATATTGAAATATAATTTATATAAGCACAGCTCTCTCTACTTCAACATGGGTACTAAATAGACCCCTATATGTATATACGTATATGTATATATGTATATAATGTAAACATTATTTGTTTACAGTATTTCCTTTTGCTAGAAAATGAAAATTTGAGTTTTGGCAAATTATTTTTTAAAAGGTTTATTTATTTACTTGAAAGTCAGAGTTACACGGAGAGAGAAGGAGAGGCAGAAAGAGAGAGATCTTCCATCCGCTGGTTCACTTTCCAGGCTGCAATGGCTGGAGCTGCACAGTTCCAAAGGCAGGAGCCAGGAGCTTGTTCTGGGTCTCCCATGTGGGTGCAGGGGCCCAAGGACTTGGGCCAACTTCTACTGCTTTCCCAGGCCATAGCAGAGAGCTGGATCGGAAGTGGAGCAGCCAAGACTCGAACCAGCACCCATATGAGATGCCAGCACTGCAGGAGGTGGCCTTACCCACTATGCCACAGCGCTGGCCCATGAGTTTTGGCAAATTCTCACACCTGTGTAATCCAGCCAAAGTGAAATGACACTTCATAAGACCTTCTTCATTATCCTGATCAAATGGTCATTCCACCCTAAATGTATGCATATGATTTTGTATTATTTCCACTTTTCACTCACCAGGGTAAATGATCAGACATTTGTTAACACAGAGCTCTGAAAGTAGATACAGCAGAATGTTGAAGCCACTGCTTGCAGTGCAGGCATCCCATATAGGCACCAGCTGGAGTCCCAGCTGCTTCACTTCCAATCCAGCTCCCTGCTAATGCACCTGGGAAAGCAGCAGAAGATGGCCCAAGTGCTTGGACCCCTGCATCCACGTGGGAGACCTGGAAGAAGCTCTTGACTCCTGGCTTCAAATTGGCTTAGCTCTGTCTGCTGTGACTATTTGGGGGAGTAAACCAGTGGATGAAAGACCTCTCTCTCTCTCTCTCTCTCTCTGTGTGTGTCTCTCTCTCTCTGTCTCTCTCTCTCTATCTCCATCTCTATCTGTCTGCCTCACTGTAATTCTTTCAAATAAATAAATAAATCTTAAAAGAAGAAAGTCTATGCACCACAATAGTCTGACAGCTTCAGTGCCCAAAGTATACACCCACATTGAGCCATGCCAAAAATGCATCAGAGCCGTCAAACGCAGACCAAGCCCACAGTCCCCAGGAAACAAAAGGGAACGAACAAACAGCCTTGTGCCCCAGCCTTCTGACTCCCTTTCGCTCCAGCTCCCACATGAAATACACGTGAATCATTCTGATAATAATCCCATGACATAGCTGTCTTTCCCACCTCCCTCCCCGGCTGATTCTGACCACACTTCACTTGGCAATATATGCATTTGGCTTGCACCTGTCATAACTCAAGGGCAAACATCGGACAACAGTGTGAAATGAAATCGAGAAAAGCACTCACCGAGAGAATGGAGAAAACAAGCATTTGCCTTCAATTATAAGGAAGGATATTTTAGACTCAAGTAGAGCAAAATACTGGAGAGCATTTCCAGTTCTGAACCACAAGGCCGTGTTCCAGATGAAGGCTACAGGGTTGGAGAGGAGCAGATGAAAGTCTGTCGTTTGAAGGGTCCAAATAGAAGACATTATAAGCATAACTTTATATCTCTAGGATATTAACCATGACAGTGATTGGGATGCAATGGCTGCCTGTTAGTATGTTAGAACTGCTAAGATCATGATCTTTTACATATGTATCATAGTTTATGAGGTTTTTGGTCTGGTTCTCTCAATTGCCAGACCTGGTAAGAATGGATGGAAGTTATAAGAAGGTCGATTTCTCTCTGTAATAAATGAGTTATTGCTAGACATTTCCAGATTTCATGACTTCACGACCACATGACTCTCCAGTGACCATATTTTCCAAACTGAGTTTGGGTCATTACTTTGCCAAGCAAAAATATGGTACCCACAGGTAATAAAATATTCAGGAGTTTGTGTACATTTATATACTCTCTACTAGTCTCTTTTCTACATGTTTATAGAATTATGTTTTGTAGAACAATAATTTGTGAATAACAATGCCAAATAGTTAAATACCATTTCCCTGCTACTGCATATTTATGGCACTATTAACTTTTCCATATGACAAATATCACCATAATAAATAAACTGTAGAAAGCTTTTTCTATATTCTATATGTTGGGTTATTACTTAAAAGTAGACTGAAGAATATAAACCTTTATAATACCCTTGAACAATATAATAAAATCCCCCTGCTAAGTTGTATTAGTTTACAAACCAAGAAAAAAAAATCCTCAGATGCTCATTTTATTGCACCCTTCCCAACGCTGAGTAACAGTGACATCCCAACACTGAGTGACAGTGACATCCCAACGCTGAGTGACAGTGACATCCCAACACTGAGTGACACTGACATCCCAACACTGAGTGACAGTGACATCCCTACACTGAGTGAGGGTGATATCCCAACAGTGAGTGACAGTGACATCCCTACACTGAGTGACAATGACATCCCAACACTGAGTGAGGGTGACATCCCAACACTGAGTGACAGTGACATCCCAACACTGAGTGAGGGTGACATCCCAACACTGAGTGACGGTGACATCCCAACACTGAGTGATGAGACATCACAATGCTGAGTGACGGTGACATCCCAACACTGAGTGACAGTGACATCCCAGCAGTGAGTGACAGTGACATCCCTACACTGAGTGACAGTGACATCCCTACACTGAGTGAGGGTGACATCCCATACTGAATGACAGTGATATCCCACCACTGGGTGATGCTGACATCCCAACACTGAATGACAATGACATCCCTACACTGAGTGAGGGTGACTTCCCAACACTCAATGACATTGGCATCCCTACACTGAGTGAGGGTGACATCCCAACACTGAGTGACAATGACATCCCAACAGTGAGTGACAGTGACATCCCTACACTGAGTGATGAGACATCACAATGCTGAGTGAGGGTGACATCCCAACACTGAGTGAGGGTGATATCCCAACACTAAGTGACAGTGACATCCCAACACTGAGTGATGAGACATCACAATGCTGAGTGAGGGTGACTTCCCAACACTGAGTGAGGGTGATATCCCAACACTAAGTGACAGTGACATCCCAACACTGAGTGATGAGACATCACAATGCTGAGTGAGGGTGACATCCCAACACTGAGTGACAGTGACACCCCTACACTGAGTGAGGGTGACATCCCATACTGAATGACAGCGATATCCCTACACTGAGTGACAGTGATACCCCTACACTGAGTGACAATGACTTCCCAACACTGAGTGACACTGACATCCCAACAGTGAGTGAGGGTGATATCCCAACACTGAGTGACAGTGACATCCCAACAGTGAGTGAGGGTGACATTCCAACACTGAATGACAATGACATCCCTAAACTGAGTGACAATGACTTCTCAACACTGAGTGACAGTGACATCCCAACACTGAGTGATGGTGACATCCCAACACTGAGTGAGGGTGACTTCCCAACACTGAGTGACAGTGACATCCCTACACTGAGTGAGGGTGACTTCCCAACACTGAATGACAATGACATCCCTACACTGAGTGAGGGTGACTTCCCAACACTGAATGACAATGGCATCCCTACACTGAGTGAGGGTGACTTCCCAACACTGAGTGAGGATGATATCCCAACACTGAGTGAGGGTGACATCCCAACACTCAATGACAGTGACATCCCTACACTGAGTGAGGGTGACTTCCCAGCACTGAATGACAATGGCATCCCTACACTGAGTGAGGGTGACTTCCCAGCACTGAGTGACACACACACTTGCAATTAGAGTAGCTCATGAAGCTCCAGGCTGGATACTGCCACGCCTACCCTGAAGAATGTTTCAGAGTAGGTGCTGACTGATAGGTCTGGTATTGAAGTTCCTGGAATTGACTTTGGCCTCTGCTTCCAATCTACCCTGCTGCTAACGTGCCTCGGAGGCAGCAGATGATGTATCAAGTGCTTGGAACCCACCCCAACCCATCTGACAGACTCAGATGGACTTCCTGGTTCCTGGCTTTGGACTGGCCCAAACCTGGCTTTTATGGCCATTTGGGCAATAAATGAAAGGATGGAAGTTCTCTCTCTCTCTGTCACTCTGCTTTTCAAATAAGTAACTAAATGTTAAAAACATTTCTAAATAAACCTCTATGATTATATTTACAATTGATTTTAATTATGATACAGCTAGGGGCTGGCGCAGTGGCACAGTAGGTTAATCCTCTGCCTGCAGCACCAGCAGCCATCCCATGTGGATACCAGTTCTAGTCCTGGCTGCTCCTCTTCCAATCCAGCTCTCTGCTGTGGCCTGGGAAAGTAGTAGAAGATGAACCAAGTGCTTGGGCCCCTGCACCAACATGGGAGACCGGGAAGAAGTGTCTGGCTCCTGGCTTCGGATTGGTGCAGCTCCAGCCGTTGCAGCCATTTGAGGAGTGAACCAATGGAAGGAAGACCTTTCTCCCTGTCTCTCTCTCTCACTGTCTGTAACTCTACCTCTTAAATAAATAAATAAAATCTTTTTTAAAAAAATTATGATACAGCTACTTATGCCATGATTGATTATGAACAATCAATTGTTTTTCTCAAGAATATTCCCTATATTACTAGGAATATAGGGGCTGGTGCTGTGGCATAGTAGGCTAAGCCCCTGCCTATGATGCTACCATCCCATATGGGCTCTAGTTCGAGTCCCAGATGCTCCTCTTCCTATCCAGCTCCCTACTTATGGCCTGGGAAAGCAGTGGAAGATGGCCCAGGTGCTTGGCCCCTGTACCCATGTGGGAGACTCAGAAGAGGCTCCTGGCTTTGAATTGGCTCAGCTACAGCTGTTGGGACCAACTGGGGAGTGAACCAGCAGATGGAAGACCTTTCTATCTCTCCCTCTTTCTGTCTGTAAGTCTTCCTCTCAAATAAGTAAACAATATCTTAAATATATATATATATTATATATAGGAAAAGCCTAAATTAGTTAGTAGGACACATGTTGGTATAATCTTTTGTTTTTCAAAATTTTTTTGAGATTAAAGTTGGCATGCTTGCAATGAATTCATTTAAGATGCAAATTATTTTATTGTTTAGTTACGTGTGTGTATAGTATGTTTGAGGGTATAACAAAAAGCTCATGGAAAATGAAATTAGAAGATAAGTTTGTAAAATCAGAAGACGAAATTAAAAGATAGTTTTGTGGCACAAACTATTCATAAGGATTATGGAAAAATGCATATTTTAAAATCTATGTATGGATTTCAAAATGTTTTCATATCAAAAACAACTTTTATTTCCATTTTCCATGAACATAAAGAATAATTATTTATTCTGAGAGGGAGAAAGGGATGGTGGGAGAGAGAGTGCACTCTCATCTGTTGGTTCCCTCCCAAAATGCCTGCACCAGCTGTGGCTGGGCCTGACCGAAGCTGGGAGCTAGCATCTCCTGCGTGGGTGGCAGGAATCCAATGACTTGAACTCTCACTGCTCCCTCTTAGGGTCTGCATTACCAGGAAGTAGAAGTCAGGAACCAGAGCTGGGATTCTGATATGGAATGCAGGCATCTTTACCAGCGGCTTAGCTGCTAGGCTGGCTGCCTCTCCCTCGTGAACTTTCTGACATACGGTAGTCTAATTTATTAGGTTCATTATCTCAGGCTGCCATCACAAAGTGCCATTGACTGAGAGGTTGAAGCAAGTTACTTCTCAGAGTTCTGGAGGCTGGAATCTGAGATCAGGGGCCAGCACGGTTGGGCGCTGGTGAGGTCCTCACGGCTTGCAGACAGCTATCTTATCACTGTTTCCTTAGAGGGCTGATGGAAGGAGCGGGAGAAAGAGAGCGAGGAGGAGAGAAACAGAATTTTCTGTCTTCATGAGGCCACAGTTGTATCTGATTAGGGCTCTGCCTGTGTGACTTCATTTGACCTTAATTATCTTCCTGCCTCCACCTGTGGTCACATGGCAGGGTAAGGTTCCACATCCTAACTTCTGGGAGAACACAATTCAATCTCTAATAGAAGTGCATTAGTATAACATTAGAAAGATGCTAAAATTACATTTTTAAATATCAACTATCAAATTGTTTCTGTTTTCAGTCTCAAGTGCTGGTTTCTAGAGTCCTCTGACCTCCGTCCAGTCTCTGTAGCTCTCTAGGTGAGAGGCGATGCTAACTCTCCAGATTAAAAAAAAGAAAGAGAGACCAAGCCAGAGTTCTCTCAGGAGTTGACTTCACACCTTATCCTGTTCAGTGTAAGGGTCTTGGCTGAGACCCTGTTGTGGTCATCTGTCGCTGCATGACAAATCATCCCCAAATTTAGTAGCTGTAAACAATGCCAATCATTCTATTATCTGGCATGGTTTCTGTGGGTCAGGAATTTGGGTTCTTTCACATGGTTGTAAAGAGTTGGTTGAAACCAGGAGAGAGGAGAGGAGGTGGCAGGAGCAGCAGGAGACCCGCCAGGCGTCTCCCTCTGCATCTCCAGGTGCTCTTTCCACAGGACAGCTTTGTGCTTCCCCACAGCATGGCAGCCTCAGGGCAGTCAACCACATCCCTGGTGGCTCAGCTCCCTAGCACCTTACCCCAGTTCTCCAGGTGGAAGCTGGAGATGTAGTCTCTGAAGTCCCCCGGTGTCACTTCTTGGACATTCTGTTGGCTAAAATGGGGCAGAAGCCCACTCAGAAACAAGAGGGGAATGAGAACCCACCATGGAATGGAAGACCAGAAGGTTCTAGAAGAGCACATGCAGGAGAGTTAGTATTTGCAACAGTACCTGGGAAAGGGATGCTTCCCGCCAAATCCCCATTGTCAGTCTTCTCTGTCTTGGAATGTTGAGACGAGTTCCAGGAACTTCTTTTCACCAGGTGTGTGAAAGCTCAGCCGAGGAGAAATAATCAAAGAAACTACCTTTATTTATTTTTCCTGGATAAGAAATGTAAATGAAGACAGGATAACTAGCCTGCACATTTGAAGGAAAGGAGTAGACCTGTCCTGTTTTTTTTTTTTTGACAGGCAGAGTGGACAGTGAGAGAGAGAGACAGAGAGAAAGGTCTTCCTTTTGCCATTGTTTCACCCTCCAATGGCCGCCGTGGTGGGCGCACCGCCACCGGCGCACCGCGCTGATCCGATGGCAGGAGCCAGGTGCTTCTCCTGGTCTCCCATGGGGTGCAGGGCCCAAGCACTTGGGCCATCCTCCACTGCACTCCCGGGCCACAGCAGAGAACTGGCCTGGAAGAGGGGCAACTGGGACAGAATCCGGCGCCCCGACCGGGACTAGAACCCGGTGTGCAGGCGCCGCAAGGCAGAGGATTAGCCTAGTGAGCCGCGGCGCCGGCCCCTGGGTTTCTCCAAAGAGCGCGAGAGTGAAGTTTTTCGTGGGCCTAGAGTGTCCAATGCAGAAACTTGGGCTTCCTTGGTAAGTTGCCTTCTTTTCAGCTTTATTGAGGAATAACTGACAAATTTATCTGGACCAAGCTATATGTATTCAAAGTGCACAATGAGCTGAAATGGTTACCACAACCAAGTTAATTAACATATCTATAGCCTCCTAGTTACCTTTTCTGTATGTGGTGAGAATACTTAAGATCTACTCTTTTAGCAAAAGACTGATTTATTCATTTGAAAATCAGAGTTATAAGGAAAGAGGGAGAGAGACAGAGAGATCCTCCCTCTGCTAGTTCACTCCTCACATGGCTGCAATGCCCCGGGCTGGGTCAGGCTGAAGCCTGGAGCCAGGAGTTTCATCAGGCTTTTCCATGGGAGTGCAGAGGCAGAGTGCAAATACTTGGGCTTTCTTTGCATGCTTTTCCTAGGCCATGAGAAGGGAACCGGATCGGAAGTAGAGCAGCTGGAACATGAACAGGCGCCCGTATGTGATGCCAATGTCACAGAAGGCAGCTTTACCTGTTTTGCCACAATGCTGGCCCCTCTTTCAGCAAATTTTAAGAACACAATACATTATCATTCACTACAGTCACCATGCTGCACATTAGGCCTCTTGGCTGATCACTTTTCTGTGATTGATATATATATCATATATATATATGAAAAATGCTCTGTTGATTAAAAAAACAAAAAGCACACTCCACCCCAAGCTTTCAAACCATTAAACCTGATCAGAAGAATGAGTGCTAGAGTGAAAAAATTGGATGCAGCAAAAGTAGGGCCATTACAAAAAGCTAGGCCTATGCCTCTTAAAACAGCAATGCCCGAATCCCAGTAAATACGTGACAGCGTGCTACTGAGCACTTAAAGACATAGGACAAATATAGTGCTTCTTTATAGGAAATTATCTGGATTGTTTTTATGTAAAACAATCAACAGTTATTATAACTTTGAATGCAATATTTATATATGTGCTACCTTAGAACCGAATCAGATAATCCTTCTGTGTTGCCCAGGAGCACTGTAGAAAGTTTGCATTGACATAATTAAGAGCACAGAAGGGGCTGGCACTGAGGCATAGTAGGTAAAGCCACCGCCTGAAGTGCTAGTTCAAGTTCCAGCTGCTCCACTTCCAATCCAGCTCTCTGCGATGGCCTGGGAAAGCAGTGGAAGATGGCCCAAGTGCTTGTGCCCCTGCACCTATGAGGGAGAGCTGGAAGAAGCTCCTGGCTCCTGGCTTCAATCAACCCAGCTCTAGGAGTTTCGGCCATTTAGGGAGTGAACCATGGGACAGAAGACCTCTTTCTCTGGCTTTGCCTCTGCCTCTCTGTAACTCTGTCTTTCAAACAATAAATAAATAAATACATCTTAAAAAAAAGAGAGAGAGAGAGTGCACAGAAGTGTACAGTTCCGCTTATTGGATTCAAACCCTGGCTCTGTCACTTAATCATTATGTAACCTGGGGCCGGCACTGTGGTGTAGTGGGCTAAGCCTCTGCTGCTGTGCTGGCATCCCATATGGCCGCCAGTTCTAGTCCCAGCTGCTCCTCTTCTGATCCAGCTGTCTACTATGACCTGGAAAAACAGTAGAAGGTGGCCCAACTCCTTGGGCCCCTGCACCCATGTGGGAGACCTGGAATAAGTTCCTGACTCTGGCTTTGGATTGGCCCAGCCTCGGCCATTGCAGCAATTTGGGGAGGGAACCGTGGATGGAAGACCTCTCTCTCTCTCTCATCCCTTTCTCTCTCTGTCTGCAACCCAGCCTCTCAAATAAACAAATAAAAAAAAAAAACAGTTAACCCTGGGCAACTCACTTAACTGTCTTTGGGTTTCCCCACCTGTGAAATGGGAAGAATAGTAACACTCACCCCAGACTGTAAGGACGGAATGAGTTCCTCTAAGGGAACACAGGGTTTAGAGCAGTGTATGCCATGTTAGTCCCATGGAAGTATTTATGAAAGAAATAAAAACTTCAGAACTGTGAAGGAGCCTGTATGAGAAAGTATGGGTGCTGGTGCACAGAGGCTGGGAGTGACACATTTTGTCAGAGCGATGGCTCATGGGCTGAGGAATAGCCCACTCCCCCAAAAGAATTCTACTGAGCCCCAAATGAAGCAGAAGTCATTCACCTCTTGGGTTGGTTTTTGTGGTCTAGACCAGGGGTCGCAAAGCTTCTCTGCAAAGGGCTGAGTAGTCTATATTTTAGAATTGCTGAGTCATTCAATCTTTGGGATGAATAGTCCATATTTTAGAATTGCTGAGTCATTCAATCTTTGGAATGAGTTGTCCATATTTTAGAATTGCTGAGTCATTCTATCTTTGGAATGAGTAGTCCATATTTTAGAATTGCTGAGTCATTCGATCTTGGTCACACTTTGTCTTTTGTGGTATATGGATGTGTATGAATGATATGGACCTGTGGTAAATGAACTCAGACCCTCTATTGTTTTTTGGCCCCTTTGTCTCAATCATATGGAGCCGCAGCAAGTGAGTGGGGAGCAAGGTGGTTGTTGACAGGGGTGAGGAACAACAGGGTGTCAGAAGGGAAGAAGATGGGACAGTCCCACCACCATGCCCTCTCTCCCTGGGACTTGGCTTTTTTTTTTTTTTTTTGAAGATTTATTTTTTATTTTTTGAAAGACAGAGTTACAGAGAGTTAGAGACAGAGAGAGAGGTCTTCCATCGCTGGTTTACTACCCAGATGGCCGCAACGGCCGGAGCTGCGCCGATCCGAAGCCAGGAGCCAGGAGCTTCTTCCAGGTCTCCCATGCGGGTGCAGGGGCCCAGGCACTTAGGCCATCTTCCACTGCTTTCCCAGGCCATAGCAGAGAGCTGGATGGGAAGAGGAGCAGCCGGGTCTAGAACCAACGCCCATATGGGATGCCTACGCTTCAGGCCAGAGATTTAACCCACTGCGCCACAGAGCCAGCCCCTCTCCCTGGGACTTTGAACTCACTTGGACATCTGTAGTTGATGGTGTGGCACCTGGAACCACCCACCCAGAGACATAGAAAGCATCCCTTTGGAAACCGGAGTCCACACTCACTCATTCTCCCCTCTTCTTGTTTCATTTAGTAAGCTGCAAGTTCTTTGAAAGGAGAGCTGAGGTTTTAGCTTCCCCGGAACAAGCTTCAGACCCCCAGAACAAAGCTGTCCCTTCTGTGGACGCTCAGGGAGCCCCTTGCTGGCTGTCTTTATTTCTTCACCTGCAGTAAGATCTCCCCAGGCCCATATGGAAATGGAAAAGTTCATGAGGGATGCATTCAGTGGGTCTCTGCCAGGGGAAGCTGTGTCCCTGTGGGAAGTGATTACACACTGATGGAATTTGTGCACACTGGGTGGAAAGATGATCTTTGCCTCTTGGCTATGTCACAGTAATAAGTGGGAGACTGATTATTTCTAAGACTGCAGCTCTTCCCAGCACTGATAACACTGGAATGCAGGCTACCACGGAGATGCAGGTCACTAATTAGTCCCAGAAGCCGCGATGCCTTGAACCACTGTTATATTAATTATGCATCAAATTAGAGTGTTTGTGAAGGCACAGCGCCAACTGGACTGCAGAGCCTGGTGACGGCAGGAGGAGATCAAGGAGCGGCCTGCTCAGCAACACTGCAGGGACCAACGGGCGCAGCCGTGCGGCCTGCCTGAGCGTGCAGTGACCCCGCCTGATCTCTGGTCCAGCTGTTTGCAGCCTCCTGCCAGGGACTTTGTTATCAGCACAGAGCAGACCAAAGAGAAGGGGGAGGAGGACGGCGTTCACTTCCACCATCTGAGCTCTGGAGCAGCAGGGCCGGCTGAGAAAGGACACAGAGACACCATTTGGAAGCTGTAACTCCACAGCAACAAATAGAAGATGCTTCCAGATGTTTGCGAACATGTCTGGTCTAGTCTGGCATTCAGTTTTTATCTGCAGCTCTTAGAACTGGCTGCACATGGTTTTAGCTTTGGTTAACATATTCCATCTCTTCCTCCTTTCCCTTCATCCCCTTTTGCTTCTCGTGTGCTCCTTGAGCACAAAACCAAAATATACTTGATGCTTGGTTGTCAAATAAACAGATGATAAATAGCAGTGCCTGCGACTCTTGGGGTATAATTCCATCAAGGGCCTGGGTTGAAGTCATAAACCACAAGAAGTGAAGCGTGACCCACAAATAGCCTTCAAGATGGAATTACAGCCCCATAACTCCGAGTGGACCTTTGAAGAAATAATTCTTAAGCTTATTTTTAATCTACGGAGAGAGCGCCGATGGTGGAGATATCTTCTGGTCAGATCGTCAGTAAACAAATAATCCCCTTCGGTTATCCTGATGATGTTGAGTCATGTTGGGGTGAGCACCCCACATGCACTCCGAGAGGGAGTCACTGTTGAAACGGGGCAGCAGGGTCCCATCCGGAACCCAAGAAAGAATCTCCCAGGGAGAAAGTCCCAGCAGCAGATGGATGTGAGTGGTGGGGAGGGGAGGTGATGAGTAAAAGCACTGATGCCTGACGACGGGGCAGGGGACAGTAGCCTCCTGCTTTTGCTTTCATGGGTCTCACCTCCCCCTTTCTCCCAGGTGCAGTAGCCTGGGGTGGCTGAGGTTGAGTTTTTGCTGGAGTAATAGATCAACACAGATTTCCTTTCCTGGTCTGTATGTTACTGCTTCTCTAAAGCATTTGCTATTTTCCAAACGAATTCTGCTTGCTCTCATAATTCATTAAAGAAAGTTGATCTCATACAACCCAAGAGCTGTGAGAAGGCTTTTCGTGACGGCTTCTTGTATGATGAAAATAAATACTCACACGCTATAGAGAGAATAAACTGAATCCAGCAATTCTGAGCGGAAGATGTTTAAATGGCAGCCTCTGGTGATCATAAATTAAACCATCAAAATCCCCTAAGGTTTCTCTGTAGCCTTGGTATTAAATGAAACAACATAATGTGTAAGGGCTGCCAGATGGTATGGGCTTACTACATGGTCATTCAGTGACATAATTTGTACCATAGCATTCATAAATTCTTTATGTATGTTTTTATGTGTTATCACCTTCTTCCACCAAGGCAAGAAGGATTCAGGAGAATAAGGGTCTCCTTTGGCCCTTGTGCCTTCACACAGAGAAAAAATGAAGAGTATTACAACAAAAAGCTATGACATGAAGAAAATAAAAGTAACGGAAGAAAGCTATCAGGGCAAAATGAGTAAAGAATAAGACGTTTAAAAAAGCAGATTTATTTATTTATAGACTGTGTTTAATTTGCTTTTGCTTTTCCAGTTTCTTAGGACAGAAACTTAAATCACTGACTTGAGACCTGTCTTTCAAATAAAAGCATTTGAAGCTACGAATTTCACTGTAAGTACTGCTTTAGTTGCATTCTGCATACCTTATGTTATGTGTCCATTTTCCCTTTGATTCGAACTATTTTCTAATTTGCAATTTTTTGTTTCACTTATTTTGACAGTGTTGTATATTATTAGATGTACATACACTTAGGATTCTTATGACCTCGTGATGCATCCACGTCTTCATCATTATGCTGTGCCCTTCTTTATCCTGTGTAATATTATCTGTTCTGAAGCTTACTTTGTCCTATATTGATTACAGCCATTTCAGATTCCTTTTGTTTAGTTTTTGCACAGTGTTCTTTTTCATCCTTATTTGAGTCTTTACAAATAATGTAGGTTCCCTGCCGACAAAACTTAGATATGTCTTATTTTCCGAAATCTGACCTGAAAATCGGATTTTTAGATTGGAACATTTTTCTTTAGCATTTCTTGTAGTGCATGCCTCTAGTTAGTGGACACCTTCAGCTTTTATGTGTAAAAACTATTTTTTTCTTTTTTAAATTCATCCTTTATTTTGTCTTCAGTTCTGAAAGATAATTTTATCAGAAATACAATTTTGTGATGACAGTTCTTTCTGTCAGCATTTGAAGTATTTGTCCATTTGGGGGCAGGGATTACATATTTTCTCATAATAAGTGTACTGTTATGCTTCTCTTTATTACTCTGTAGATAATATGTCTTTTATCTCAGGCTGTTTTTAAGATCGCCTTTTTATTTCTGTTTTTAGCAATGTGATTATGATGTGTTTTGGCATGATTTAAAAATGTTGTATTCTACTTGGGTTTCGTTGAACTTTTTTGACATGTGAATTTATAGTCTTCATGAAACCTGGCTAAACTTTCAGCTATTATTTCTTCACATTTTCCCCACCTCCCTTTCTGGGACTCCAACACGTTCAACAGCCTTGATTTTGTTTCACAGGTACTAGAAGTTATTATGGTTTTCTTCAGCCTTTTTTCTCTGTGCTTTATTTTGAATATTTTCTGTTGCTATGTCATCAAGTTCACTGATTATTCTCCTCAGTTTCAAACTGATTGTGGAACTATTCAGAATATTTTTTGTTTTAGATGATATAATGTTCATGTCTGAGGTTCTGTTTTGGTTCCCTTCTCTTATTTTCACTGTCTCCCTTTCTGTTCCTTCTTATGCTCAGATGTTGCCCTCCTTGAGTCTTTTAAGCATTCTTGTAAGAGATGGTTCAAAGCTCTTGGAGTTATATGACAGGCATTTGGTACAGCAGTTAAGAGACCACTCAGAATGCCTGCATCCCACATGGGAGCCCCTGGGTTGGAGTCCTGACTTCACTCTTGATTCTAGCTTCTAGCTATTGTGCACCTGGGAGGTAGCTGGTGAGGACTCAAGTGGTTAGGTCCGTGTTACCCATTTGGGAAACTCCAATTGAGTGCCTAGTTCCTGGTTTTCGTCTACAGCAGCTCCAACTTTTGCCAATATTTGGAGAGTGACCAAGTGGATGGGAATTCTCTCCTTTTTCTCACTCTACCTTTCAAATAAGACATAAATAAGTAAAAATTTTCAGGTGCCTCGAAATTCCTACAGGAATATTTTATTTTATAAAAATAAAAATAAAGCCCTTGCTCTCGGCTTTTTAAATTTCTGTCATTTTTAGTTCTGCTTCTATTTATTGACCTTCTCCTGTTATAGTCCCTATCATTTTGCTTTTCTGCATGCCTGCTAATTTTTTTATTTGATGCCACACATTGTGAAATTTTATGTTGTTGAATGTTGGATTGTGTTATATTCCTTTGAATAGTGTTGCCTCTGTTCTGACATCGCATCAGATGGGCAGTGGTGAAATTGGAATTCATGATAATTACAGGGCTCAACATCTTAATGCAAGTGTTTTTTACATGCGTGTGTACCTGTAACAAAATTCATCAAAATATGTCCTTTCAATATGTGCGTTTTATTCTACATTTAATTCTATAAATTATGCTCAGTACAAATATCTCATAATGTTATATATGATCAGTCAAGATTGTTGAAATAATACAATCTTATAGAGAACACAAACTCAAAGTCCTATTTTGCGCCTTCTCAGCTGCACTGACTTATTCCTTTTCCTAGAATATCACCACTCACAGAACCAGCTAAATCATTTCTTAATAACACCTTCAAAATTTGTTTCCATGGATTTTATTCATATAACATCATGGTTGAAATCACAGGCGGTAGAAACAAGGCTCTTGGGACATAGTCATGGCTGTGTTACTTAGCCGATTCATTTTGCCTGTCCGTGACCATCACATAAATGGATCTATACCGTAGACATGCCTGTGTGTCTCACCTCTTTCCTCCGTGTTCGGTTTCTGGTTGATTACTGGTGTTGCTTGTCTCAGTAGTTTATTCATTTGTACTGTATTCAGTTGTGTTCACCGTGCTATAAATGTACCAGTCTTCTTACCCATTCTCTGGTTAATAGGCCTGTGGGTGTATCCAGTCTGGGCTATCAGGACGAACACTGATGAGAATATTCTTGTACAAGTTTTTGGTGGAGGTATGTTTTCATTTCCCTTGGATAAATATTTAGGAGTAAACTTGCTGGATCACAGAGCATGCTTGATTCTATTTAAAACATGATTTTATTTAGTTTAACATTGCTTTTGGCAAAGTATGAGACTTTCAGTCCTTCCACGTCCTCACCAGCACTTGATATAGGTCAGTCTTTTAAATGTTAGCCATACTAATGGATGTCTTCACATCTTTTGTGGGTTTCAGTTTTGTTTCCCTGGTCACTAATGGTGTTAGTCTTTTCATGTACTTAGTAGCTACACGTGTAATGGCTTTTTCCTTTGTGCTGAAGTCACAGAGCTAGTCAGTGTCAAATAACCAACAACTTATTCTAGACCAAATATAATTTCCCATGTAAATATGTTTTTGTTTTTACTTGCTATTTGTATGTTACATACTATGTTTTTATTTGCTCCCATTTTAAATATATTTAAATATTTTAGATATTATACAGGGGGCTCTGTCCAACAGTGGTGGACTGAGCAGTTTTCTTCACCGATTTTTATTACCAAATACTTCCTTTGTGAAGTCAAATTCTTTGCCTGTGGTTCTATTGTACATTGCAGACTAACACAAATAACCCCCAAGCTTGATTGGCTTAAGCAAGTTTTCAGCTGCGCTCACAGCTCTTCCGCTCCGGAAAGACTCGGTTTGCGCAGCTGCTGTCTGCTCCACGCGGAGTCCTGTGGAGCAGCTCGACCATCCCAGGCGCTGCCTCCAAGATGGCGCGCGGCTTGTCTGGCGACTCGAGCCATCCGCTGGAAAATGGGCTGAGGCTGTCAGCCAGAGGCCCTGGTTCCTCTTCACATGACTCTTATCCATGGGGCCGTGTGGACTTTCTCCAAGCCTGAGGAGCCGGGTTCTAAGTACAAGTGTTCCAAGGGAAAAGCCGTGAACGCTAGCCGTCTCTTCACGCCCTGACCTGGAAGCGTCCACGCTCGGGTTCCTGCAGCACAGAGCTCTCCCACACTCACTGGGAGAGGCCGTAGACCCTGCTACTTGATGAGGGATGGGACCGTGTGTTTAATCTGCAGCAGTCCACTCTCTGGGTGGACTGGGCGGTCAGAATGGATTATTTACATTCTTCCCTTATGAAAAATAAATCCAATCTCTCCTAAGACCCATGAAAGCTTCAGTCCTTGCTCTGTATCTCCTATACTCTGAGAAAATTTGAAGCTCTTAGGGGAAAGCCAGTTAACTATAATTTCCCTTATTTCCAGGGTAATAAAAGTCCATTTCTGCCCACTTCTGATGCTCTCCAGCTCCTTCAAACAGTTGATTTTCTATATTTTATTTATAGTTTATTGTTGTTTTGGCAATATGGGTTCAACAAATGCTATTCATTACTGTTGGAAACAGAGCCCCCTGCATAGCATAGAAAATATTTAAAAATATTGGCCGGCGCCGCGGCTCACTAGGCTAATCCTCTGCCTAGCAGCGCTGGGACACCGGGTTCTAGTCCCAGTTGGGGTACCGGATTCTGTCCCGGTTGCCCCTCTTCCAGGCCAGCTCTCTGCTGTGGCCAGGGAGTGCAGTGGAGGATGGCCCAGGTGCTTGGGCCCTGCACCCCATGGGAGACCAGGAAAAGCACCTGGCTCCTGGCTCCTGCCATCGGATCAGCGCGGTGCGCCGGCTGCAGCACACTGGCCGCGGCGGCCATTGGAGGGTGAACCAATGGCAAAGGAAGGCCTTTCTCTCTGTCTCTCTCTCACTGTCCACTCTGCCTGTCAAAAAAATATATATATATTTAAAAATATTTATAGGAGGAAAAATAACAATAAATCAAAGCAATAGTATATAAAATTCAAATACCAACTAAAACAGTGTATTCACATAGGAAATTATATTTAATCAAAAATAATTTATTGATTATATGACATCAGCAAGTTACTTTGTATGTTTAGGCTTACATGTTATTCTGACAATACATTTAGATCAGATGATATAAAGAACATTTTAGATCCGTGAGGCCTGAGAGTCTAATAACCATATAATTTATTTATTTATTGAATAATTTTATTTACCAGGGAGAGGTTGGTCCCCTACCTGCTTGTTCACTCCCCAAATGCCTACAACAGCTGGATCGGAGCCAGGCTGGAGCCAGAAGCTCAATACAGGTCTTCCCACATGGCTGGCAAATACAAACTACTTAAGCCATCACTAGAAGCCTCCCAAAGTCTGTGTTAGCAGAAAGCTGGAATCAGGAGCTGGCTCTGGACCCCACCAAGGCACTCTGTAGTGGGATGTGTCACTAGGAGCATCTTTACCACTGCATCAAATGCTTGCCCCTACCGCCTTCTAATTTATTGTACTTTTTTTTTTTTATTTTGGTGAATGCAAGGAGAGCTTAAAAGATTTGCAGTTTACATGGTCAGGATGGAATCAGAATATATATGTAAAAGAAATTCTCTCAAGCCCTAGAGTCAATGCTTTCAGATCAATCTTACAGTTTCTTCATTCTCAGTGTTTACAATCCCAAGAAATATCTGAATTCAGGGTAAGAAACACTCCCCAAGTAAACATAGGTCACTTTTACCTATGTAAAATCCTATTCATTTCATGTTTTAAAACCTTGGTTAAATTCTGGTACAGGATACAAATGACATGAATATTTTAAACTAAAAATGGAAATTAAAAAACCATTCACCTTGGAGAGAAACCTTAAGGCAAATCCCACTGATGCTGAGATTTGAAGATGTTGTCCCTCTGACACTGAAAGACAGGTGGAAAAATTGCTGTAAATTCACTAGGCACTGGGCAAAGAGTCTGAAATCCTGCTGTTGACTGAAGATCTGCAACTGTTGTTGGATTTATACCACAACTGGGCCTTATTTACCCAGACATCTACTCTCTTTATTTAGCTTTTGACATCAAATAAACAGTTTTTACCCCTATATGAGATGGTGTCCTGTCCTCAAAATTGTTCATCTAAATCCTTGGCGTATTTTTGGCTGGTGGTGTTTGGATGAAATATGTTTCTCTGGTCTGCCATTTGAGCCAGACATAGCTGGCAGCCTGCCCTTCCTTTCCTGCTGAGATGGGTTCAAGCCATTCCTTCCAGGTGACTCCTGAGGGGTGCACTAGGAATAGTTCTGCAGTGTGAAGTAGGATGCCCAAGTGTTCTCCTTTCAACCATGGTTATCATGATGTCTGAAGCACCAGGCCAGTGCTGTAGAAGATGAGAGAGAAATCATTTCTTAAGTCATTTGTCATTCATGAACACCTTGATTTCAACTAGTTGGCCATAATTTCAGAATGTGCCCTCACATTCTTTCAGACTTAGGTTGTACCTTAATTAGGTTCTACCTTAATTCCCTTCCCTTGAATATAGGCCAGCCATACTGATTTATTTTTAGTGAACAAAATCGAGCAGAAGGGACACTGTGTGACTTTTCAAAGTAGAGTCGGGCAGGCAACACAACTTTTGGGCAGAAAGCTCTCCCTCACTCTTGATTATGCTTATTGAGAGCCATGAGCCAATATGTAATTCAGCACATCTGAAGCCATCACATTGGAAAGACCATGTAGAACACTCCAGAACATAGAGAAAGATGCTTGAGGGCTCCACTTGTTCCAGCCCTCTGCTGTTGGAGACTTTTGATTCATCCCCCAGGCATAGGGATGAGAAGCTTTCAGATAATTTTGGTCTTCAAGTTGCCCCATGTGGAATGGAGATGAGCCATCCCAGCTGAGCCCTGCCCAAGGTGCAGATTCATGAACAAAACAAATGTTGCTTTAAGTCACTAAATTTTTAAAAAAGATTTACTTATTTATTGGAAAGTCAGAGTTACAAGGAGAGAAGCAGAGGCAGAGAGAGAGAGAGAGAGATCTTCCATCTGATGGTTCTCTCCCCAATTGGCTGCAATGGCCAGAGCTGTGCTGATCTGAAGCCAGGAGCCAGGAGCTTTTTCTGGGTCTCCCACGAGAGTGCAGGAGCCCAAGGACTTTGGCCATCTTTTACTGCTTTTCCAGGCCATAGCAGAGAGCTGTAACAGAAGTGGAGCAGCCAGGACTCGAACTGGCACCTATGGGATGCTGGCTCTGCAGACAGTGGCCTTACTTGCTATGCCACAGTGCCAGCCCTAAGCCACTAAGTTTTAAGATGGTTTGTTGGGTAGTAAGAGATCAATGAATTCTTTCCTATTGCCTAGCAATACTCTGAGGAAAATGAGTCATAAATAGACAAAGTTTCTAATGTACAGAAAGGGAGAAAGGCACGGAGAGTCCAGAATCACCATGCATCAGGAGAAAGAAAGGGTTCAGAGATGTGGAAACTTAATTACTGTCACTGACATTATTTGCAATGAATATGTATGTGCACAGAACCCTGGAAGTTTTTAATTGGAGAGGATTTTTAGGGATCATGAAACTTAACCCATTTTTAAAAGTAAAGAAACTCAGAGAGTTAATTTACCTGGGCAGGATTCTAGAGGCAGAATGAAGCACAAACTTTCAAACTTTCACTGACTGCAATAACTCTTTTCTCAAGGCATATATAATAAAGCTCACCAACTTAGCAAGATACAAGGAGAAATCAAATAAACAAAGTCAACAGCAACAGCCGCATCAACAAAATTACCCATAACCCCCCTGGCCATTTCTAAAAGTAGCTGTGTATGCTAAGCCTGTATCTATCTCCATCTCTTTGTAGAATAAAGACCCCCATCCCTGGTTCTTGACAATAAAGGGGGTGGAATAATTAGTCTCAGATATCTTCTTGTTAATTCACCACAATCAAGGGCAAATTTGTGGAGTACTTTCCATTTGGCAGTACCTGTGCTAAACACTTTATGGATATTATTTCATTTTAGGCTGCTTTGAATTTTTTAAATAAATGAAGTAGTAAGATAATTTAAACCTACTAAAAGGCACCCATATTAAAAGTATAGCTCAATGAATTTTGACAAATACATAGGCTTGTGTGAGCTATAATGAACCATAAAGAAGATGTAGAAAATGTTCACCCCCACCCATTCTGTAATGTTCCTTTTAAGAAAATCCTCCTCCCATGGTGCCCTGGCAACCCCTCCAAGCCTTTCTGTCACTATAGATTTTTTGCCTCTTCTAGAATTTCATGTAAATGTAAAAATACTACCCAATGTGTAGTCTTTTTTCACTTTCCTAATAATGAAAAAGTTGAATGTGTAAAAATATGTGAAATTTGTTTCACAACATAGGGATTTAATAAAAGAGATATTTTATAATTCTTGTTTTTTAAAAAAGATTTATTTATTTGGAAGGCAGAATTACAGAGAGGCAGGGGAAGGGGAGAGAGAGAGAAAGAAAGAGAGAGAGAGAGAGAGAGAGAGGAATCTTCTATCTGCTGGTTCATTTCCCAAACAGCTACAACAGCCAGGGCTGGGCCAGATCAAAGCCAGGAGCCAGGAGATTCTTCCAGGTCTCTCACGTGGGTGTAGGGGCCCAAGCACTTAGGCCATCCTCCACTTCTTTCCCAGGCCATAGCAGGGAGCTCGATTGGAAGTAGGTCAGCTGGGAGTTGAACCGGCGACCATATGGGATGCTGGCACTGCAGGCAGCAGCTTTACCTTCTATGCCACCATGCAGGCCCCCATATTTTCTAATTTAAAGAAATCACGTATCAAAGTGTGCAACTGAAAATGGTATGTCATAATCACTATATTCATAACTTTTGAGACAAGGGAGGTGGTAAAGCAGCAAATGCGTAACTTCCCTGGGTTCTACACATCTGAGAATCAGATGCAGGGGAAAATCCCTGGGACAAAATAAATGTTTATAAGAATGCTTGAGTAATCACCTTTCAAGGCTTTTCTCATCATTAGGGCAAACAAGCCATCAAAAAGTGAAACTAGACATAACTAAAGCTGTTTAAACAGAAAAATGTATAAAAACTAATAGGGAATAGTAAACAGGTTAATAGTAGAACCACTACTGCATGTTGAAGCCGGGTGCAGAGTTCAGCAAATCTTCCTCCAAACAAGAGCAAACTGTAAAAAGTACTAAAAAAACTGTTTCAGGTCTCTTAAAATCAACCAGAGATAAACAACAAATTGTGAAGTGTTTATTCATAAAAAACTGAAAGACCATTGGGAATGAATGAGTGGAGTCTATAGACATCTACAGTCTTCTTGCTTGGGATGGTCCTTTCCTATTATCTCGTCCAAAGTCCTGGTCAATGCACTCATTTTAGCAAGGCAAGACTGCTATGGAAACCAATAGCTTTGCTGCCAGAGAGGCATGACTTCATTTGGACTGGAAAACCAAAACTCCTTCCCATAACATTATCAGTAAATGTTGCATACGTGGTAGGAAATGAATGGGGAATTCCCACAGCTCTGCTAACCTGAGTTTGTGGTACCAGTTACAGCAAAGTCAGACAAATCAAAAACCTAACAGGGAATTCCTGGAAATAAAATAATCACTTCAGGACTAGATAAGCTCTCTGTGCCTCCCTCCATGACTAAATATGAAACTGTGATTACAGGAGATTCTTGTAAAGTAAAAGCTGAGGCATACTTCAACGCTGCCTGAAACTCAGCTTTCAGCAAGCTATGCAGACAGAGGATAATACCTAGGAATAAATAAAAGAAGAAAAAAGAAGTTTTGATCAGAGTTATTAGCGGCTACATATTCAAGGAGACAGATTCTGTAAACTAAGCCTGAGTGATTATCACTACCTCTTGGAAAAATATCATAATCTGCAGTCATTGCAATAAATCTTCCAAGATGTCCAGTTTTCAAGAAAACATTGTGAGATATACAAAGAAACAGGGGTAATGTAAGCCATGTTCATGAGAAATAATAGAAACAGCCAAGTATATACAAATGTATGCTGTACACAGAGACTTCGAAGTAGCTCTTTAGTTCAAAAATTAAAGGAAAATATGACAATAATGACACTCAAGTAGAAATTCTCAATAAAGGAAAAGAAACAATAATAAGGAACAAATAGAGACTCTAGGATTTAAAATTGCCATAACTGAAATAAAAAATTAAGTGGGCAGATTTGGGATTGCAGAAGAAATAATCAGTGAATTTGAGATAAATAAATATAAATTAACCACTCTGAAGAAAGTGTAGGGAAATAAATCAAAGAAAAAGGAATAGAGCATCAGACACATGGAGCAACATCAAACAGATCATGAGAGTCCAGAAGGAGAAGAGAGAGAAAAATATCAGGGAAAATAATTAAAGAAATAATGGATGAAAATTCCACAAACTTGATTAAAACATTAATATACAATCCACAAAGATTAACAAATGCTAAGCTGGATGAATATATTAAATCTCCATCTACATACATCATAGTAAGATTACTGAAGACCAAACACGAATAGAAAATCTTAAAAGCAGCAAAAGAAAAATGACTCATACAAACTGTGGAACAATAATGCAGCTAATGCCTGCTTTTAGATTTGGAATAATGGAGGCAAGAAGGCAGTGGCAGGACACATTCAAAATGATGATACAAATTCTATACCCAGCAAAACTACCTCTCAGCAATTAAAGTAAAATAAAGACATTCCCAACTAAACAAAGATTGAGAGGAATTATGGCTAGCAGACTAAAATCCTGAGGGAAATGACAAAATAAGGCAGGAGATTATGCAGTAGTAAAAAAATAACACCAGAAATAGTAACCACATAGTTAGATATAAAGAACTGTAGAAATATATACTTTCTTATTTCTTCATTAAAAAATTCCATCACATGTGTAAAGTGATAATTATAACTCTGTATTGTTATATTGATAAAAGCTATATGATGATAGTTCAAAGCAAAGTGAAGAAATCAAGCTATATTGGAGGTAGGAATGATATTTTATTGAAGTTGTCAATATTGACATGAATTATATTGATAAATTAAGATCTGTTTTAATCCCTAGAGAAAACATTAAGAAAATAACTATAAAAACCCAACAAAATAATTAAAATGATACAGCAGGGGCTGGTGTTGTAGCACAGTGGATTAGGTCACCACCTGTGATCCTGACATCCCATATGAGCCCCAGTTTGAGTCCTGCTGCTCCACTGCTGATCCAGCTCCCTACTCATGTGCCTGGGAAAGCATTGGAAGATGGCCCAGGCTCTTGGGACTTTGCCTCCCATGTGGGAGACCCAGATGGAACTCTCAGCTCCTGGCTTTGGGCTGGCTCAATCCTGGTCATTGCAGTCACATGAGGAGTGAAGCAGTGGATGGAAGATCTCAATCTCTCTCTTTCCCTCTCTCTCTGTAACTCTACCTTTCAATAAAGAAATACATCTTTTAAAAAACATACACCCCAAATTTTTTTAAAAGATTTACTTATTTATTTGAAAGGCAGAGTTTCACAGAGAGAGAAGGAGAGGCAGAAAGAAAGAGAGAGAGAGAGAGAGAGAGAGACAGGGAGAGAGATCTTCCATCCAATGGTTCACTCCCTAATTGGCCGCAACGGCCGGAGCTGCGCCGATCCGAAGCCAGGAGCCAGGAGCTTCTTCCAGGTCTCCCATGTGGGTGCAGGGGCCCAAGGACTTGGGCCATCTTCTACTGCTTTCCCAGGCCACAGCAGAGAGCTGGATCGGAAGTGGAGCAGCCGGGTCTCGAACTGGTGCCCGTATGGGATGCTGGCGCTTCAGGCCAGGTCTTTAACCCACTATGCCACAATGCCAGCCCCCCAAAATTTTTATTTAATCTGAAGGTGGCAGAAAAGTAGTAACTGAAGAACAAAAATGACATGAGCCATATTTAAAACAAACAGCAAAACGGCAGACATAAATCCCATCATATCAATTATTATAGTAAATAATTCATTAAATTAAAGAAACACTTCAGCAAAAACATAGATTGTCAGATGGAATACACAAGAAGATTCAACCATAGGCTGACTATGAGACAGGTTTTAGATTAAGATACAACTGGATTGAAAGTAAAGGATTGAAGAGATGTATTATGTAAATACTATCTATAAGAGAGCTGGAGAGGATCTATTAATAACAAACAAAATAGACTTTTAGAAAATAAATATTAGTAGATATAAAGAGGGATAAGCAAATGTAACAATGTTAAATTTATATACACATAACAACAGAATTCTAAAATACACAAAGTAAATATTGAGAGCCTTGAACGATAATATAAATTGTTCATTAACACTTCAAAATTTCAAATCCTTTCATATTGATAGAAAAGGTAGATGGAAAATTAGTAAAGATACAAAGATTAAATAGAACAATATTTATCTACATATTCTAATTGACATTATAGCTTACCCTACAGCAGCAAAATATATTCTCTCAGGACCATGTGAAATGTTCTCCAAAATAGACCATTTGATAGGCCTCAAAACAAATTTTCATAACCAAATTATGAAAATGAATGAAAGTGAAAAGATTACATATACAAATTTATAGGATGTAGCTAAAAAAGTGCTTAGAGGGAAAGTAAAGTTTTAGTAATTTTATTGATTTATTTTATTAGAGAGAGAGAGATCAATCTTCCATCCACTGGTTCACTCCCCAAATCCCCACAACAACCCGGACTGGGCCAGGCTGAAGTGAGGAACCAGGAACTTTGTCCAGGGTTCTTATGTGGGTGGCAGGAATTCAATTACTTGAGCCGTCATCTGCCTCCCAAGTCATGCATTGGTCAGAAGTTGGCTTGGAAGCAGAGCAGGGACTTGAACCTAAGCATTCAGTTAGAGTACCCAGTGATCCCAAGCAGTGACTTAACTCTGTGCCAAACACCAGCCCTGGAAAGCTGTGGCTTTAAACACATATGTAATGTTACAAATGAGAAACAGCTTTATTGTGAGAGTAAATCCTAGAATTTGTTGGTTTAATGTTGGTACCTCTTTGCCAATGATTTCTAACATTTTAAACTCATGTAAGTGCATTTAATATATATGCATGTGTATAAACACATGTTCTATAAAATGTTTTATACAAGAAAGGTCACATAGATATCAGCATATTGAAGTTATAGCCACTTGTGAGGCACTGGGTTGAGCATTCTATATACATGATCTCATTTATTATTTACCATAATCCTATATAAAGTATTAAGAAAAATAAAGTTTAGAAATTTATAGCTTAACAAAATTCGTATCAAAATGTCAAATCCATATCAGACCTGGATTCAAACCCAGGACTCTTGAAAGCAAAGCCAGTGCTCTTCATTCTGCTCTAACCGCCTCCCTTTCTGGATCTCAGTGATTTTTGCCTTAATTCTCAAGACTCTACATTTTGTGTGTTGTTCTCAGCCATGAAGACTAAGACGAGGAATTACTATTTATCATCTTTGCAGACATATGATATAGTTTTGCAAATCCCTGTAGATTCTTTCCTTGCCAATTTTCCATTCCTCAGTATGCATAACTTGGTTTACTTTGGGTTACTATAAAATAGATTGTTTGCCTGCCATACAAGGTATGTACTAATTCATGTAGCGCTGGCTTTACTCTTTCTGTTCAGACTTTTGTGTGTCCTTTTGAGACTTTTGAGTCAGTATACCCAACTTGGATGTGAACTCCTAGCAGTTAGGCACTGTCTGAGACAGGCATTCACATTTTCGTTTGAAAAACAGTGGAGGGGTCGGCGCTGTGGCTTAGCAGGTAAAGCTGCCGCCTGCAGTGCTCGCATCCATATGGGCACCGGTTCAACTCTTTGTTGCTCCACTTCCGATCCAGCTCTCTGCTATGGCCTGGGAAGGCAGTAGAAGATGGCCTAAGTCCCACCCATGTGGGAGACCCTGAAGAAGCTCCTGGCTCCTGGCTTCAGATCGGCCATTGTGGCCATTTGGGGAGAGAACCAGCGGATGGAAGACTCCCCCCCCCCCCCCCCCGCCGCTTCTCCTTCTCTCTCTGTGTAACTCTGACTTTCAAATAAATAAATAAATATTTAAAAAAAAAAAACAGTGGAAGCACCCATATTCTGATTTCATAAGGAAGACTGTGTATGAATAATAGTGGCTAGCAATATTGCTCAAGCACAAAAAAATGTGAGACCGAGACACATTCTGATAACATTGTTGGGATGAAAGAGTGAAGTAAAATCCTCTTTCAGATGTATGGGATGCCTGCAAACCTCGAACTCCTATATTTGGTAACTTATAAATAGCAAGGGTATATTTTTTAAAAAGATAAAAGTTGTTATTTGTCAAGGATGGCCATGTATCAGATGATTAAAACCATGGATCTGACTTCTTTTTAGGAATTTTTTTTTATTTATTTGAATGTCAGGGTGATAGAGAGAGGTAGATACAGAGAATAAAGAGAGAGAGAGAGACAGAGAGAGAGAGAGATCTTCCATTTGCTAGTTGACTCTCCAATGGTCACAACAGCTGAGACTGGGTCAGAGTGAAGCTAGGAGGCAGGAGTTGCACCCTGGTCTCCCACGTGCGTGGGGGGACTCAAGGATGTGGGCCACCCTCCACTGCCCTTCCAGGCACATTAGCAGGGAGCTGGATCAGAAATGAAGTCACTGGAGCTCAAACCAGCACTCCAAAATGGGATGCTGGCATTGCAAGTGTGGCTTAGCCCACTGCACCACCACAGCCAGCCTGTGGTTTTTTTTTTTCATAAGTGAAAACAGACCACAGCAAAAACTTGCTTCATAGTCGTTGCTAGGATGTTCTTCTTTGGCTAAGGAAGTGGAATTTGGAAAGGTTTTTGGCTGTCTTCTCATCAGTTCTCTGCTCTCACAGATAACATAGAAGCCCCCAAAGGTGCGGTCGTCAGAGGCAGGAGTAGAACGTATTTTACTTGCCCTTGAATTCCCTCAGGTAGCACAGGGAAGGGGGCCTTGCCCAAGAGCCCCAGCTGAGTGCTAGAGGGTGCTGCTGAGCATAGATTTCTCAGGGTGGGGGTCATACTTTCACCTTAGGAGAGGCATACATCCCTCATGGAAATAAAACTCTCTCCAGGACCCGGGAAGGCCTTTAGCCACTGCTAAAGCGTTCCTTTACTGCACTCAGTACAGACACTGGGTGCTTTTCCACTTGGGTCTCCATTTGGGGTTTTCACTCCCAAGAGAGGAGGCACAGGAGAAGCTGCAGCCAACACAGAGAGGACTCCTTTCTCCCCTTTCTCCTGGGCCGGATGACCTTAGACAAAGGTCTCTGAATAGCTTCTCTTTCCAGCAACCCAGGCCCCTGATTTTTCCTATCCATTTCTTTTGAAACTGGTCACTCTCCTAAGGGTGACTGTTCCTGAAATAGACACTGAGAAGGTGGTGGTGAAACCGACCCTATCACATCCCAAATGTTATCTCTTGTGCACTCCACACTGCCCTTTGTTCTCACTCTCTCTGCTTGCTGTTGCTGGCTCACCCAAGGCGGGCCTGCTTTGCATCTCTATGGCTGAGGTCCATTTGAGTGTATTCAATTCTTCTCCTTTCTCCCCTCTGAGTATCTTTTTCTTTGCCCTGATCATCTTTCTTTGACAGAATTGACCCCAAAGGTCTCTCAGATTATTCAAGGGCTGAGCCCACAGAGCAAGGGGAGTTGTGTGGCTGTTTGGATGAAATCCTAGGTAGTTTGGGGTGAAAGGCAAGACTGTGGAGGTGATGTAGGAAGAGGCTGTTTTGTCACATTGATCAAGCCCAGCTTGAGGGTTCTGGGAAGGGACCCCGTGGCTGGTAGCACCCCTGGACACAAGCATAATGCCCTGACTGTACTTGCTTAAGTTTCCTTGGTTGGTTTTGTCTGGGTCATTGGGTCCTAAGAGGAGAACAAAGATGATTACCTGAAGAGAGAGCACCAAGGCAGGTGGTCCCCAGGAACCAGAGTGAAGTATGAAGAAAATGGAAAACCAGAATCCTTGCTGTGAACGAGGCAAAGTCATTGCAGGCGTGGGGAGGAGGGAGTGATTCCATGTGTCAAACACATGTGGGCATAAAATCTCCTTCCCCCAAAATATCCTTCTTTTGCACATTTCAAGATGGCCGTTCATCACAGGAAGAGCTCTGAGAAGCTGCCCATTTATGAGGGAAATTTACATCTGTAGAGCACAGCTGAGGAGTGCAGTAAACAGGATTTTTCTAGATCCCCTTATCTGCCTTAGTTGGATCTAAGAGAGATTGTGTCGATATCCATGCCCAAGAGATTGCCACGGGGTGTCACATGTTCTTTCCATGACTGTTGTGGGGAGACTTCATCTTCATAAAAGACAACAGCTGTTCACAGCATGTTTCTCCCTCTTACTCCCCTAAGAACCTCAATCCTCTCTTTCTGTAACTCAAAATGCTATTGAAGCTTCAACCATCTGGACTTCACTGTGAGTTTCAGATTGTGTCTGGCTTCTGTGTACATTTGCACCTTAGTATATTTCTGTGCTTTGTCTTCTGTTAATCTGTCTCTCACCAGTTCATTTCAGCACACTCAATCTGAACCTTTAGAGGAAATTTAAACTTCCCTGTAGAGACAGGGACAGGAACAGGTGAATGAGCACCAAGCTGTGTCACGGAGATCAGAGGAGGACAGAATAAGATTTCAGTCTGGGGCTAAAGCGAAGGCTCAGAACCAAGTTCTGGGCTTCCTTTTCTTGGTGCATGTGATATGTACCAGGGACTGAGAATGTGACTTGGGGAGCTGAATGACCTTTTCTCTCCCCAGCCTCTCACCAGGGCTCATTGTGTCCAGGTACTGGGAGCCAGGCAGTTTCCTGTGTCCTGAAGGGATCTTGTTCCTTTTGTTGGCGGAATCTTTCCCCGTAAAACCTTGGGCAGGCAGACTGAGCTCGAGATATTAGAGGGAGCAGGAAGACTGAAGACACCCGACTGATGTTATTATTTTTGTCAACAACCGTGATTAGCTGTCAATGGCAATAACACAACAGTGTTTTCGTCTACATGAAGATAGTGTGGCAGAAGTGGTGAGAAGTGGAAAGGCAAGATAGAAAAGGGTTAAAAAGAGGAAGGGGATGGAGAGGTGTTCTAGAGAGAAAAAGAAGAGGTCACTAAAAGGGCCAGTTAGAACAGCAGAGTTCAGTTCTTGAGGTGAGGCACACCAGTAGCCCTGAACACACAGTGCAGACAAAGTCCTTCCTGTGCTGTCCACCACCAGCCCTAAAGCATGCGGGAAACACCCCCGATTGCTAAGTTTTTGCATATCTGCAATGCTCACAGCATCTTAGCTAAGGGTCTGCAAAAGGGGTAGGGCAGGACACAAACACAAATGTCATATTAAATAAAAATTACAGGAGGCCATTTATTTTGGCCTGAGTGTCTGTACTAGGTTCCAACAGACCAGGCTAAAAATCAAAGTGGAGTCACTCATGCTGAAGTTCCATGTCTCCCCCACTGAAATTAAACTGCTTGTCTGAATTTCTGAGAGGTTAGCCTTGAGAGATAACAGGCAGATTCCCCACACAGGCCAGCTTTGACTGGTGTGATGATGAAGTTCCCTCTGCCCTCATCCTTATACGGGAAAGGTAAGCTGATGTGGACCATTCAGTGGTTTTCCTGTTGTCTGTCTCCTTGTCCCTGTCTCACCAGGAAAACAACTATGAAACCAGCAATCTGCTTGGAGTTTTCTGTTTCTGCTTTAGATGTAGGCAGGGAGAGAGTCAGCAAGGAGGAGCTGAGGTCGCCAACCACACTGGGAACACCCACCCCACCCTTTTTATGCGGCTCCAGTGGTTTCATTGCTTAGAACCAGCACCTGCTGCAAATGACCAACACAGCCTCCACTGCACTGTGGTGATGCTCTCCAGCTCATTATAAGGTCATTACAATGAAATCACCATGGTTGACACACCTATTCCCACCTTGACAATCCTCAGATTTTTCCAGCAAAGGCAAGGAAATGGGCAGTACTGAAGCCCTGCCCAACCCTCTTCCTTTTGAATACTAATTTAAGGCCCACCCGAGACACCCCTGCTGTGCCTCTGGCTCATACACAGAGAGGGAGCCCCAACCTTGCTGGGCGCGACTCTTTCCTGCGCCCGCCTGCTTGCCTTCACAGTGTGATTTCATTTTGCATGTAAGAAATCTTGCTTCTCGGGTGCCTTTTCCCTGTCTTGTCCTCAGATTCTTTTCTTGCATTGGAATCTGGACCCAGCCATCACGACACTCGGTTCAATTGCTTCCTGTCTATGAAGCCTACCTCGTCCGCTCAGCTCCTCAGAACACTCAGTCTACTGGGGTAGTCCAAAGACGTTATGGAAAACGAAACTACAAGGTGAGTTTACTTTGCTGCAAAATTCTTTGAAATCTTTGCATGTGGGGGGTTTTCAAAAAGTTCATGGAAAACATGTATTATGGGAAAAAAAAACCTGCAATGGCAAAGAGGTATTAAAAAGTGCAGAAGTGCTGGTGGCCAGGTCACCAAGTGTGCTTGTAAGTTTTGCAGGGTCTGTTGCCTGGCAAAGGTTGCAACTGGTCCTTTGTCCTGCTGGTTCCGTGCCGTGGCCATTAACACCCATCCTGGGCCCTGGGACCACCTGGCTCTAGAGGAACAAACCTCACTGAAGCGCCTTGGCCAGCTTTTTTCTATTTTGACTTCTCGCCAGCTCCCTCTTCTCCAGGGCAACCACACACACAAGGCCGTTTTGCAATTTATGTTCATTTTGTAGAGGCCAGCCTTCTCTCCTCTTTCTGGCCTGGCCGTATTAGTCTTGGATGGCCCCAGGCTCTTTCAGCCTCAGAGCTGGCAGGGCCTTGTTATGCCAGCTGGGGAAAGACGACACACCTGTGGGTGTGCGAGGCCGAGCAGGGAGGTGGCTGGGCAAGTGTCCTAATGAGTCGAGGGTGACACAAGGCTTGCCCGCATGACTTCATCCATTTCCTCTCACCACGCAGAGCAGCTCGGGTGTTTGTGCAGCTGCTGCTGCCCCTGTGGGAATGGCCTGTCCTACCTGCGGGCCGCCCCTCTGGCCTCCAGGTGGGCATCTGTCCCCGAGCTCAGGCGGCTCTCGCTGTCCGGTGGACAGAGAGCACTCACGCCACTGTCTTCTCTTCCTAGCGTTCGGAAAAGGTGTTTTCAATCAGAAACCCAGGAACAGATGGGCTGTGGTTTCAAGCACATGGTAGAAACTGGCACCAGCCATCTGAAGCTGAGGGATTGTGCTGTGCCGTGTCTTAACGGAGCAGAGTCCTCCCGGGATGTGGAAGTGCTGTGGCTGCCCCGGCTTCCTGCTCCAGCTATTGTCACCTCAGCAGGCGAGCTGGAGGAGAATGCTGACTCACCCCCACGTGCTGTCTCCAGCATGGAAGATGCTGACCCGCTGTCTGCAATCTGTTGTTTTCCGGGGGCTGGGAGTGGGGGGCGGGGGGGAGCAGGAGATGCTGAGTCAGCAGTGGTCCTTGTGTAGAGCCCAGGCCCTTCTGTAGAACTGGGGGCTCAGGAGCCTGCAACTTAAAGAACGTGTCTTTCTCTGTGTGAAATAGCCCTTCTTCTTCCTTTTTTTTTTTTAAGATTTTATTTATTGTGCTCTCTTCTGCAGCATATATACTAAAATTGGAAGGATACAGAGAAGACTAGCATAGCCCCTGCACAAGGATGGCATGCAAATTCGTGAAGTGTTCCATATATTTGGCAGTGTGGCGTAGCAGGTAAAACTACCGCCTGCCGTGCCGGCATCCCATATGGGCGCCGGTTCAAGTCTTGGCTGCTCCTCTTCCGATCCAGCTCTCTGCTATGGCCTGGGAAAGCAGTAGAAAATGACTCAAGTCCTTGGGCCCTTGCACCTGCATGGGAGACCTGGAAAAAACTCCTGGCTCCTGGCTTCAGATTGGAGCAGCTCCAGCCATTGTGGCCAACTGGGGAGTGAACCAGCGGATGGAAGATCTCTCTTTCTTTCTCTCCTCTCTCTCTCTCTCTCTCTGCCTCTCCTTCTCCGACTTTCAAATACATAAATAAATCTTTAAAAAAATATTTTACTTATTTATTGAGAGGCAGATGTACAGAGAAAGGTCTTCCGTCCACTGGTTCACTCCCCAAATGGCTACAAAGGGTCAGAGCTGGACTAATCCCGAAGCCAGGAACCAGGAGCTTCCTCCAGGTCTTCTATGTGGTGCAGGAGCCCAAGCACTTGGATCATCTTCTACTGCTTTCCCAGGCCATAAATAGAGACCTAGATCAGAAAAGGAGCAGCTGGGACATGAACCGGCACTCATAGGAGATACCAGCGCCACGGGCAGCAGCTTTACCCGCTACGCCACAGCGCCACCCTGTGAAACAGCTCTTCGAAGGGTATCCCAAACCCCATCACCTCTCTCAGGGACAGAAAGGATGCAGCGGTCCCAGTGGGCTGGTCGGCCAATCGTGACACCCGGTAGCATGCTGACACAGAGCTGGGGCCAGAACCCAGGGGATTCAACCCTGCTTCCTCATCACGTCCCAGCAGAGTCTGGGTAGGAAGTACGTCTTGTGAGCACAAGAAAAGCCATTTGGAGAAAGCCTAATGAGTATTAGTCATGGCCGTTTCCATCAAGGGACACTCATAGTAGCGTGGGGTTACCAGGGGCCGGGGCCACGTGGAGTCACTTTGAGACATGAAGTCTGGGGAAGCGTGTCTTCTGGGATTCAGGTCCCTAACCCAGGGTTCTCAAACTGTGTTCCATGGAGCATGTGGCTTAGAAATCATTTTTATGTTTCCAGGTTCCATTGCAGGTTAATGGCTCAGAAGTATCTGCTGAAGAGAACTCTCAACTCAGCCTCAGGTTGTGCTTCTCAAACTCATCTGATGACAGAATGCTGATTCTGCAAAACAGCTGTGGCTCACCGTCTGGTGGAAGCTCCATCGTAGATGTTATGAGATGCCCTCCGGTGCGATACTACGTCCTCTTTGAGATGAAAAGTGAATGATCCTCAGGCATCCTGACCTGGCGTCATTTGAGTGGATGTGTGGTTTGCACACTTAGGGCTGGATTTGCAGGCCTCTCTTACCTACTAGGAACTTAAGCTCACAGAAGCCTTAAGAAGGATTGGGGTGGGGGTGGGGAGATTGCCTTTAAAATTAATTTTCTCATGTCGATAGTGAAAACTTCAGAGCCGCAGTATAGCTCACCCATGCTCTGAGACTAGAAGTTTAATCCTTTTCAAAGGTTTTCCATCAGGACCTGTTGCTCTGAGGACTACTTAGGAAGTCCCGGTGAAGAATCAAAGGCCTTGACTCCACTGTTCTCCCTAGGAATGGAGGCACTTGGTTCTGCTGCCAGTGAACAGAACACACAGGGATTACTTTAATATCCAGTCTTGGAACACAGTGAGTGTGTGCTTCTTCACTGGGTTCATTCCTGGCTTATGTTGCACATTCTGGGCTTTCTACGTGCAGAAATGTGTGAGCTGAGGTGTGGAGACGCTTAGGCAGAGCTCCAGACCGGGTACAGATCCTTGCAGGTGCTCCGGCCCTGGATGAACAGGATTTCCCCCGTGGCTCTTCACACTTGGTCTTGCAGACACCGCCTCTCTAGATCAAGCCTCTGCGCGCTCACAGCGCCGGCTCTTCTCGCCATCATGTGTCACGTGATCACTCTCCACTCAATCGTCCTGCGGTGTTTTCTTCTCCTGGACAAATTCTTCTGTGCCCTGTAGCCTTGGCTGGATGTCCAAAACCAGGCTTCAAAATCCCGATAGGACATGCTGTCCCCTTTCAGTTACACTTGCCATGGTTCCCAGTGCAGCCTTCGTGTTGGGCAAGGCGTCCTTACCACCTGTTCCAAGGTCTGACGTGTAGGCTAACCCCTCTTTTTCCTCCCCTAGCTCACTAACCTCTTTCATGTCTGCTGCAGATTTTTTTTTCAAAGGGGAGGCAGGTGAAAATGGAACTCAAGGGATCATGGTGGGTTCTACGATAGCTTCGATTTTCCAGTCTTGATCAGTTTACCAAGTTGGAATGCATTTCCCTATAGCCCTGCTTCTGTCACACCTCTGGGATCTCACAGCAAATCACGGACACACAAGGTGAAAGATCTGACTTCAAAGGAAACGTGTTCAGTGTTGGTGCGTTTGCTTCCTGGTGTTCCCTCTCGAGTTACCTTTGATTGACTCCTATATACAGCAGGAGGCACAAGGTGCCCGGCAGTCACTCCCCAAGTCACCCTTGACACACATGCTTGTAATCAGAATGCAAATCCCTTGTTGTCTGTGTGGCCAATGTGTGCTCCATTATGGCTTCCACTATAGACTCTTCTAGAATGCAGGGACCTCTGTGTGCTGCAGTAAATATGTGACTTCAATAACTCCATAAAAGTCATTTGATTAAATCTGTATTACCTGATGCTAGAGAGACAAGCATGGACTCCGTCAACTACTTTGTCAACAGGTTGTCTATACATTTTTTAAAAGATTTATTTATTTATTTGAAAGGCAAAGTTACAGAAAGGGAGAGGGAGAAGCAGAGAGTTGTCTTCCATCTGCTGGTTCACTCCCCAAATGGCTGCAATGGCTGGAGCTTAGCCGATCCAAAGCCAGAAGGCAGGAGCTTCTTCCATGTGGGTTGAGGGGCCCAAGCACTTAGGCCATCTTCTACTGCTTTCCCAGGCCATAGCAGAGAGCAGGATTGGACGTGGAGCAGTCGGGACTTGAACCGGCACTCACGTGGGATGCCAGCACCACAGGCAGAGGCTTAACCCACTACGCCACAGCGCTGGCCCCAGGTTGCCTATTTCTTTGACTGATTTTCCCCCCTGAAATTTCCAGCTGATCTGTGTCCTGGAGACCCAATCTGAACATGCGGGGATAGTCTGTGTAAGAGAATTGCCCGTGCATTCATTTCTTGGACAAAATTTTTATAAAGTGACATTCTTCCAGTGTGCAGAAATGTCTCCAAACACTACTTTCCAAGGGCTGAGCTGGGATGGGCTTAGGTGGTGCTTAAAAGCAATCACCCAAAAGGAACTCTGCAGAAACCACAAACTAATTTGCAAAGCGCTTAGAAAAACAGTTGCTTCAGAAGTGCCCTAGGCACTCACACACATTTGCAGGGCTTGCGGGAGTTGTGCTTCCTCCGTGATGAACTCCATATGTCTCTGGTTTTCTGTTTTGCATGGGACCCATCACCTCTTCTTTGTTTGCTTGGCTCTCCTCCTGGATAGCAGGTGCACTATCTGGATGGCACCTGGAGAAACAAACAGAATGTCACCCAGAAATGACACAGCAAGGGAAGTGCCTGCAGAGCCATGCCTCGGGGACTCAAGGGGGGGGGGTGTCTCCATTTCAGAAAGCCAGTGATGGAGGTATGGCTCCAAATTTAGAAACAAACAGGAAATGTGAGCCCATAGTTCACACCTTCCTGTGAAAATCTTCTGTATTCCTGCCTGGGAGTTGCCAGTTCAGTATTGCTGGGAGCAAAGAGTGTGTGAGCAAGATTTAAAAATATTGTGTAATGGACCACCTGGCTTTTATAACAATATCTGACCCTGGACTTGGTGTTGGAACTTAGGCAACTCTTTTAAACTGGGATGTATCTATTTGGAAGGCGACTGAAGTAGCTGTTAGCTGGAGCCACCTGGATAGGGGTGTATCTCCCTTTTTGGTGGCAGTCTTTGAAGTTGAGAAGCATTTTGTATTGGATCTTTGTGGAATTTGAAGAGGTGGTTCTGGATACACACAGATTACAACTATGATGACCTCTATTTTTAAAATAGTGCTTATTATATGTATAGCAGATACAAGTAGTCAGATGTTATTGAAGTCTTGTGGAAGGTGTTGTTAGTAGCACCTGCTGAGACTACTTCAAAAAGTTCATGGAAAATGTGTATTGTGAAAAAACTAGGCATGGATTTCAAGATTTTATGTTTTTTGGCACCCAAATAGTTTCAGTTCCTTTTTTTTTTCATGAAGTTTTTGAAGTACCAACATACTTAGCTGCAAGGAAACAGGGTTAGCGAGATGGGGCTAAAAGATGCAGAGTGGACACCTGTCCACAGGCTGAGGTTGACCCAAAGCCCTCTACTTACCTGCCTCCCGGAAGGTAGCAGAAGGTAAGGTGGGAATTAGGCCAGCTGAGGTTCTCTGCTCTAAACTGGATGGAGCGAGAGTTGTGAGGTCAGGCCCTGGGTAATTGGGCTTTGCTAAGGTGAAGCCTGGAGAACGGCTGTGGTTGATAGACTCTGGTCCTGATGGGGTTCAGCACAGTTCCCAGCAAAGATTACAATGGCAATAATAATTTCCACTTCTTTAGTATTTAGGACGTGCAAACTTCTTTTTTTTTTTTTTTTTTTTTGTCATCTTCCATTAACTCTAAAATAATCCAATGAGAAAAGTACTATTTTACCCACTTTGCAGATTAGCAATGGCACCCACTCTGTGCAAGCAGGGACTATGTATATCTGTTTTTTCCAGGTTCTGGATTGCTGACGCATGCTCCAGCTCCGTGGGTCTGGAGATACTTTCGCCCTGTGCTTTGAAAACAGCAGTGTATTCTCTGGCAGCCGTTCCCAACACGGTACCTGCCAATCACAGGGAGTTCTCTAATTTCGGTGATCATCGTGCAGCAGCAGTCTTGGTAATCTGGGTGTCCTTCGATTCCCATCACTCTATGTTCTCCATAAAACGGCTCCTGGCGCATCCCTCCTGCTGGCTTTCTCCCGCTGGTACGGCTTGTCCGTGACCTTCCACACTCAAAAGCACGTCCTCATGAAAAGCCACAGTGCACGTGACCTCAGATAGTTGTACTCCATGAGTTGCTCAGTAAATGCTAAAGAATTTTAACCAATAATTAAAAAGTTAAACACAGCAAAACATCCTATAGAGCAGAAGGCAATATTTGCATATAGTAAAATAAAACACTGCAATCTTGGAGCAGAATACATTCCCAGGCCTTGCAGACACACGGGTGCTCGTGTGCCCTGGGTCCTTTCATGGAAGGCACTGAGTGCTGGCTGGGGCATCTACTAGCACAGCATACATCCCTAGCAGCATCTGAGACAGCTGCAGCCGGAGGTGACACTCCTCCTGGGCTCAGAAGGAACACCAGGGGTTCTCTGGCCACACGGCAGAGGGAGAGTGGGGTTGGGAGGGAAGGAGAAGGCGCCAATAAGACAACAGGAGCAGCTGTAGACAGGAAGCACGAGGCAGCCCATTGCAGGGGGCAAAGCTCAACAGCCAGTATTTTTAGAGTCTGCTCAGAGGGACAGGTGCAAATGGCAGGAGATGAACTAGAGCCAGACAGGATCAAACCAGGCAGGGTGCTGGGCTCCATGCTAGGAGCAGAGCGTGCACTGTGGAGAGAGAGAGGCCTTGCAGATGAGTGACATGGTTGGGTCCATATAGCAGGAAGTTGATCCCGGAAACTCTATGGGGTATGTACTGGGGACAGCATGGCTGGGGTGGGGAGCCTCTCAGAGACTGACTGGGGTAGGAGGGAGTGGGCGCAGTAGGTTTCACTGAAAATGATCTCCTTTCCATCTAACTTGGCCACCTTCTGGAGTGGCAGATACCGCCTCATTTCATCCACCAACAGAGTCACACTAGCTAGTGTTCCTTGCAGACTTAGAGCGTGTCTGAGCCCATTACCTGGATGACCTTACTTCTTCTTCTCAGTGGTTATTGCCCTATTTTATAGATAGGAAAATTGAGGCATATTGAGATTACAAAGCCTATCCAAGGATAGAATTAATGAGAGTAGTGCCAAGATACAAACTCCAGTGGTTTGGTTCTAGATCCCAAACCCTCTTTTTTAAAATTTATTTATTTATTTTGACTCTTTGTGAAAGAGGGTGTGTGTGAGAGAGAGGGAGAGGGAGAGGGAGAGAGAGAGAGATGTGTATGTGAGAGAGAGAGGGAGAGAGAGAGAGAGGGAGGTGTGGGGGGGGGGGCAGAGAGAGAGAGAAATCTCTCATCTGCTGGTTCATTCCCTAAATGCCCAAACCAGCTGGGCTGGCTCAGGCCAAAATCAGGAGCCTGGAACTCCATCTGGGTCTCCTATGTGGGTGGCAGGGATCATGTACTTGAGCTATCGTCTGCTGCTTCTCAGAGTGCACCTTAGCAGGAAGCTAGATTGGAAGTGGAGTAGCCAGATCTCAAATAGCATTCTGATACTGGATGGGGGCATCTCAAACAATGGCTTAACCCACTGCACCACACACTTTCCCCAGGGTCCATACTTCTAACCAGTACCCCAGTTGTCTGTATTGAGAAACCCATGACCAGAATCCACGTGGTTGCTGAATCATGAAGATTTATGGCAACTTTTTCTTCTTGCCTATTTTCAGGAATTGCGGCCTGTGTTCAAGGCAGCCTGGGGTTTTGTAACAACTGTCATTGGAATGACTAACCAAAGACTGGATCCTTTTGCAGCCAACTTGACTTACCCAATAATGTGCTCATCATCTGTTATCGGGTATTGGCTGCCCTCAGTGTGCTGAACTCTGGAGGAGAGTGCTAAGTACAAGGTGGTTTCCGTCTTACTGAATTCCCAGTCCAGCTTGTAGAGTGCAGAGAAAGAAGCCAGCCAGCACTGCAGGGGCAATGAGAAACACATCTGGAGCCCTGCGCTGTGGAAAGCCATGCTCAGAGGGAGTGGTGATCAGGCATAAGGCAGAGGAAAGCCTTCATTTTCTGAAGAGGCTTCTATGCCGTGCTCACTCACAAAGACAAGGAGATCCTAGCAGAAGTGACGGTAAGCTAATTAAGGGACTTATCTCTATAAAGACACGACTGCCATGTACAGAGAGGAGGTGTAGGGAAATGTCTCAGGGCCATACACACACATCATCCATCGGCCCATTCATCCACTGATGCCTACGACACGCCAGGCAGTATGCTAAGGGGTGGGTGAGAACCACATGGGACCATTCCACAGTAGAGACACCTCTTGCCAGTGAGTATCAGAGAACCCTTCCTCATCTGCTTCTGGTCCTCCTGCTGTGTTGGAAGACAACTTTTGAACAGAATTGGGCTTCATTTTCCTCCCCACTCAGCCAGAGAGCCTTCTCAGCCCTAAATTCTACACAAAGTCCCCTAAGGAAAATCTCAAGCTGTCCACAGGCAGAGCACTGACATGTTGCCTCATTGCTTTGGGCAGTATTGCAAGACAAAGTGCACAAAGCAAATCAAAGCCCTTTCCTGGCCGACACCGTGGCTCACTAGGCTAATCCTCCACCTGCGGCGCCGGCACCCCAGGTTCTAGTCCCAGTCGGGGCGCTGGATTCTGTCCCGGTTGCTCCTCTTCCAGGCCAGCTCTCTGCTGTGGCCTGGGAGTGCAGTGGAGGATGGCCCAGGTGCTTGGGCCCTGCACCCACATGGGAGACCAGGAGAAGCACCTGGCTCCTGGTTTCGGATCGGCACAGCGCACAGGCCGCAATGTGCTGGCCATAGCAGCCATTTGGGAGGTGAACCAACTGAAGGAAGACCTTGCTCTCTGTCTCTCTCACTGCCCACTCTGCCTGTCAAAAACAAACAAACAAACCCTTTCCTTCTGAAATGAAATCATCACCTGTATGTCAATAGGGGCCTTAAGAGTTCCCTGTCGGCTGGCGCCGCGGCTCACTGGGCTAATCCTCCGCCTTGCGGCGCCGGCACACCGGGTTCTAGTCCCGGTCGGGGTGCCGGATTCTGTCCCGGTTGCCCCTCTTCCAGGCCAGCTCTCTGCTGTGGCCAGGGAGTGCAGTGGAGGATGGCCCAAGTCCTTGGGCCCTGCACCCCATGGGAGACCAGGAGAAGTACCTGGCTCCTGCCATCGGATCAGCGCAATGCGCCTGCTGCAGCGCACCGGCCGCGGCTGCCATTGGAGGGTGAAGCAACGGCAAAAGGAAGACCTTTCTCTCTGTCCCTCTCTCTCTCTCTCACTGTCCACTCTGCCTGTCAAAAAAAAAAAAAAAAAAGAGTTCCCTGTCGCGATGGTTGTATTTAGCGTCTTCCAACCTCACTGCAGTCATTGACAAAACACGAGCACTAACTGAAGGTTTAATTTCTGGGAATTGTGTCCTCTCCATTGACCCAAGATAGTCCCACTCTTCTGTGTTCACAGTGGGAGGGAGATGAAACAGAGGCAGAGAGAGGCCCCGGGGAAACAGACACAGCCTACAGGCAACACTGGACAAATGCTCAGAGAGAAGGGTAAATATTGGCTTTGTAGGAAAGCCAGGAGGGTCGTGGGTTCTATCGCATCTTACAGAAGAGAACTCTGTCTCCACGCAGAAAGCCACTGCTGCGCCCAGACTCTGCAGAGGAAGTGCCGTGTGACCTGGACTAGGCCACTGTGGAAAGGCTAGAAGGTGTTGAAGGGCTCCCGGACTTTTGCTGAGAAGACTCGAGAAAGGGACGAGCCAGGAGGTCAATGGAGGGCCAGCGTGGAGGGCTGCTGTCTTTTCTATGGGGGGCGGGGGTGCTCCTTCCAAAGCAGAGGCTGCAGGTGCCCCTTTGCGCAATCCCCTCCCTCCCCAGGCCCTCTGAGTCGGCATTTTAACATGTACCTTTTGCAACGGAGACAGAGTTCATTGGCTTCACGTTCCACACTGCTTCGCCTTTGTGGGAAGGGAGTATTAGGAATAACTGATTCACACATCCCCAGAGAGAAGGAGGTGCTGGCCTTAGCAAAATTCTCAGATGTCCACAGAGCCAAACATGCAGATATTTGGAAATATCTAAATAATCAGTGGACTGGATCCAGTTCTAATTCTCATGCAATAAAGTTAAGTACCTTTTGTACAGGGCACACCACACATATATTCAACATTAGAAGGGTTGGGCCAGAGACAAGTGTGTGTTTCTGCGGGCGTGTGGGTAGCATGCATGTCAACAGATGTCTGCAGGGGAGTGGAGCGAATGTCTGTGTGGGTGTGAGTTTGTGTGTGAAAGTGTATATTAGTATATACGTGGGTGTGCTTATATATTTGAGACCGTGTGAATGTGTGTGCCCGTTTGTGAGTGCAGCTGTGAGTGTGTGAGTGCAGATGTGCATGAGAGCGTGTGCTAGTGTGTGTGGGATTGCACGTGTGTGTGTGAGTTTGTGTGTAAGTGGATGTAAGCGAGTGTAGTGAATGTGCCAGTTTGTGAAGGCAAATCTGAGCTTGTGTGTGTGTGCATACACACACATGCAAACAGATGCACACGTGTCTGGGCTCTCTTGTGGAACAAGAACCTGGATTCCAGCTGGTGACACGGGCAGTGTTTCCTGAAATTGCTTCTGACTCACAAGCACTCCAGGACCAGCAAAAATAACACAAAACAATTCAGCGGCAGAAACTTGGGCTTGCTTCCTTTTGGTTGGTTTACATAAGGGAAGTTGTTGTTGGGGAAGGAACTCATCCGAGGGCTTCCTGAACACAGCCTCCGTCCTGACTTGGGGTGACCCTTTGCTCGGCTGCGTCAGGCTGTGAGCCGGCGTCACCAGTTTTGCTCGGAGCTCCAGGTTCCAGAGCCACGTCCCTGACCTCACTGTGCTTTCCGTGCCGCGGCATGAACATCTAATGGAAACCACACCAGCCTGGGAATCAGCTGTGCTTCAGGCCAGTGAAGCTGTTGGGAACTCAGCCCACTGCCCGGTCAGCCTGCAGCCTTCATCACTGGCCTTCCTGCCCTCAGGGACTGATGAAAGGTGAGGGGAGCGTAGGACATCCTCGCCACAAGCATGACCTCTGTTTTTCTTGGTGTTCACCTTGACATGAAGCAGTGAAGTTAGAGGGCTCTGAGGGTGCTTTCCATTACATGTTTCTTAGATTTCCATGGCTTCTTGCACCATAGCCACCTACAAATGGACAGAGAAAGGACACACTCTCTTTTTTTGACTGTCTCTTTATGCACCACTGGCCCTGAGTAAAATCTGAACTTGTCCCCGGACATCAGCTGCCACCTCTGCCTTCTGCTCTCCCGCAGGGACTGGCTTGGGAGGCCAGCTTCCCTCCCTTCCCCTCGGAAGCCAGCTGCAGTGTCCTGTCCCTGACAAGGCCCAGTGGAGGGCAGCGCACAGCCCTGACCCCTGTTGGAACCCCCTCTGGACTCCACGCACAGTCTCAGCAGTTTTCCTATCGGAGAGTGATGCCGGGATCCTGCTCAGATCTGGCCAGACAGGACTTCCACGGTGGATGCCAACTTAGATTTCCTCTGTCCAAAGGGTATATACACTTGGGCACAGACAGTCTCTCTGGAAGTTTACACCGAAGAACTACAAGAGTACTTCAAAAGGTTCATGGAAAATGGAGTTAAAGAATAAATTTATTTTAGCACAAAAAAATTTGAAATCTATGTATAATATTTTCACAATATGCATTTTCATGAGCTTTTAGAAGACTGCTTGTTGCATAGATGCCTGCAGTTTTTCTTTTGCATCAAAATAAACTTACCATTTTATTAAATTTTTCATGACTTTCTGAAGGATCCTCAAAAGAATCAAGGATAAAAGTGCTTCTCTCAGGTCTGTGATGAGAGCCGGCAGAATCTCATTGCCACTTCACTGAGTCTTTGTCTCTCAGCCATGCCCTTCCCTCTGTGGTGAATATTCACGAAGCACCTGAGTGCATTTAGTGGGCACTGGAGGATACAGGTAACAAACACATGGGGCTTCAGTCAAACAGGAAGGAAGAAATCAAGCCAATAATGACTGTAAAATACAGTGAGTTACAGAAGGAGGCGTGCAGGGGGCTTTGAGTAGAGGGTGCAGGCATTCAACTTTCTCTAAGGGCCAAGAAAACTGTCTTTGATGAGATGACTAGAACCAGACATTTGGAGTCTTAGAGGGTAATCTCCGTGAGCCCCATCCCCAGGAGGGTCCCTACGTATTTGTTGAAGGCATAATCCAAGGTTTAGTGAAGAATATTCCAAGACAAGGGGATTTTTATGTGCCAGTTGTGTGGCTTGCTTAGAGTACCAAAGGGTGTCCTTTTGAGAGACTGAGGGGCAGAGATCAGATTGCAATGGCCCTTGAACCTTGCCCATGAGTTTGAGGTTATTTTGTGGTCACAAGGAGCCAGTGGGAGCTTCGAGGGGCCATGATGCCCAGACGGGTGCTGTGCACATCCGGTCAGTCCTTTCCAAGCCTGATGTATGAACGAATCACACGGGCATCTTGTTAACAATGCAGATTCCCATTCAGCCAGGGGGGAGTGGGATTCTGCACCAGCCCCCAGGCTGCCGGTGCTGCTGGATCCAGGACCCGCACTTTAGATAGCAAAGGCACCAAATGCTGTCTGAATGTTGGTTTTTCCAGTCTCATAGTATCCCCTATTCCTCCATGATGGAGAAGCTATAAAGTTCTGTTGTTTATTTTGGTACATAGGATGATTAATTCTCGGAACTGAAATGGTTCTTAAGCCCAAGGCATCTAATCTAGGGAAACAGAACCTGTGCCTGGGTAAGGCACCTGCCAACATGTCCCCTGTGTTGTGGGCCTGGGCTCCACGTTTCCCTGAGTATCAGCTCAGCCTTCTTCCTATTGTGCTCCACTATCTATCCCCCTCTTTCACATGGCCTTTCCCCTACTGTGTCGCATCAGGATATGGGTGGAGGCTGTCTGAGCCCAGAGACAGGCGAGCGGCCCACACCGAGTGGATTCTGGACTCCATCCGAGTCCTGGAGGATTAACTGCAGTGCTCTGTGGCCTTGGACCAAGGCCAGGCCAGAAAGTTTCCCAAGCCTGGATTAGCCACAGCCTGAGCTGTGCTCATGGTAACTGCATTATGGTCTTTCTCTTCTCTGGATTTTAATGAGTTCTGATCATTTGTCCATCAAGAGATGTCCTCTTGGTGCCCAGAATGAGTAACTAAATGCTCCAAGTCACCAGGGTTGGCCCTAGGAAAGCCTGCGGCAGGAGGAGGGCACCTGTGTGGAATCAGAGTAGGGGGCTCCAGTGGACCCCTCCATCAAAAACATCCCTTCCTTGCTTGTCAGCGCTGCCCACAATTCCGCCACTAGGATTCATTCTTCACTTCACGCATCGCCTCATCTTCGATCCTTTTTTAAAAAATCCGAGAAGGCAAGCTCCTGAGTCGTTAGCATCCCTCAGCTCTGTCTCAGACCAGAGCAGGTATCTTGGTGAAGAAGGTCCCTAAGATGAGGATGAGGACTAGGGGAAATCAAAGAAAGGGCAGGCTAGGGACACCACAGACAAGACTTGCTTGCTCATCATCTTGCCAGGGCTGACTTTGATTTTGACCTCCAGATGCATCCTATTTTTATGGCTCCTAATCAAAGTTGACAGTGATGTAAGGAACTGGAGTGAAACCAGGCTTTGGGATTCTGGGTGGAGTTTACAGCAGAGATATGAGTAATACCTGACACTTGCCCGTGCCCCTGTGTCCTATGGGCAGTGTGAAGCCCCTACGAACCATGTGTGGCTCTTCTAGTGTGGTTCAAGGATGAGCTTAAAGCCAAGGATGAAAAGTACAGGATTTTTGAACATAAATGAATACCATCCTTTGGTGAAATAATACCTACAACCATCATGAACCATAAACTGCTTATAGAAACACTCTCACCGTATGTCTTAACAACCACCCTATGAGAAAGGAAGGCAAATACTCCACCCATGGCGTAAGCTCACTGAAGCACTTGTTGTCAAATGCACACTGCTAAGCACGCCACCGAAGTTTCTCGTGCAGAGAATTTGGGATGCGGCCTTGGAATCCGAGCTTGTAGCTGTGTACAGAAGGGGTGGGCCGCTCCTTGGGTGGCTAAGTTACACGATCGCTGGATGGTGATGAGAGGGCGTAGAATCGGAGTTGCACTCATTTTTGTGACTTCCTCACTGCCTAGAGCAGTGCTCTGCCCACCTGCTGTTCTTGACAAGTGTTGGCAACGGTTTGATGATCAGGCAAGTATAATACCTGACGAGATAATACCAGAGGGAGTGCTTCAAATGAGCCCAAGTCTGGAGTGGAAGGAATTCTAGAAGGAAGAAATATCAACGGCAAGGGCTTGGCGTGGGGCTTGCCAGGTGTTGCAGTGGGTTCTTATTGTTTGGAGCATAGACTATGCACTGAGAAGAAATGGGAGGTGTGAATACACATGGAAGTTAAGGCCATATTGTGAAGGATCTTGAACTTAGGGTTTGTACACTTCAGAAGTGATGGGGTATGCTTGAATATATCCATGTCTATAGATGTTGGGGGTGAAAGGTGGACTAATACAATGTCATGGGATTTATTTCAACATTTCTAAATCATCTTCTTTTTAAAAATTATTGTTTGTGAAGTTGGCACTGTGGTGTAGTGGGTAAAGCAGCCACCTGCAGTGCCAGCAACTCATATGGGCGCCGGTTTGAGTCCCCACTGCTCCCCTTCTGATCCAGCTCCCTGCTATGGCCTGGGAAAGCAGCAGATGGCCCAAGTCCTTGGGCCCCTGCACCCAGGTGGGAGACCCAGAGGAAGCTCCTGGCTCCTGGCTTCAGATCGGTGCAACTCTGGCCATTGTGGCCATCTGGGGAGTGAACCAACGGGTGGAAGACCTCTCTCTCTCTTTCTCTCTCTCTCTCTCTGCCTCTGCCTCTGCCTCTCGGTAACTCTGGCTTTCAAATAAATATACTTATTTATCTTTAAAAAAAGCTATTATTTGTTTTCATTTTTTATATGAAAGGCAGAGAGAGCGAGAGAGAGCAAATTCTTCTACCTACTGGGGTTCTCCAAATGCCTGCAGAGGCTTGGCGGGATTAAACCTGAGGCTGGGAACTCCGTCTAGGTCTCCCACGTGGGTAGCAGGGCATCACCTGCTTCCTTGAGGCAACTTGAGCCATCACCTGCTGCCTCCCTCCATGCACGTTAGTAGGAAGGTGGAATCAGAAGCAGAGCCAGGACTCAAACCCAGCACTGATATGGGACACAGGCAGCAGGGTCTATTTAAAAAAAAATCCCAAGCAGGGTCTATTTTTTTAAAATCCCAAGCAGGGTCTATTTTTTTTTTTGAAGCTTTACTTATTTGAAAGACATATTGACAGGGTGGGAGGAGGGAGATAGAGAGAGAGAGAAGGAAAAAAGAACTTCTACCTGCTGACTAACTTCCTGAATGACAGTGGTCAGGGCTTGGCCAGGCTGAAGCCAGAAGCCAGGAGCACAGAACTCCATCTGGGTCTCCCACGTGGGTGGCAGGGGCCCAAGTACTTAGGCCATCCTCTGCTGCTCTCCTAAGTGCATTAGCAGACAGCTGGACCGGTCTGGTGTTCCAAAACGGGATGCCCGTTTCTCAAGCAACTGTTTAGCCAGCTCTGCCCCTCCATCAGCCCCCCCAAGCAGATCACTTTCTTAATGGCCGAACAAAGCAATTCAGGAGGTTTTTGTCTAAACTTTACCCTACTCCAAAGTCTTGACATTTCCTAGGCTGTAAGGTCCCCTGGGGACTCTCTCTAAGCCCCACTGCAGTTGGCACCTGAATGGTACGGGGTCACGACCCTGTCTGCAGCCCACCTTCTTTGCACTTTCTGGTTCCAGGTCCTGCCCAAGCAGCTCCACCCCACCCAGAGTCCAGCCCTAGCATGCTCCAGTGCGGACCCCATGTCCGCTGACCCTTTTGTTGTGCGTGTGTGCGTTTCCTTTCTTGATATACACATTCACCCACTCATCTGCACTTCAGACTGGACATCACGTTGACTCGTCTTCGACTGTCATGTGTGTGGAGTCTCAGGGATTCCGTTTCTCAAATAATGCCTTCTTGCCACCCCTGGGAAGTTTGCAATAGAAATAAGAGCTCTTAATTTTCTTTTTCATATGTCCATGCTTCTAAATCTATATCCAAAGTGCTGCATGGGAGGGGGGTTCTATTATAGCAGGAAAATGGGGGGATGGGGGTCAATATTCACGAATGACTAGCCAGATAGGATTTGAGTGTTAATAAGATTAGTCTTCAAAGCAGGATTTGATTAACAGACTTTTTACCTCCCAAATTCCTTAAAAGACAAATAATACATCAAGAGGTAGGCCTATTGGCACTTAAATATTGAATTGTTTTCAGCTTTATTGAGGTATCATTGAAAAAAACTAGATATACTAAAGGTGTACAACATAATGATTTGATACATTTATACATCTTGAGATGATCACAGTCAAGTTAACACATCCATGACCTCACACACTTATCACTTTTTCTTTCTTTTTTTAAAAATGATCTACTTATTTGATCAGCAGAAATACAGAGAGATATGGGGAGCAAGAGAGAGAGAGAGAGAGAGAGAGAGAGACCTTCTATCCACTGGTTCACTCCTCAAATGGCCACAGCCAGGAGCTTCCTCCAGGTCTCCCACAAGGCTGCAGGGGCCCAAGCACTTGGGCCATCTTCTGCTGCCTTCCCAAGGTGCATTAGCAGGGAGCTGGATCGGAAGTGGAGCAGCCAGGACTTCAACCAGCACCCATATGGATGCTGGCACTGCAGGAAGAGTCTTAACTTTCTATGCCACAGCTCCAACCCCTCTTTCTTCTTTTTTAAAAATTATTTGCGAGGCAAAAAATACATATGCAGGTGCACTCACTCACAGAGAGGGAGATGGGGAGAGAGAGAGAGAGAGAGAGAGAATTGAGTGCTCCCATCTACTGCTCCACTCCCCAAATACTGGAAACAGTAACAGTTGGGGCTGAGCCAGGGCCGAAGTCAGGAGCCAGGAACTGGATCCAAGTCTCCCATGTGAGTTGCAGGAATCCACCCACCTGAGCCGTTACTGCTACCTCCTAGCATTAGCAGGAGGCTTGAGTCAGGAGCGAGAGACAAGTGTCTAGCTCAGGCACTGTGAGGTGGGTGAGGGAGTCTTCACTGTGTTTCAGCTGCTAGGCCAAATCCTGCCCCCTTCACTCCATTTCTTTTCTTTCTTCTTCCTCCTCCTTCTCCTCGTCTTTTACTTTTTTCTGTGTGTAGGTTGTGAAGTGAGAACAATGAAGATCTAACCTGTTAGCAAATTTCAAGTGCACAACACAGCATTACTAACTAAAGTTACCATGCTTGTACTGGGTTTCCACAACATATTTATCTTACAAAGCTGGAGCCTTGCCACTTTGACCAACAGCTCCCCGGTTCCCCCCTTTCCGACCTGACAGCCACCTTTCTGCTCTCTGCTTCTATGAGTTTGTATGAGTATTTTAAATTCTACACAGGGGTGAGATCATGCAGTATTTGTCTTTCTGTGTCTGGTTTATTTCACTTAGCATAATGTCTTCCCGGCTCATTCATGTTGCTACAAATGGAAGGCTTTCTTTCTTTTTTAATGCTTAACAAAATCCCATTTCTGTGTATCCAGCCAAAGGAAATGCATATTGAAGAGGATCTTGAAGAGATACCTGCATCCCATGCTCATTACAGCATGATTCATGACAGTCAGTATACAGAACCACCCAAATCCCTAAATCAACACAAGAACAGATCAAGACAATGTGGTATGCATAAAACACTGAATTCACTGTAAACCATGTGTAGAGAAGGCCCCGGATTCGTATCCTAAAGGGAGCAAGGAAAGCCCAGCCTTGGGGTTCAGTGAGGAGTGAGACTGGGAAAAAGGCCCCCATGTCCTGACTTCTCCCCACTGCCCAGAGGGTGACATTCGGGAGCCTAGAGGGCTGTGCCCCCCCCCCCCCAGCCAGTGGAGGGTCCTGCACAAGCAACAGGAACCACAGCAGTGTCCCTCCCAAGCTCCCCTGCTCCGTGGCTCATGGAGTGACCTGGAAATCTTTGCAGACTGGGAAGAGGGGGCTGCAGGGAGCCGTGGTTTCAATATGGTTTGTCCCCATCAACGCTCACCTTGAGCCTTGGTCCCCCCTGTCACAGATAGGCAGGGGTTTTTCTTGTGGGAATAGGTAGCTATTTTAGCAGTTTGGCTCCTTTTTTTCATTCTCTCATGCGCTCCCACTATGTGATCCAGCTAACATGTTCTGAAGCAGCAGGAGGCCCTCACCAGAGGCAGCTGCCCTGGCTTAGTGTTCCCAGCCTCCAGAGCCTTGAGTCCAATAAACCCCTTGCCATGAGCGTCTGGTGAAGCAGTTAATCCCGTAGCAGAGTGCTGGTTCCCATCCTGTTTCTTCCACTGTTGATTCAGCTTTCTGTAAATGTGTACTTTGGGAGGCAGCAGGTGATGGCTCAAGTATTTGAGTCACTGGCATCCAGGTGGAAGCCTGGGATGGCCTTCCAGGCTCTGGGCTTCAGCCTGGCCCAGTCCGAGCTGTTGCAATCATTTTGGGAGTGAACCAGAGGATAGGAAATTTCTCTTTGTCTCTGACTCTCTGTAACTCTGCTTTTAAAATAAATAAATAGGGGCTGGTGCTATGGCATAGTGGGTAAAGCTGCCGACTGCAGTGCTGGGATCCCATTTGGGCACCAGTTAGAGTCCTGGCTGCTCCACTTCCAATCCAGCTCTCTACTATGGCCTAGGAAAGCAGTAGAAGATGTCCCAAGTCTTTGGGCCCCCTGCACCCACGTGAGAGACCTGGAAGAAGCTCCTGGCTCCTGGCTTCGGATTGGTGCAGCTCTGGCTGTTGAGACCAATTGGGGACTGAACCAGTGGATGGAAGACCTCTCTCTCTCTCTCTCCGCCTCTCCTCTCTCTGTGTAACTCCGACTTTCACAATAAATAAATATATCTTTAAAAAATAAAATAAAATAAAATAAATAAATCATGACAAACAAAACCAAATAAAAGAATCCAATACCAAAGCTGAATTCTCCTGCATCCGTGTTTAATTCCTGGTTCCGCTGCTGTTGCTTCATCCCGAGTTTCTCTTCACTTTACTGTCTCTGGCGGGTTACTCAACACGACTGGAAGACGCACTTCTCTGAAATCACTCTGTTTACAATAAGGATGTCGCTGAGGACCCTACACTTGTGTTCTGTGACGTCTGCTCATCGCAGGGATCCTCAAGAGACATCTGTTTCAGCTTGAGATTCAGATCCTCTCCTCAGCACCTGGCTTACTCTTATATTTAAGACATTGCAATGGCCGGCGCCGCGGCTCAATAGGCTAATCCTCCACCTAGCGGCGCCGGCACACCGGGTTCTAGTCCCGGTCGGGGCGCTGGATTCTGTCCCGGTTGCCCCTCTTCCAGGCCAGCTCTCTGCTGTGGCCTGGGAAGGCAGTGGAGGATGGCCCAAGTGCTTGGGCCCTGCACCCCATGGGAGACCAGGAGAAGCACCTGGCTCCTGCCTTCAGATTGGCTGCAGTGTGCCGGCCGCGGCAGCCATTGGAGGGTGAAGCAACGGCAAAAGGAAGACCTTTCTCTCTGTCTCTCTCTCTCACTATCCACTCTGCCTGTCAAAAAAAAAAAAAAAAAAAAAAAAAAAAAAAAAAAAAAAGACATTGCAGTGTGTGTAAAGGATTCTCCCCTGTTGATGCTGATGTTAGAAAGCTGGGAGTCATCCCCGTGATCCATGGCTTGTCAGCACAATACACACACACACACACACGCACGCATGCGTGCATGCACACACACACATGGACGCACACACACACACACACACACACACGCTTGATTGATCTTCCATCTGCTGGTTCACTCCCCAAAGAACTGCAGCTTTCAGGGCTGGCCCAGACCGAAGCCAGGAGCCAGGAGCTTCTTCTGGGTCTCCCACATGGGTGCAGGGGTGCATGCACTTGGGCCATCTTCTGTTGTTTTCCCAGGCACATTAGCAGGAAGCTTCATCAGAAGTGGAGCAGGCAGTTGAACCAGTGCCCATATGGAATGCCAACGTCACAGGCGGTGGCTTTATCCACTACACCACAATGTTGGCCCCTTTGTCTTCTACTTCTAATTTTTAAAGGACTCTTGCTGTATTTGATGCCTACTTTTATTTATTTGAAAGACAGGTAGACACAGAGAGCGAAGTACTAAATACTTGCAATGGCTTCATCTGAGTTAGGGCCAAAGCCAGGAGTTGGGAGCATAATCCAGGTCTTCCTTGAGCCATCACCGCTGCCTTCCAGGATATGCGTTAATAAGATACTGGAACTGGGAACTGAACCCAGTTACTCCCATCTGGGATGTGGGCATCTTAGCCACTAGACTAAACACCCAACCCCCCCCCAAAATTCTTTGTTGAGACAAATTAGCTATAAATCAAACCTCCAGAACATCTCCTAAATCTGCCCCTCCTGTTCTTGTTCGAATCGTTCCACGTCCTCTTGATTGCTGTCAGGAGGTTCCTAAATTCTGTCCCAGAACTTTGTCTCATGTCACTACACATTCATTCTCCACACTTCTGCTCAAAAGATCTTTTTAAGCTCTCCCCTGTTTATCAAGTTTATGTCACCCCATTTCTTTTCTTTTATAAAAGCCTTTATTTGTTTACTTGAAAGTCAGAATTAGAGAGAGAGGCAGAGGCAAAGAGAAAGAGAGAGAGAGAGAGAGAGAGAGAGAGAGAGAGGTCTTCCATCCACTGGTTCACTCCCCAGATGGCCACAACGGCTAGAGTTGCATCGATCCGAAGTCAGGATCCAGGAGATTCTTCCAGGTCTTCCCACGCTGGTACAGGGGCCCAAGGACTTGAGCCATCTTCTACTGCTTTCTCAGGCCATAGCAGAGAGCTAGATCAGAAGTGGAGCAGTGGGGACTCAAACCGGCACCCATATGAAATGCTGGCACTGCAGGCGGCAGCTTTACCCACTATGCCACAGTGCCCCCCACCATTTCTTTTAAGATGGAGGTCAAGTCTCTTTGGTGGGCAAGCGTACCTCTTCAGTACCTGACCCTGGCCTCTCTCTCTCCTGTCATCCCCAAGTTCCCTGACACTTGCCACACCCCTTCCTGTTCCCTGTACTTTCTATTGACTTTTGTCTCTATTTGGACACTTGTATCTTTCTTTATGTCTCCCCGGAAATCTTGCTCACTCAGCTGCCTGCACCTCTGTGGAACTTGCCTGGACTCTGGACACCCGGAACCCCTGGAGTTGCCTGTTTTTTTTTTTTTTTTTTTTTTTTTTTAAGATTTATTTATTTATTTATTTTTGAAAGGCAGAGTTACAGAGAGGCAGAGGCAGAAACAGAGGGAGAGAGGTTTCCAGCCACTGGTTCACTCCCCAAATGGCTGCAATGGCTGAAGCTGCACGGATCCAAAGCTAGGAGCCAGGAGCTTCGTCCAGGTCTCCCATGCAGGTGCAGGGGCCAAAGGACTTGGGTCATCATCCACTGCTTTCCCAAGCCATAGCAGAAAGCAGGATCAGAAGTGGAGCAATGGAGACTGGAACTGTCGCCCACATGGGATGCCAGCGCTGCAGGCAGCAGCCTTACCTGCTATGTGACAGCACCACCCGCCTGTTTTAGAACAATGACCCAAGCTTATCACACCCTGCATTCACTGACTCCTTGGGGGCAGGAATGTTGCTCTATTCTTTGTGTCACTGGTCCTTAGCAGTGTGTCTGTCTTTGGTTTATGCAAATGTTTGTTGAATTACTAGAATGCATTAGAGTTGATAGCTTATGAACAACATCAGTTTTGCCTTTTTCGCCATTAAATGGGGAATGGCAGGGACCCGTGCTGAAATAAGACAAGGGAAAGGATCAAAGTCTCAGCTTTATGGCTGACACAGTAAGGAAATAAAACACACAGGAAGGGCCCAACCCGATTCCCGCAGCTTTTCTCTAAGGCCACATGTTGGGTTTTGTCAGACAGGAACAGCTTGGATTTATAGAGCAGATCTACTTGTCCAGAATCACCTCCTCGCACTCTTTGAGGAAGAGTTATGTCTCCAGGCCTAGCCTACAAAGTGTGCTGGGCCCTCACCATGAGCTCAACCCATGGAAGCTGGAGCTGGGCGAATGCGGCTGCCCTGTGGGCGAGAGAGCACAGATGTGCCAGGGAGACAGGGCCTGGGAGACAGCTGTGCCAAGCAACTCAGCTCTCCCCTCCCAGCTGGCTCTCAGCGAGGTCGCTCCTCCATGCACACAGGAGGAGGAAGCTGTGGGAGTTGTTCCTGTCCAGAGGCGGAAGTTTCTATTTTATGGACCAAGATGGTGGAACCAAGGGAGTGCATATTAGTCAAGCTCTTAGAAGCAGGAGACAGCATTTCTTGCTGATTTGAGTAGAGATGGCTTTTGGGGACTTTTAATTTCATTGGATGGAAAATGGCTGGTGGTCGTGTTAAAATTCAGCCTTTATCAGTAAGAAACGCACAGAGATATTTATAGGTAGAACAATACATCTTGGACTTTAAAATACTTCACTCAAAAAAGGACAAAAAATAAGTTAAAAAAAAACAAAAAAAATGAAGAGGTAAGGGAAGGAGCAGCACCAAGAGAAACACTTGTTCAGGCAAATGTCGTTGCTGAGCTGGGTGGTGATGATGGTACGGAGGGGCTCATTGTGCTATTCTTGTTAGTGTCCTGTGTGTTTGAAGATTTCCTGTGTAAAGGAACATGCAGTAGCATAGGCAATCTCTGGGTTGTCTACAAAACCCCTTCAGGACTGGTAACCCAATCTGTCTCCAGGACAGATGGCAGGACCACACCATGTCCAGAAACCAGATATAGTGCTCACCTCTGCCCTTTTTTATTTTTTAAAGATTTATTTTATTTATTTGAAAGACAGAGTTACAGAGAGAGGTAGAGACACAGAGAGAGGTCTTCCATCTGCTGGTTCACTCCCCAGATGGCTGCAATGGCTGGAGCTACACCGATCTGAAGCCAGGAACTTCTTCTGGGTCTCCCATGTGGGTGCAGTGGCCCAAGGTCTTGTGCCATCTTCTACTGCTTTCCCAGGCCATAGCAGAGAGCTGGATGGGAAGTGGAGCAGCCAGGACTTGAACTGGTGCCCATATGGGATGCCGGCACTGCAGGCAGTGGCTTTACTTGCTACACCACAGCTCCAATGCCTGGTTATTTTTCAAATTTTTCTTAATATATAGAGAACAGATTTCATGTATTTTATAGGTACAGTTGTAAGACGATAGTCATATTTCCTTCTCCGCCTCCCTCCCTCCCTCAACCCCATACTTCCCTCTTCTTTTTTTCTTTTGACTTTTGCAAAGACATAATTTTAATCTACTCTATAATCACAGGCCCAGTTCACCACTAACCATAATATCCAACAATTAAAAAGTAGGAAGACCACAGTTCCGCAGAAGCATAAAGGCTAAAAATGACAATCATATCACAAAATGTCCATTTCATCCCTATGCTTTTTTTTTTTTTAATTTCTATATATAAAGCTTGTGGCCAGAACATCTGATTGGTTGAGCCAGGGCGTAGTGCCATGACCTGGGACGGGGTGGGGGGGGGAATGCAACAGGCCTGGTGGGCAGCAGGGGAGCTCTGGGGTGGGAGGCATAGTGGTGTAGCAGGTAAAGCTGCCGCCTGCAGTGCAGGCATCCCATGTGGGCGCCGGTTCGAGTCCTGGCTGTTCCTCTTCCAATCCATCTCTCTGCTACGGCCTGAGGAAGCAGCAGAAGATGGCCCAAGTCCTTGGAACCCATGTCTGCATGGAAGACCTGGAAGAAGCCGCTGGCTCCTGGCTTTGGATCGGTGCAGCTCTGGCCGTTGTGGCTATTTGGGGAGTGAACCAGTGGATGGAAGACCTTTCCCTTTCTCTCTCTCTCTCTCTCTCTGCTTCTTCCTCTCTGAAACTCTGCTTTTCAAATAAATAAATGAATCTTAAAAAAAAAAAACCTCAGCAGGGAGTGGATTCAGAACACATTTTAACAGAAGGATAAATATCCGTGACATAGAGGAAATGCTTCCTCCAACACTCAGAAGTGGGTTAACATTGTTACTAGGTTCCCACAGCCACTCGCTACTACCAGCACGTGCAGTTCTACAGCTACAGTTTTCACATACATTCTCCTCAACTTGTCACAATCCTACATTTATAGGTGACAAGGTGTTCCCACTTGTGTCCCTCGCGCTAACTTTATGAATCAGAATCATTCACACATTGCAGATGAGAAGACTGGAAAAGAGAGGTGAGGAGGCTCACCCGGGTTCCCAGAGCTTTTAACTTGTGCCCTCAAAAGTCGAACCCAGAAACTCCGGCTCTGGCTCCTCATCCACCAAACAGCGGATTTCAGTCTGTCTTCATCTTTATCTCAATCTAATCAAATCGGGCGTTTTGCCTCGCTTTGGCAACTTCTCTGAATATTCTTTTCTCAGTGCTCTGGGGATTGTCCCAAGCAGTCACAAGGCACCCACACATCTATGAGCAGTTAGTTTACAGTTTTGGACAAAGCTGCAAATTCGGAACCTATTCCTCTTAGGCAATGCACATAACCCGCGTCAAGTTAATCGTGGATGCGTGGTGGCTCGCCTAGAAGGGCAATGAGTTAATTGTTCAAGAATCTGAAGCATGAAGTCAGTTTAAAGGCAATTCAGCCTGGAGAGTAAATGGGGGATGAGGACATTGTTGAGCCCTAACTATCAAGACACCCAAGCAACACGACTGCCTGAGACTCCCTACGCCTCCCCAAGAAGTGTTTATCCAAGGGCACCTGGAAAAGGGATGCAGATCTGCAAAGTGTGAGGGAGGAGTAGCTGCTCTGGATGCAAATAACTGGCCTCAGCACATTCCAGGGAGAAAGTGTGTGCGGAGTGGGAAGCCTGATGCTGTGTCAAAAGGCAGCCCGGGCCCAGCAAGCTCTCCCCTGCTGCTTAATACAGGAAATATCTCCCAAACATCTCTTGCTAATCCTCCACCAATACAATGAGAAATGAGCGCCTCTGGCAGCCAAGCAGTTATTAAGCCAGGACAAAAAAATACTCCCGCCCATAGCAACAGAGCCAAAGATAACAGCAGGAAATAGCCAAGCTGCAGGGAAATGGCAGATACAAAACATTCAATCCGTGGGTCCCCCCAAAGCAACTGACATGCGGGAAAGGAAAAGGGACTCAAGTTGCCCAAGAAGCTCAACAATGTGTTGTCAAACTTCAGGACTCAAGTGTGTCCCCCACGGTCAAGGTGAACTCAAGTGTCAGGAGCTGCAGGTCAGAGAGCTGAAATGACTTTGGGACATCAATGGGACAGCGTCTGTGGCTTCCCGATGTGGCCACCAGCCTGTGGACGAAGCAGAGAAAGCAGAATGGGGCTGCCTCCCCCATTTGCAATACAGACACTCAGGGACATTGTACTCTGGACAGAGGGAGATCCCGTATGCCAATAAATCTGCCTCCCCAAATGTCTCCTTTATCAAAGTGCTCATTTTTCCTGTGTTTTTCCAAGTTCTCAGCTCATGCTGGGAGGAAGCCCCTTCCAAGGCAGGCACTCTTCTCCCAATACCTCGCAGGCTTGTCCCCACCCAAGGGGAGCCGCTCCATCTGTCACTTCATAAAGAAGGTGGGTTCCTGCTTCGGGAATTTGTAGGCAGAAGCAGGAGCAGCTGGAGCAGGAGCAAGATGGAGCCACAGCCCAGGCAGAGGGGAAAGAGGAACTCGAAAACATCTATTTTCTAGAACTTGTACAACACTTAAAAAATACTCAGTTTATGTGCTCTTTGCAACAGGTCTGTCGAGAGACATCGAATTTTACTGCTGAACGGACTGTAGAGATAACTCAGCAGATTTATTTCACAGAAAGGAAACCAAGGCCGAGGGGATAAAATCTGCTGAAGATGGACCGAGGCTCGCGCTCCTGCTCGCTGGGCTGGTGATGTCTTCACTCATTGTATCATCACCCTATCTAGATCCCACCTTGGCCTGGCAAATGTACGAACCCACTATGTTTTATTTTAGGAAGAAAATCCAAAATATCTCCTATTGTGGCAAATGGTTCTAATTCTACAGCTTCGTGGTGCCAGCGCAAAATTATCCAACGTTCAACATTAAAATCCATCCTGGCGAGGTTTTGGAATTTTTTGGTGAATTTTAATTTTTCAAAGTGAAGCCACTGTAGCACTAAATGGGACTGAAATGTCTGCTGGCCACACTAAATCCAACCCACCCACTTCTGTTCCCATGTGAGCACACTTCCTCCCATCCCTCCTCTTTTCGGCCTCCTTGTCCATGGATGATAATGCCAGCGTCCGAAAAGCACACTGTTCTGTCGATTGCTGATCGGTCGATTGAGCATCAGTGAGTCTGCTCTAACTACTTGACTGGACTCTCGACTCTTGCAATAAATAGGCTGCACCGTGCAACTCTGACTCTTAGTGCGGCTCACAGCAGGGCCCACGCTGCACAGAGTGAACAGTGGGGGCTCTGAATTCAGACAGCCTCAATCAAAAGCAGATTATGCTCCCTCTTTGGGTCTCAGTGTCCACATCTATAAGGGAGAGGTCAAATAGTACCTTTTTCAAGGATCAAGAAGGGTAAAGGAAGATTTACTGCAATGATCCACTTAGAGACTTAGAAGACTGGCACATAGTACAGGCTAGCAACCATTTTTCCTTTGACTACTGAACTAAACTAACATAGGGAAAAAGTGGGGATATTAAATTTCTGCCAATGGCCTGCTCTGTTGTTACCTTAGAGAACATTGGATTATCTACCTATTTCAAATTCTTAGGGACAATTTTACAAACTTTTAGTTGGTTGCTTTCCCACAGACTCCGGTTCCATTCTTGTATGCATGGAAAGGAGTCGGGTGAAATACTGAGAATATTCCTCTTCTTTACCTGAGCTCTAAGAGCCCCCGATTTCTCCATTCATCAGTCTCAACACAAGAAAGCATCTTTGACCCTTCATAAGCCTACGTTTAGCCAAGATCTCCTAGAACATTTTCAAAAGGAAAACACAGAGACACACACAAATAATTGGGCACAAGCAGTTAAAATTACTAAATGGTTGTCACCAATTTGTGATGGCTGCAGCCTAGAAAGTATCCAGTACTTACCCTGTTGTCCTTGGTCCGACCTGGGTGAATGACCGTCAAAGGCTTCTAACTCCGGACATGTTTGGGTCGGCCGAATAGAGTAACCACTCCATCCCTGCCGACGTCTTTTCCGCAGCCTTCTCCAGTTGGGGGCTGCTGCCCGGGTCGCCTGGGGTGGACTCCCGGTCCCACCTAGATCTGGTCCCTCGGGTTAAGCAGGACGCCTTCTGACCACCTCCAGGCTTTGTGCGAGCCCCTCCTTAGCCTCTGTCCTGGAACTTTCCCGGGCTCTAGGTTTCTACCTTCGCTGCTGCTCGCTTCCCTTCCGCCAGCTCTAGGGAGGGCCGTTTCTGTTCGTCGGAAGCCCGGACATGAGCCAGAACTGAACGCCAGCTCTACCCTACTCTCAAGCCCCTGGTTGTCATCCCTCATCTGACATGGCACTGGACGCGGTGACAGCCACGTCCTTCTCCAGGGTCAGCCTGCCTTCCATCCCCTTCCAAACCTTGAGTTGCCTCCAGGACCACCCTTTATACCCTTGTTCCCTGCGACCTAATTTGTTGGGAGCTAGTTTGCTGGCAGCCAATTGGCTGAACAGATATGATGGACAGCTCCTCTGTTCAATAGCCAATCAAGCCTCTCCTGCTTCAGTTTTTCAGTACGACCCTCTCTTCCTCAAATTCCCTTTCTTGACTCATTCCTCGAGAGGCCTAAAGGATCTTCTGGAATTCTGACATCAATTTTACAGAGTCAAATGTATTATGCATATACTGTATTTTCCATATATAGGATATGGAAAAAGACGTCGTTTTCCAGCTAAAGAATCACAATCCTTGTGGCTTGGAGAAACACTTGGTTAAACAAGAGAGGTGATTTATTTGCCCCTGCTGTAGTTGCTTGGGCAATGCCTGGGAAGTGTCACTGCCTGAGGCCATCTCAATCAATCCTTTGCTTCTGGTTGCACCCAGGTTGCTGGAAGAGCAACAGGCAAGGCTCCCAATGCTTGTTCATGGCGTTTATAGAAAGTCAAACTTGCATTTATGGCCACAGGGATCCAGCTGTGTTCATTGTGGGGGGCTCTGCCTTCACCAGGCCCCACACCCTGAGAGCTGAGGGAGTTCCTCTCGCAGCACCTGCTTTGCACGTCCCACGAAGACCCAGGACTGGGGAAGCAGTGGGTGAAGCTTCTGAGGGTGCAGCTCAATTTAACATGCCTACCCCTATCCTACAGACCTTTGCTGCCCAGCACCCGCTCTCCAAGTCAGGCAGAAGTCCTGGCAGATCCCTTGGCTTTCCCAGCGGCTCCTGCCAGGCAAACTCTCATTTTCCATTCCACTTCAGTCAGAATGCAAACTCCCAATCTCTTTACAACGTCTCCCCTTCTCCGCAGAACAGTCTCAACCCGGCTTAGCAACCTGTAGCAGAGCTGGAGGCTCAGGTCTCCCTCTCCACGTTCTTATCCACCGCACCCCTCTGCTGCAGGCCTCCTGAGGTGCGGAGGGAGTGCCCAGGGCCTTCTTGGCTGGTGCTGTCTGTACTTGGAGTTGGGGCCTGCTGTGTGGCAGTTGTCCCAACGCTGATGCTTTCTTTGCTGGGTCAGAGGTGCATCCCTACAGCCTTTCCTCTGGGGTGGCCTCGTTTAACTCCAGCCCTGCCGTCTACTCTGCGTGCCTCTCAGCCAATGGGAAAACCTGGTCACGCTTCCTCACTATGGTGAAGTGCAAACGGATTCCCTGGTCTTCCATCCCCTGGCCTTTGTCTCACAGGTAGCACGAGCAGCCTGTTCCATTTGAACTTTCCCACGTGCGGAGGAGGCAACAGCCTTTGGATCTAGGAGCCGGGATGTACTTTCCCAAGGTCTTCCCAGAGCCCTGGGGCACTGGGACTGCACCTTTCCCATCAGAAAGCCCCTCAGCTGGCTTGCAGCCAATCTCATACGCGTATCAGGATGAAGAGGAGAAAAGGACTATACGCAGATGAGTTACCTCCAAGACTCAGTGTGAGGTTTTTTAAGGATTCAAACCAAACTTTTATATATATTTTTAAACTATTAGCAATACTTTTCTTTTTCTTTTCTTTTTTTTTTTTTTTTTGACAGGCAGAGTGGACAGTGAGAGTGAGAGACAGAGAGAAAGGTCTTCCTTTGCCGTTGGTTCACCCTCCAATGGCCGCCACGGCCGGCGTGCTGCAGCCGGTGCACCACGCTGATCCGATGGCAGGAGCCAGGTACTTATCCTGGTCTCCCATGGGGTGCAGGGCCCAAGCACCTGGGCCATCCTCCACTGCACTCCCAGGCCACAGCAGAGAGCTGGCCTGGAAGAGGGGCAACCGGGACAGAATCCGGCGCCCCGACCGGGACTAGAACCCCATGTGCCGGCGCTGCAAGGCGGAGGATTAGCCTAGTGAGCCATGGCGCCAGCCCTATTAGCAATACTTTTACAAGCAGCAATTCATCCTCCTTGAAGTTATGGAGGAAACTGCAGGGCTGTTTTGACATCACAGCCCAGGTCTGCATGGAAACCATGTGATTGCCTTCTAGATGTCTCAGCAGCACCAGAGCCCAGCCACCCTGCCTCGGGTAGACCTTCCCAGGGCCCAGGTGAGGCCTCTGACTACGATCTGTGCCCTGGACGCTGCGGTCTGTCTTATAACACATCATCAGAGTCCACCAAGATTCTCAAATGATTACGTTTCAAATGAGAGAATTCTAATGCCTTCCAGGAAAATGTAGATGTTTTTCTTAGACATACTCAGCAAATCCCATGCAATATATTGAAAGATCTGCACAAAAACGTTTGGGAAGTGTGGGTCCTCAGAAGGCAGGCAGCCGCATTCCTTACCTGTGAGAGGTTAACACCCAGCCTGATGCCAAGTTCTCTCCCAAAGATGCTTCCCTCCCAGCCATGGGGAGCCTGTGGAACGGGCATCTGCCATCACCAAGGCTGAACTGGTGCCAGCATCTGGGGCACTGGATGAATGGCACTTGAGTCTTCTCCTTGGAGGGCCTGCAGTGGGACCATCTTGACATGTTCCAGAACCAGCTGCCCAAGATATACAGAGATAAAAAAAAAAAAAAAAAAAAGAATAGAATACAAGCAAAAAAAATCCTACCCATCCCCAGAATTAGATGGAATCAGGGGCAAACCCCTTCATCAAATTTTGCTCCATGAGTGACATCAGAGAAGGCTGATAAAAGCACTTGGGATGTCACAGAAATGGGATGATACAGTCTGTAAGCTTTGGAGACTGGCTTCTTTCTCCTACATAATGTCTTTGAGATTCATTGGAGTTGGTGCATGTACCTGTGTAGCTTGTTCCTTCTTATTTCTGGGTCATATTCCACGGACCACAGTTTGTTTTTCCATTCACACAATAAATGGAGTCAGAGTTCACTGCAGTTTTTGGCAGTTCTGAATAGCTACTATAAATGTTGTGGTACACGTTTTTATGTTGCGAGAGTTTCTCTTTCTCTAGGGAAAGGTTTATCAGCCTTAGATCCACTGATGTCATGGGCCAGAACACTCCTTGTGTGTGTCAGGGTCGGTGTCCTGCTGTAGTGTGTTCGGCATCTCTGACCTCTACCCACTAGATGCCAGATGCATCCTCTCCCCAGTTTATGCCAAAGAAAAATATTTTCACATAAGACTCTGAGAGCAGAGACCCCTCCAGCTGAGATCCACTGAGCTGTGGCAAATACCCCAGGAATGGAATTACCAAGAATGATGATAGGTACATGTTTAATTTTATGAAAATTACCAAGTGACATTCGAGTGACTGCACTATTTTGCATTCCCGTTGGTGATGTGTAAGACTTTGAGTTGCCCTACATCCTCCCCAGCACTTGGCAATGCTTCAGGGTAATTTACAGCCCCTCGGAAGGTTTCTTCCTTAGCTCCCATGGTCTTTGCATAGCCCCTCCCCAAGTTAGGCTATCTGCACGAGTCACCAGGAGAATACAGAAAGGTCCATTCTCCACCTGGAGTGGAGCAAGGACTAGGAAATATGGATCAACAGAGCACTGAGGCACTCAGGTCCTCCATGGAGATCTGGCTTAGGTTACCCAGGGCCAGGGCAAAGTGCTACATCCCCTTAGGGCTCCCAGGGCCTCGGGGTAGGAAACAGCTGGCTTTTGGGCCAGGGTCAAGAGCACAGTGGCAATAGCATCTGCTTGATCTTATCTGAATGACTTGATTGTTTCAAAAGTTCTTCTTTTTTAAAAAGATTTATTTATTCTATGTGAAAGACAGAGTCGCACACACACAAAGAGAGAGAGAGAGAGAGAGAATCTTCAAGCCCTGGGTTCACTTCCCAAATGGCTACAACAGCCAGGGCTGGGCCAAACCGAAGCCAGGAGCCAGGAGCTTATTTTGGATCTCCCACGTGGGTGCAGGGGCCCAAGGACTTGGGCCATCTTCTGCTACTTTCCCAGGTGCATTAGCAGGGAGCTAGATGGGAAGTAGAGCAGCCGGAACTCGAACCGGTACCCATATGGGATGCCAGTGTTGCAGGCAGTGGCTTTGCCTGCTATGCCACCGTACCAGCCCCTCAGCAGTTCTTTTGAGGGCTGACTGTTTCAGCTATTCGAGATGGCAGTGATGCTCCCCTGGACATGGATGTCTCTACTCCTCCAGGTCCCCATGAGCTCTTCCCAGTACTCACACTTGCCAGAAGATTGTACAGAACAGGTGGCAGCTTAGAACTACCTGCTCCACCTGGTGAGCCACCTGACCCTTCAGGATCTAGGGTTTCAGCACTCTTAACCACGGGACACTCCTCATCTAGGGGTATGGGGGCAGAGGTACAGGGATCCCAGGGTGCAGGGTCAGTTTCTTGTTCAGGAAGAGCTTCTGAATGTTCCCCTTTGTTCCACCCAGCCCTATGTGTCACCCTTGGCTGTTGCTCCCAGGAGTGATGAGAACTGCGAGCAGAAGCAAGAGCTGGGGGCACAGTCAAGGCAGCTTTGCCATGTGCAGGTTGTCATGCCCAGGTGCTGGCCATGTAACATACTTGTTGGTCTGATAGTATCTCTCACCTGCCTAGTCAAGGTCCCTGATCTTAGCCACTTTTATTCAGTGAGTTTTTCCCATTTCAAAATATAAGGAGTCTCTCAGTTTGCCCCCTGCCTGGCCTCATTATGGTTGTTTTCTCCCTGCCTCGATGGGTCAGCTGCCTAAGCTCTCTAGAACTCACTGCTGGCTTTGCACCCAGAGCCCTGGCTCTGAGAAGGCTTTTTCCATGAGCTCTGGGACTTCAGCAAGGGGGCCTGGTGTCCCTGGATGGTCTGTGCTCACAGCCTTAGAAACAGGTGCTGGTCTTATGGAAGGTTTGGTTGTGTTTGGTTCTGTGCATTCTTTTCCTTTGAAAGGTCTTGACTTGGCAGGTAGAAGTGACAGCACCTTCATGTTGATTTTTATGCCTGGTACAAGGGCTGCATTAAGAGAATTGAGAAATTTCAGATTGCCCATAGACTGTGATGGAAGGATATTCGCCTTGATCTTTGGTGGGGTAAGGTACTGTGTTGAGTGACTCATATTCTTTCTCTGCAGAGGGAAGTGGCATTTCTGCAAAGTGGTGATGTTTGGGAATGGAGCTTGGCATGATTGGGTGCTATGATATAGGGAGACTTTGTTTTTTCTTAATTTTTCTCTGGAATATTCTCGGCCCAGGTCTCAGCTCACTTCAGTAAAGTTTCTTCAGGAGGAGAGAATCGGCTTCTTCCTACTTCTTGACATGTGTTGTCTTACTTAAAGGCAGAGTTCTACTCTGGGAGCAGACTAGGGCCATGTAGCCATTTCCAAGAACTAAGAGCAATTTCTGGAGCTCTTCATTCTTAACCTGACCAGCTGCTTCACTGGCTTGGCAGTATTGCTCTGCTTGAGATGGACTGTGGTGAACAGAGGTGCTGGAAGCTCAATAGAATTTGCAGCCAAAGGGGAAATGTTGTTTATGAACATGGGATACCTTTCCTTTTATCTACATCTTCTTCGATTTCCTTCATCAGTGTTTTATGTGCCATTGTTTTACCTCTTGGTTTAAGTTTATTATGAAGTATTTTATTCATTTTGTTGTAATTGTGACTGGTTTTGTTTTTCTTTCTTTCCTTTTTGGATATTTCATTATTTGTTTATGAAGTATAATGGATTATTGTATGTTTATTTTGTATCATGCAGCATTACTGAATTTATTTGAACAGCTTTTTGGTTGTTAAGTCTTTAAATATCTCTGAGTATATACATATTATCATTAATCTAGAAAGAGAAATAATTTTATTTCTTTTCCAGTTTGAGTGCCTTTTCTTTCTTTTACTTGAGTAACTACCTTGGCTGGACTTTGAGTACTATATTGAAAAGAAGTGCACATCCTTGCCTTGTACAAGATCTTAGAACTTTCAGTTTTCCCTTATTAATCATAGTGTTAGCTGCAAGCTTTTCACATTTGGCCTTTGTCGTGTTGAGATAAATTCCTTTGACACTTATTGTGTTTAGAGTCTTAATCATGAACACATGTTGAGCTTAGTCAAGTGCTTTTTCTACATCTGCTGTGATGATTATGTGGTTTTCTCTCCTTTTCTGTTGCTAATGTGTTGTAACACCTTGATTGATTTTCATATGTTGACCCTTCCTTGCATCCCAGGGATAAGACTCATTCAGCCATAGCATGTAACACATTAAATGTCTTGTTGAATTTGATTTCCTGGTATTTTATTGAAGATTTTTGTATTTATGTTATTAGGGATATTTGCCAATAGTTTTCTTTTTCTTGTAGAATCTTTGTTTGGTTTTAATATCAGGATGATGCTGGCTTCATTATATGAGTTTGGAAGAGTTCTTTTATTTTTTAAAAACAGTTTAAGAAGGATTGGCACTAATTCTTCTTTGAATGTTTAGTGGAACTTACTCATGAAGCTACACAGTCCTGGGCTTTACTTTGTTAAGAAGATTTTATTTATTTATTTTGACAGGCAGAGTGGACAGTGAGAGAGAGAGAAAGAGAGAAAGGTCTTTGTTTTTCCGTTGGTTCACCCCGCAATGGCCGCTACAGCTGACGCGCTGCAGCCAGTGCACCGTGCTGATCCGAAGGCAGGAGCCAGGTGCTTCTCCTGGTCTCCCATGAGGTGCAGGGCCCAAGCACTTGGGCCATCCTCCACTGCACTCCCGGGCCACAGCAGACAGCTGGCCTGGAAGAGGAGCAACCGGGACAGAATCCAGCGCCCCGACTGGGACTAGAACCTGGTGTGCCAGCGCCGCAGGCGGAGGATTAGCCTAGTGAGCTGTGGCGCCGGCCGATAAGAAGATTTGATTATTGATCTGTTTATCCTTTCTAGTTTTGCCTTGATTCATTCTTTTTAGGTTTTAAGTTTCTAGGAATTTCTTCACTTCTTCTAGGCTTTTAAATTGTTGGCATAAGATTGTTTATAACAGTCCCTTGTAATCATCTTGTTTATTTTTTTTTTTTAAGATTTTATCTATTTATTTGAGAGGTAGAGTTACAGACAGTGAGAGGGAGAGACAAAGAGAAAGGTCTTCCTTCTGTTGGTTCACTCCCCAAATGGCTGCAATGGCTGGAGTTGCGCCGATCTGAAGCCAGAAGCCAGGAGCTTCTTCCTGGTCTCCCATGTATGTGGATGCAGGGGCCCAAGGACTTGGACCATCTGCTACTTCTTTCCCAGGTCACAGCAGAGAACTGGATCGGAAGTGGAGCAGCTGGGACTAGAACCTGTGCCCCTATGGGATGCCAGTGCCACGGGTGACAGATTAACCTTCTACGCCATGGCACCGGCCCCAATCTTTTTGATTTTTGAGGCACCCATGCTGCTGTTCCCTCTCTTGTTTCCAATATGATGTTTGAGTCTTCTCTCTTTTTTGTAAATTAGCAAGTAAAGAGTTTCTCCACTTATTTGTTATTTTTTTCCAAAAAATCAACCCAGTTTTAAAACAGTTTATTTGATTTATTTCTGCTTTGATCTTTATTCTTTCTTGTGCTCACTTTGAGCTTAGTTTTTTATCTTCTTTTTCTGGTTTCTTGAGGTGTAAAGTTAGGTTATTTGTTCAAGGTATTTCTTCTTTTTAAATATAGGTGTTTATTTTTGCAAACATTCTTCTTAGTTCTTTTGCTGAATCCTAAAAATTGGGAATATTACATTTTGACTTAGTGACTACTCAAGAATATGTTGGGGCTGGCACTGTGGCGCAGGGGGTAAAGCCACCACCTGCAGTGCCAGCATCCCATTTAGGTACCAGTTCGAGTCCTGGCTGCTCCACTTCTGATCCAGCTCTCTGCTATGTCCTGGGAAAGCAGTAGAAGGTGGCCCAAATCCTTGGGCCCCTACACGCATGTGGGAGACCCAGAAGAAGCTCCTGGCTCCTGGCTTCAGATCGGCGCAGCTCTAGCTATTGAGGCCAACTGGGGAGTGAACCAGCGGATAGAAGACCTCTCTCTCTCTCTCTCTGCCTCTCCTTTTCTCTATGTGTGACTCTGACTTTCAAATAAATAAAATAAATCTTTAAAAAAATTATTTTGTCTTTTGTTCAGTTGTTTTGTGCCTTTGTTCCTTTATTTCCTTTGCTATTTGATGATTTTTGTAGTGATTTGCTTTTATCTTTTACTCTTTATCTTTTGTGTATTTATTATAGGTATTTTCATTGTGGTTAGCTCATGACTTACATAAAATATCATGTAGTTGTGACAACCTGCTTTTTTTAAAAAAAGATTTTTTTTTTATTTATTTATGAGTGATAGGGTCACAGAGAGAGAGAGAGAGAGAGAGAGAGACAGAGAGGTCTTCCATCTGCTGGTTGTCTCCCCAGATGACCGCAAATGGCAGGAGCTAGGCCAATCTGAAGCCAGAAGCCAGGAGCTTCCTTTAGGTCCCCCATGTGGGTATAAGGGTCCAAGAATTTGAACCATCTTCCACTGCCTTCCCAGGCCATCAGCAGAGAGCTGGATCAGAAGAGGAGCATCTGGTACATGAACCGGTACCCATTTGTGATGACAGCACTGCAGGAGGAGGCTTAACCTACTGTACCACAGTGACAGTCTCATGTAATGACTATTTTAAGCTGATAAAAAATTTAACTTCTTTCACACACAAGAACTCTACACTTTTACTCCCTTCCCCCTCATACATTTTTTGTTCTGGTAGTCAGAGTTCACTTCTTTTTATTTTGTGCATTCATTAATAAATTTTTATATTTTAACTTTTAGATTAGGGTTAAAAGCAATTTACACACCATCCATATAGTTTTATGTTAACCTGTATTTTTCCATGTGCTTAGCCTTTACTGGTGAGATTTATACTCCACATGCATTTCTATCACTGCTTAGCGTTTTTGTTTGCTTGTTTGTTTGAAGTGGAGATTTCCCTAAAATGTTTCTTGTAAGGTGGGTTTAGTGGTGTTGAACTCCCTTAGTTTTTCTCTCTGCTGGTTCACTCCTTTAACGCACACAATATCCAGGACTTAGCCCGGCTGAAGCCAGGAGCTGGGAACACAATCTGAGCTTCTCACATGCGTGGTTGGGACTCAACTACTGAACCATCAACTACTGCCTCTCTGGATGCACATTAGCCGGAAGCTGGAATCAGGAGCAGAGCTAAGACCCAAACCTAGGCACACAGATACGGGATGTGACCCTCCGGAACAGAATCTTAACCGCTGTGTCCAACACTTCCCCTCCCCCACTCCTGTTCATATTTAAAAAGATAATTTTGCTGGTATAGTATTCTGAGTGGCAGTATTTCTCTTTGAGTACTTTGAATATATAGTACCATTCTCTGATATGCTGTGAAATTTTCCTTGGGAAATCCACTAATTATCTTATATAGATTCCCTTCTATCTGATGAGTCTCTTTTCTTTCGCTTCTTTTGACATTATATCTCTTTGGCCTCGACTTTTGGTAATTTGACTACAAAGACTCTTTTCTTTTAAAGATTTATTTCTTTATTTACTTGAAAGTCAGAGTTACACACAGAGAGAAGGAGAGGCAGAGAGAGAGAGAGGTCTTCCATCCACTGGTTCATTCCCCAATTGACACAGTGGTAGGAGCTGCGCCGATCCAAAGCCAGGAGCCAGGAGTTTCTTCTGGGTCTCCCATGCAGGTGCAGGGGCCCAAGGACTTGGGACATCTTCTACTGCTTTCCCAGGACACAGCAGAGAGCTGGATTGGAAGTGGAGCAGCCAGGATTTGAACCGGTGCCTGTATGGGATGCCTGCACCTTAGGTGGCGGCTTTATCTGCTACACCACAGTGCCAGCCCCTAAAATAAACTGAAGGTAGATCATTGTAAAAATTAAGAGAGAAAATAAGAGAGGAAGGAGGAGGAAGGGTAGAGTGGGAAGTATCACTCTGTTCCTAAATATGTATATGTATATGAAATACATAAAATTTGTTCACCCAAAAAAATATAAAAAGAAAAATAATAAAGTTTGAAAGCACGAGAGCATCCTCCCTTCAGAGAACCTGAACTCCCATCCCAAGGAGGCACATGTCAGTCAGGGAAGGGTGATCCAGAGCTGGGACTCGAACCAGAACCCATATGGGATGCCAGCACTGCAGGTGGAGGCTTTACCTGCTACGCCACAGCGCTGGCCCTTACAAAGACTCTTGCTGTCCTCTTCTTTGAGCAAATCTTCTTTGAAGACAGTTGAACTTCATTAATATAGCTGTTCATTTTCCTTCTAGACTTCCAACCATTATTTCTTTAAATGAGCTTTGTGTTTTGCTAGAAGGTAACAGAGTTTTTCTTTCTTCTTTTTCATTCATTTGTCTCTAAAACCCATAGCAGTTCCTCATTATTTTTTATTCTTTTTCCTCTATGACTCAATACTTTCAAATGACCTACCCTTAAGCTCACAGATGTCTTCTTGATTAATTCTCTATTGGAATTTTGACTCATTCCTACTGTTCTTCATTTCCAGAATTTCTGTTCAGTTCCTTTGTATGATTTCTATGTTTGCGTTGAACTTTTCATTTTGTTCATGTAACCTTTTTTCTGATTCTGTTGATTTGTCTCCCTGTTCTCTTTTATAGTGGTGAATTTCTTTAAAGCAATTATGTTGCATTTTAGATGTAATTTGTAGATTTTTATTTCTTTAGCATTAGTTGCTGGAAGTGTATTATATACCTTTGGCAGAGTCATGTTCCTGGACTCTCTTATAGTTGTACACGCATTTCTCAGCATTTGAAGGAGCAGTCACCTCCTTTGGACTTTATGATCTGACTTTCGTTAGAGAAGACCCTTACCTATGGTGGTTGTGAGAGTCCCAGCTAGGTTGGGTGTGGCAACTATGGCCCTGGTCTGGGAATTGTAGCAGTAGCTCCTTCTCTGGAGAGTGCAGTGACGGGGACTCTAATAAGCTCCATCAGCGGAGGTCAGTGCCAGTGAAGACGGTGCAGTACGTAGTACCAAGGCTGTGAGTGTTCCTGGTGGTGGTAAGTGCTACTGGGGTCCTCCTATTCTCTTTTCCCCCAAGAGGGGATGTCTCAACCAAGCTGATCCGTTTGGGCACTAAGACAAAGGCATTTGCAAAGTTGTGTTGAGTTGAGGAATGGATCCAGCCCCAGGGAAACAGGGAGAGGCAGCAGCAGTCCCTTCTCCAGAGGGACACGGGGGCGTGGACCCTGGGAAGTGCCATCAGCTGGATTTAGCATCGACAAAGACTTCAGAGCCCCTCGGTGGTGAACGCTGTGGGTGTCTCTGGTGGTGGGAAAGGCCTTCTACAGTCCTCGGTGGGCAAGACTGACGAGGTTCTTCTGCTCTCCTTTTCCTTCACGGAAGGAGATCGTAGCTGATGGCATCCCGCTTGGCGCCCAGCTATGCTGTACTGATTGTGGGGGAGACACAGGCACAATGTGTCCTGTGGTTTTCTGAGTGGCATCCTCAGTACTGGTGCTCTACTGAATGATTGCAGCTCTTTCATTGCATCACAAACCTCTCCCAGAGAGCTGTTTGTTTAGTTATTGTTTCTGTGATAGAATGAGAGTTGGGACCTTCTCGTCTTCCATCTTGCTGACATCAGTCTGAGATGTCCCTCCCGTGAACCATGGATTATTTGGAAGTATATTGTTTAATTTACAAGTATCTGGAGCTTTTCCTATTGTCCTTGTGTTATTTATTTCTAGTTAATCACATTGTTTGAGAAAAGTCTTTGTATGATTTCACTTCTTTAAAACTCGTTAGTTTTGATTTATGATCTCAAACATGGTTTATCCTGGTGAATGTCCCACGCACACTTGAAAATAATGAATATTCTGTTGTTGCTGGGTGGAGTGTTCAGATATCAATGAGAACCAGTTGGTTGCTTGTGTTATGCGGTTTTTACCTGCTCCATCTATCTGTTACTGAGAGAGTAGTGTTGCTTTCCCTTACTCCTTCGGCTACCTGCCTGGGGTCATTAGCAGTACTTAGTTGCCTTAATCTAATACTTCAATTGAGAAGGTTTGATGCTGAGGCCTAAATCTCCTGAACCCTGTATACTCCTTCTAATCCTTACTTCTAGGGCAAGGCCCTGCACTCAAATTCTTCTTAGACTAGGGAGACATTCAGTGGAATAGTTTCACTGCCTAGACTCTTTTTCTTTTAAGATTATTTACTTATTTATTTGAGAGGTAAAGTTACAGACAGTGGGAGAGAGAGACAGACAGACAGACAGAAAGAGACAGAGATAAAGGTCTTTTATCCGCTGGTTCACTCACCAAATGGCTGCAATGGCTAGAGCTGGGTTGATCCAAAACCAGGAGCCAGGAGCTTCTTCTGAGTTTCCCACAGGTGTGCAGGGCCCAAGGACGTAGGCCATCTTCTACTGCTTTCCTAGGCCATAGCAGAGAGCTAGACTGGAAGCGGAGCAGCTGGGACTAGAACCAGCACCCATATGGGATGCAGGCGCCTCAGGCAGAGGATTAACCTACTGCACTACAGCGCCGGCCCCTCACTGCCTAGACTCTTATTTGCTAGCTCTTGAGTGGAAAATGCTTACGGGGAAAGAGTGTCCATTAGGCAAATCTCATTTTCATTATTTTCTTCCCTCTCCTGTGTACTGACTAGTAGTTTCACAGTGTAATATTTCACTCTCCAGTGTCTTCAAGCATATGCCTTTACATATTGTTTCATGTTCAAAAGCATTTTTGGGGATAACACTTTAAATGTACATTATAGTCAAAGGCTTAATGGTTCTACTAAATTAAGAGTTCAACAAAATAAAAGTCAAATGACTGGGGCCAGCATTGAGGTGCAGTGCATTGAGCTGCTGCCTGGGACACTGGTGACTGTCCCAGTAGCTCTGCTCACAACCCAGCTCTCTGCTGATGTGCTTGGGAAAGTAGCATACGATGCCTCAAGTACTTGGGATCCTGCTACCTACATTGGATGGAGTTCCAACCTCTAGGCTTCAGCCTGGCTCAGGCTGGCCATTGTGGCCATTTAGGGAGTGAACCAGTGGATAGATCTCTGTGTGTGTCTCTCATCCTCTCTCTGTTATCTGCCTTTCAACTAAATAAATAAATAAATGTATTTTTTAAAGATTTACTTATTTATTTGAAAGTCAGAGTTACACAAAGAGAGCAGGGGAGTCAGAGAGAGAGAGAGAGAGAGAGAGAGAGAGAGAGGTCTTTCATCCACTGATTATCTCCCTAATTGGCCACAATGGCCAGAGCTGCGCTGATCCAAAGCCAGGAGCCTCTTCCAGGTCTCCCATGAATGTACAGGGGCCCAAGGACTTGGGCCATCTTCTACTGCTTTCCCAGGCCATACCAGATAGCTGGATCAGAAGTGGAGCAGCCAGGACTTGAACCGGTGCCGATATGGGATGCCGGCATAACAGGAGGCATCTTTGCTTGCTATGCCACTGTGCCGGCCCCAATAAATAAATATTTTAAAAAATAGACAATAGTCCATCAGGAAAATACATAAGGGCTATAAACAATAACCAAATGAAAAAATGTCTAATGCCACTCATAAAGTAAATTTTTAAATCTCACAAGATCAATTAAGAAATACTGATATATTATTCTTATCAATTTGTTTGACAGCGATTTAAAACAAAGTTTTACAAAACACTGTATCTACAACAAAACTGATACCCATGGGCCCTTCTTTATTTTTTAAAAAAAATTTCACTCCCACATATAAAGGAGAATGTGTGGTATTTGTCTTTCTGTGTCTGATTTAATCAACATGAGATGTCCTCTAGTTCCATCCATTTTGTTGCAAATGATAGAAATTCATTCTTTCTTTAAATAGTGGAATAATATTCATATAATATTCATTGTGTGTGTGTGTACCACATTTTCTTTATGCATTCATCTGACGATAGACACTTTGATTCCATAGTTTGGCTATTGTGAACGGTACTGCTATAAACGTGGTGGAGCAGGTATCTTGGATGCAATGAGTTTGGCCTCACCTGAAATGTTGGTTTGAATAAACCAAGTCAGTGATCACTGGAAGTAGAAACTTTGATTTTGAAGTCAAAACAAGATCAGTAAGATTCGCTCCCTTTCCTAAATAAAAATAGGACAACCTAATATAGGATTCAGACAAAATAGGCAGTATAGTGACTGTTACGATACAGTTATAAGGAAACACCTTGTGCTATGGGTTGGGTATCATTTGTCCCCCAAGGGTTCCTGTGTTGGAAGTGTGGCCTTCTGTGTGGTGGTGGGAGATTGTGGAGTGGTAAAACGTAGAAGCAAGTAAGAGGTCCTTAGCTCACATGCTCTTGGAACGGATGTGGGGACCCCATTCTGTGAGTCCCTGTTTAAAGATGTGACGTCTTCCTTCCACATTGTCATGCCACCTCTAGTGAGTCCTCATCAGAGCTGAGCGAATGCCAACACTGTCCCCTTGAGTCTACAGACCTATGAGCCCAATAGACCTGTTTTTTGTATAAAGTTATCTTTCCTCAGGTATTTCATTATAGCAATTTGGAATATAAAGACTATATAGGGGCCAGCACCCTGGCTCACTAGGCTAATCCTCTGCCTACGGCGCCGGCACACCGGGTTCTAGTCCCAGTCGGGGCGCCGGATTCTGTCCCGGTTGCTCCTCTTCCAGGCCAGCTCTCTGCTGTGGCCCGGGAAGGCAGTGGAGGATGGCCCAAGTGCTTGGGCCCTGCACCCCATGGGAGACCAGGAGAAGCACCTGGCTCCTGCCTTCGGATCAGCGTGGTGTGCCGGCCGCAGCAAGCCGGCTGCAGCGGCCATTGGAGGCCAACGGCAACCAACGGCAAAAGGAAGACCTTTCTCTCTGTCTTTCTCTCTCACTGTCCACTCTGCCTGTCAAAAAAAAAAAAAAAAAAAAGACTATATAGGGGCCGGTGCCATGGCTCACTAGGCTAATCATCCGCCTGCGGCGCCGGCACCCCAGGTTTTAGTTCCAGTTGAGGAGCCGGATTCTGTCCCAGTTGCTCCTCTTCCAGTCCAGCTCTCTGCTGTGGCCTGGAAAGGCAGTAGAGGATGGCCCAAGTGCTTGGGCCCTGCACCCCATGGGAGACCAGGAGGAAGCACCTGGCTCCTGGCTTCAGATCGGCGCAACACGCCGGCCGTAGCGGCCATTTGGGGGGTGAACCAGTGGAAGGAAGACCTCTCTCTCTCTCTCTCTCTCTCTCTCTCACTATCTAACCCTGCCTGTCAAAAACAAAAACAAAAACATAAAAACAATAGAAAAAGCAACAAAGCAGAGATTTCCTATTCTGAGTGTATAAGTAAAAAAGAAAAACACAAATTAACAGCACTGAGAATGAGTATTATACGGATATTAAAATGGTAAAATGAGATTTTATAAAATACTTGATGCAAACAAATTTGACAACCTAGATAAAGAATTCTTTATTGGGGCCAGTGCTGTGGTGCAGTGGGTTAATGCCCTGACCTGAATCGTCGGCATCCCATATGGGTGCTGGTTTGAGACCCGCTTGTTCCACTTCTGATCCAGCTCTCTGCTATGGCCCGGGATAGCAGTGGAAGATGGCCCAAGTCCTTGGGCCCTGCACCTACATGCATGGGAAACCTGGAAGAAGCTCCTGGCTCCTGGCTTTGGATCGGCACAGCTCTGGCCAATGGGGAGTGAACCAGCAATGGAAGACCTCTCTCTCTCTCTCTCTCTCAATCTGTGTAACTCTTTCAAATAAATAAATGAATCTTAAAAAAAGAGAATTCCTTCTTAAGAGAATTTTTAAAATAATTATTTAAAGATTTTTTAAAAGACAAACTGGGGCCAGTGCTGTGGCATAGTAGGTTAAGCCTCCACCTGGGGTAGCATTCCATATGGGCACCTGTTTGAATCCTGGCTACTCTACTTCTGATCCAGCTCTCTGCTAATGGCCTGGGAAATCAGTGGAAGATGGCCTAGGTGCTTGGGCCCCTGATAACCTAGTGGGAGACCTGGAGGAAGCTCCTGGCTTCTGGCCTTTGATCAGCCCAGCTCCTGCCATTGCAGCCATTTGGTGAGTGAACCAGCAGCTGGAAGACCTTTCTCTCTGTCTCTCTCTCTCTCTGTCTGTGACTCTGCCTCTCAAGTAAATAGATAAATCTTTAAAAAATATATAAATCTTAAATAAGACATTAACTCTAAAACCCACTCTAGAATAGATAAATATCCCTGTGTCTATTGATTGAATTTAACTTGCATTCAAAACCTTCTCACAAAGCAAACTCTAGGCACACATGTCTTCTCTGTTGATTTCTACAATGTATTACGTGAAAAAGTCCATCTAGAAAAGTACAAAGGAGAGAAAATTTCCCATCTCTATCTATGAGCCTGAAGCTTTTTAAAAATATTTATTTCGGCCAGCACCGCGGCTCAATAGGCTAATCCTCCACCTAGCGGCGCCAGCACACTGGGTTCTAGTCCCGGTCCGGGCGCCGGATTCTGTCCCGGTTGCCCCTCTTCCAGGCCAGCTCTCTGCTGTGGCCAGGGAGTGCAGTGGAGGATGGCCCAAGTGCTTGGGCCCTGCACCCCATGGGAGACCAGGAGAAGCATCTGGCTCCTGCCTTTGGATCAGCACGGTACACCGGCCACAGCGTGTTGGCCGCGGCGGCCATTGGAGGGTGAACCAACAGCAAAAGGAAGACCTTTCTCTCTGTCTCTCTCTCTCACTGTCCACTCTGCCTGTAAAAAAAAAAAAATGTATTTCAATATCAAAATTCAAGTGACCCTGAACTTATTTTTAACAAATGAAATTTTAAAGTACATGAAAATTTTAGTCTCTAAATCTGTTTATAACAAGCTTGCAAGATTTGGTTAACAGTAAAAACTTAAACAACATGATTCAGCATATTAACAAGCAGGAACCATCCCCACCATGATCTCTTCAAAGCATGCAGAAAATCATGTGAAAAATCAGACATCTGTTCTTGGTTTTGAAAATGAATTCCCAGCAAACTAGGGATAGAAGGGAACTTCCTGAATTGGAAAATTACTTCTACAAAAATCTATAGTCAACATAAATCTTGTATTTTACAGACCTTTACTTCCCTCTAAGGTCAGCAAGAGGGAAAGTATGTAAGATTTCATTATTCAGTATTGCCCTGGAAGTGCTGGCCAATGCAATAAGACAACAAAAAATTCAAAGGCATTCGTATTGGAAAGGGTGCAATCAAACTGTTTTAACCCACAGATGACATGATCATACACATAGAAAGTCCATTACACATATACATAGGACATAAAATCTACGAATGCTACTAGAACTAATAGTAGAATTAAGCAAAACTGTAGAATGCTGGATCAATATACAAATAACAATTATATTAAATGGACATTAAATAGCAACAGCATTTACAGTATCATCAAAAATATGAAATACCACCCACATCCCACATCAGAGTGCCAGTTTGAGTCCCAACTGCTCTGCTTTCAATCCAGCTTCTTGCTAATGCATCCTGGGAAGCAGCAGGTGATGGATCAAGTGGGCTCCTGCCCCCCACACAGGAGACCCAGATAGGATTCCAGGCTCCTGATTTCTGTCTGACCCAGTTCTGGCTTTTACAGCAGTTGGAGAGTGAACCAGTGGATGGAAGACTCTCTCTCTCTCTCTCTCTCTCTCTCTCTCTCTGCATTTGAAGCAGAAAAATAAATAAACTTTTTGAAAAGATATATAAATCATTAGCAACAATAAAAGATATTCAAGACCTGTATACCAGAACTGTACAACGTTACTGTGGGAAGTTGGAGAACTAAATAAATGAAGAAATATTCTATGTTCTTATTACAAAAACCCAATATTTTTAACGTGTCAGTTTTCCTCAATGTTATCTATAGATTCAGTGTAATCTCATTGAAAACCCCAGCAATATTTTTTGGATATTGACATGATGATTATAAAATTTACGGAACTATCAAAGATCTGGCAAAGCCACAACATCTTTTAGAAAAAAAATTTTTTAATTAAAACATATTATCTGATTTCAAGACTCATTGTAACGTTACAGTAATCATGTTAGTACAGTGTTGGGAAAAAAGATAGAAAATTAGATGAATAGACGAGAAATGAGCATTCAGAAATGAGCCCAGGTGTATATCACCGATTGCTACTTGACAAAAGGACCAAGGTAATTCAGTGACAAAGGAGTAATTTTTCTACAAAATATAACATAAAAAAAGTTACCTGTAGTAGGAAGAATTCTAAAGATGTCTCCCTAGATCGTATATCCTGGTGATTTGGTCAAGCACCAATATAGGCACTACTACAAAAGAGACTTTTCAGATTAAAGTAAGGTTACCCATCTAGAGATGGGGAGGTGATCTAGGATTAAACACATGAGCCCAATCTAATCACCTGAACTCTTAACAGGAGAGACATTTCTTCGCTTAGAGTCAGCGACATGTGGTGAGATAAGGTGGTAAGGGGAGGTAAGGGAGATTCGAAGCATAGTAGGACCTGACGCACTGCTGCTGGTTTTCAAAGCGTGTGTGACCCGGGACATACGCATATCCTCTGGAAGCTGAGGACAGCCTGTGCTATCCACTGGTTGTTTGTGCACACTCCTCTGCCCCAATTCATCTAAATTTTTTAAAAATTTTATTTATTTATTTGTTTGACAGAATTGTAGACAGAGAGGGAGAGACAGAGAGGGAGAGGTTCATCTGCTGGTTCACTCCCCAAGTGGCTGCAATGACCAAGGCTGGGCCAAGCCAAAACCAAGACCCAGAGGCTTCCACCTGGTCTCCCCAGTGTCATGGTATTAGAAGGTGGGATCCTTGGGAGATGATTAGGTCATGAAGGCAGAGTTCTGATATCCCAGCTCAAGACCATCAGACAGAAAGTGAAAATTCTCTCCTGCTACGCTTTCTGTTACATTTAGCCCTTCAATGGATTAGATGAAGCCCATGCACTCTGGGAGTTTTATAAGAAAAGACCCTGGAGAGCCCCCTCCTCCATTCTGTCATGTCATAATGAGAAGATGGCCACTTTCACAAGAAAATGAATCTTCTGGAACCTTGATCTTCATCTTTCCACCCTCCGGAATTGTGAGAAATAAATTTCTCTTTTTGTAAGCCATCCAGTCTATGGGATTCTATTATAGCAGCCCAAATGGACTAAAACAACACACAGCAGCTGGCAAAGAAACAGGGCCCTCGGACCTACAACCACATGGAACCGAACTTCCAGCAACCTGAAGGATCACGGAAACGGATTCTTGCTGTGACCTACTTCCTGGATTTTAGCCCTGTGACACTCTAAGAATCAGTAAAATCAAGCCGTGGCGGAACTCCCACCCACAGAAACTGTGAGATATTCAAGAGGTATTGAAGTTTATAGCAATTTGTCATGACACAATAGAAAACGAATATAAAAACTGTTCCTCATTCCTAACTTCCTGCCATACACAAAGGTTAACTCAAAATGTGTCATTGACAAATGACATAAATGTAAAAGTTCAAACTTTATAACCCTTAGAAGAAATCATTTTACTCTGAGTTAACAATGATTACTTACTATATTATAAAACCCATAAACTATAAAACAAAAATCAACAAATCAGACTTTATCAAAATTAACTCTTGCTTTTCTTTCTTTCTTTTCTTCTTTCTTTCTTTCTTTCTTTTTTTCTTTTTTCTTTTTTTTTTTTTTTTTTTTGACAGGCAGAGTTAGACAGTGAGAGAGAGAGAGAGAGAGACAGAGAGAAAGGTCTTCCTTCCACTGGTTCACCCCTCAAATGGCTGCTAAGGCCAGCACGCTGCGCCGATCCACAGCCAGGAGCCAGGTGCTTCCTCCTGGTCTCCCATGGGGTGCAGGGCCCAAGTACTTGGGCCATCCTCCACTGCACTCCTGGGCCACAGCAGAGAGCTGGCCTGGAAGAGGAGCAACTGGGACAGAATCCGGCGCCCCAACCGGGACTAGAACCTGGGGTGCCGGCGCCGCAGGTGGAGGATTAGCCTTGTGAGCTGCAGCACCAGCCAACTCTTGCTTTTCAAAACACATTGCCAGAATATGAAAAGGGAAGCTGTAGACTGGGAGGAAATATTTTCAAAACATATTCAGTGTACACAGAACATGTGAAAATCCTTTACAATTCAGTAAGGAACCCAGTAGCATATGGGCCAACATTTGAATGGACACTTCACAAAAAGATGGTAAATAGGCATATGAAAAGATACTGACTATATTTAGACAGGAAAGAAATGAAAATAAAGCTGTAACTAAATACAGTTGTAGGTCTACTAAATGGCTAAGGATCAAAAGATTGACTTCATCCCAGGCATTGGTGAAGATGCGAAACAATTGAACTGACCTATGTTACTGATGAGAAATCATACGCTTTTTGGGCCGGCGCCATGGCTCACTTGGCTAATCCTCTGCCTGCGGTGCCAGCATCCCATATGGGCGCAGGGTTCTAGTCCCGGTTGCTCCTCTTCCAGGCCAGCTCTCTGCTGTGGCCCGGGAGTGCAGTGGAGGATAGCCCAAGCCCCTGGGCGCCTGCACCTGTATGGGGGACAAGGAGGAGGCACCTGGCTCCTGGCTTCGGATCAGCGCAGTGTGCCGGCTACAACATGCTGGCCTTAGCAGCCATTTGGGGGGTGAACCAACGGAAGGAAGATTTTTCTCTCTGGCTCTCCCTCTCACTGTAACTCTACCTGTCAAATAAATAAATTTAAAAAAAAAGTTTGCTAAAAAAATAAAGAAGAAATCATACAATCCAGTCATAATGATGATTCATTTTATTTATCAACTTGTCTGGGCTCTGATGCCCAGATACTCATTTAAACATTATTCTGAATCTTTTTGAGGGCATTTGGATTAAATTTACACGTAAAGTGGTGGACTTAGAGTAAAACAGATCACACTCCACCATGTGGTGGGCTTCATCTAACTAGAGGAAGGACTGACTAGAACAAAGCAAGGACCTCCCTCCCTCCCCCCAACAGGAAGGAATTCTTCCAGCAGGTGGCCTTTGGACTTGAACTGCAAAATCAGCCCTTGCTTGGTCTCCAGCCCAACAGCCCTCACACTGAGCCTGAGCTGCAGCACCAGCTCTTCCTTGGTGTGATAGCTAATTTGGGGTGTTAGGTTGACTGTGTTGGAGTTCTCAGGTATTTGGTTATATATTATTCTGCATATGTCTGCGAGCGTGTTTCTTTTTTAAAAAATTTTCATTTAATAAATATAAATTTCGAAAGTACAACTTTTGGATTATAGTGGCTTTTCCCCCCATAACCACCCTCCCACCCGCAACCATCCCATCTCCCACTCTCTCTCCCATCCCATTCTTCATCAAGATTCATTTTCAATTATACAGAAGATCAACTTAGTATATACTAAGTAAAAATTTCAACAGTTTGCACCCACACAGATACACAAAGTACTGTTTGAGTACTAGTTATACCGTTAATTCACATAGTACAGCACATTAAGGACAGAGATCCTACATGGGGAGTAGGTGCACAGTGACTCCCGTTGTTGATTTAACAATTGACACTCTTATTTATGACATCAGTAATCACCCAAGGCTCTTGTCATGAGCAGCCAAGGCTATGGAAACCTCTTGAGTTCGCCAACTCCGACCTTATTTAGACAAGGCCATGGTCAAAGTGGAAGTCCTCTCCTCCCTTTAGAGAAAGGTACCTCCTTCTTTGATGGCCCATTCTTTCTGCTGGGATCTCACTCACAGAGATCTTTCATTAAGGTGGTTTTTTGTTGTTGTTGTTGTTGTTGTTTTTTTGCCACAGAGTCTTGGTTTTCCATGCCTGAGAAACTCTGTGAGGGTGTTTCTGGAGGAGATTAACACTTCAATTGGTAGACTGAGTCAAGCAGGCTGCTCTCCCAAATGTGGGTGGGATTCATCTAAACCACTGAAGGCTTAAATAGAACAGAAGGGTGAGCAAGAGCGAATTTACCCTCTCTTCCTGTGTTCTTCAGCTTGGATATCAGTCTCCTCTTGTTTTCTTTTTTTTTTGTTGTTGTTGTTTTCTGTTTTTGATTTTGGTTTTGGTTTTTTTTGACAAGCAGAGTTAGACAGTGAGAGAGAGAGAGAGAGAGACAGAGAAAGGTCTTCCTTCCGTTGGCTCACCACCCAAGTGGCACTGCACCGATCTGAAGCCAGGAGCCAGGTGCTTCTCCTGGTCTCCCATGCGGGTGCAGGGCCCAAGGACTTGGGCCATCCTCCACTGCACTCCCTGGCCACAGCAGAGAGCTGGCCTGGAAGAGGAGCAACCAGGACAGAACTGGCACCCCAACCGGGACTAGGACCTGGAGTACTGGTGCCACAGGCGGAGGATTAGCCTAGTGAGCCGCAGTGCTGGCCAGTCTCCTCTTGTTTTCAAGGAGCTCTGGGGGCTATGTCATTGGCTCACATATCCTGGGACCATGAAACTCCATAATCAAATAAACCAATTTATATATATATATATATATATATATATATATATATATATATTACTTGGCTTTTTTTTTTCCTTTGGGAGAATCCAGACTCGTATAAATTTTGGTACCAAGTATGGTACTATTTTTTAAAATTATTTATTTATTTATTTATTTGGAAGGCAGAGAGAGAGACAGACAGACAGACAGACAGACATGGAGAGAACTCCCATTCACTGGTTCACTTTCCAAATGCTTGCAATGGCCAGTGCTAACCTGGGCCAAACCAAAGAGTTGGAAACCCCTTCCAGGTCTCCTCAATGGGTGGAAGGAACCCAAACATGTGAGCCGTCATCTCTGCCTCCCAAGGTAGGCCTTAGCAGGAACCTGGAACTGAACCTAGGTCCTCTAATGTGGGACATGTGTGTCTCCAATGTCATTGCAATTCCTAGGCCAAATATCTGGGCCCCCAACCCCATTAGATACTTGTAATCAGCTATTTAGAAGAAGCAAGGAGCTTTGTAATAATACATGTGGCACTTTGTACATTTTTTGAAAAACAAATTGTGGGGAGCAACTCGGACTAGACTAAGTTACTGGAATTAAGACTTATTCTATGCATCTGCTTTCCCACAATATGGCGCTGAGAAGGGAAACAGCTTCTACACAGCTGCCTCCAGTTCAACCAATAAACTGTAGGACTTGCTCCTGATTGGAGGAGAGCAGCGTACTCGGCGTGTGGGCAGCTGAGTTGGGATTGGCGGAGGAGGACTATAAAGGAGGAGAGAGACGGCATGCACCAGGAACATCTAAGGGGAACACCTGTGCAGCCCCGGAGAGAGCCGGCCGGCGGTGTGCCGCTCCCCCGCGGAAGTGGGGAATGTGGCAGGGGGAACCGCCCTTCCACGGAGGTGGAAGGGACGGTAGCCAACCCGGGAAGAACCAGCAGCAAACCCGGGGAGGGCCGAGCAGACGGAAGAACAGCGCAGGGTCCTGTGTTGTTCCTCCACGAAGACGGGGAGCGACATAATGGTGCCATGACTCGGATATGAAGCCTAGGCAGGGTTTAGTGTCGTTCCTCCATGAAGAGGGGGAGCGACACAAATGAACATAACGAAGTTGACTGGTTATTCCTAATGTCACTGGATAAATAGGAGGAGCCCAAGGATATGAGAGCCCAGCTCCCATGCTGATAAATGGGCTCAGAGTTGCTTCATGTGCAGGGAAGAAAACCCTTAGCTCCTTTAGCTGACACTGCTGAAAATCAGATGCAGAATCTTATCGTGCAGCTGGCTGAAGTACAGTGCAAATGGAACTCCCAGCCTCTCAAGGCCTTTACCCTTCAGGTAGGGTACTGATTAGGAAAGAATAGGATACTTAAAACTGCAAAGGAGATGTGATGGAAGATCCTGATATGTCTGGAGACCCTAAATCCTGATCAGTCTTTGACTTGGTCCTCCAGAAAAGTGAGCTCTCCACTCCGTCTTGGGTGATTAACTCTACATTGCTTTCGGACACCCTAATGACCTTCCTTGAGGCAGTTGCCCTAAAAGACAAAGCTGCTTTGACTCATCCCTGCCTGCTCCTCATTGCTTCCAGGCCTATAATTAGACTCAAGTCCCAGCAGGCTCCTAATAAGTGAAATATAAAGTGTGACCCATAGTTACGTATGATACAGGCCAAAAGACTGATGTATGCAGAAAGCAAACTGTGAAACATGAATGAAAATGAATAATAAGGATGTGGATAATGCTGGAACAAACATGAGGTTGGATCAGATTGAATTCACTGATACGAGTTCACTTAACAAAGATTCTGCATTTAATGTTGAAGCTTGGGGAGTTTCGAAGGGCTCTAAACATTTGGTTGCTTGGTTGAAAAGTGGACCAAAATGTGGTGATGGAACAAAGACATAAAGCCTCAGCCATTCTAGCTCCTTGCCAGAAATTAGATAAAATTGGAATTTACCCCTTATGCCTGCATTTCAAGAGATCAATTCAGTCTCATACCCTGTGTTGTTCCCAAACTCACTCCTTACATTCTTTCCCAGGTTTTAAAGCCCATGTCTGAAACCTGAAAAACCTGCACAGAGAAACCCATCTCCTTCTATCACCCCCACCCTGCCTCTGGACCCTTAGCCCAACCTCAGCCAAGTAAGGCCCAGCCCACCAAGGCCTGGGCCCTCTGCCACGTGTTCGGTCTGCGTACACGCTGGCAGTTGGTCACCCACGTCTGTGGATTTATTTTCCTTGAACACATTCCTTCTGGCTGAGAGGTTGTGTCCTGTCTCCTCTCTGTTCCGTGCCCCTTTTCCTTACACAAGGTCCATAGTAAGAGTATTGGAAATGCAGACCTGCCTTATCATAATGCAGAGGAAAGGAGTCAAAGGCTAGAGAGCTAGACATGTTAGACCGGATTTGTCGTTTAAACCCCACTCGCTCGCATTGAGAGGTGCAGAAGGCGTATCTTTCATGCATTTTGAGAGAAGGGCTGATATCCTTGAAGAGATCTGTGGTTCTCTGTACCATACATCATGGGAGCTAAAACCACTGAGTTGGGCCACCTAAATGCTGTGGGAGTAATTAGATCCCAGGGTGGCAGCGGCCAAATGCTGTGTCTACTATAATGGACAGTAGGGTCAAGAATCAAACTAATCTGACCAGCAGATAACTAGTGTGTTGGCTAATTGGCTGTAATGTTCCTGTAAGTGAAATAATGGGAAACCTACCAAATATTTTTTTAGATCTATTTATTTGAAAGATTTGAGAGAAACAGAGACAGAAAGAAGGAGATCTTCCATGTTCTGGTTTACTCCCCAAATGGCCACAGTGACCAGAGCTAGGAGGGTCTGAAGTCAGGAGCCAGGAGCTTCTTTCCTGTGGATGCAGGGTCCGATGTACTTGGGTCATCCTCTGCTACTTTCCCAGGAGCATTTGCAGGAAGCTGGATCAGAAGTGGAGCAGCTGAGATTTGAACTGGTGCCTATATCTGATGCCAGCATCACAGGCAGTGGCTTTACCTATTATGCCACCATGCCAGACCCCTTATGAAATCTTACTTGAGCCGTATAAGTAGGGAAGTTCTAGATCAAGTGAACTTGACTTGGAAAGTGTAACTTGAATCACAAAAAATAGACTCACAGTTCTGCCATCAGTTCCCAGACCTGAGTCAGTGTAAAGACTCAGAGAATGGAGGCTAGGTTATTTTGAGAAAGGACCTTGGTACACTGCTAAAAATGTATACTGTTAGTCTTCCTCCCAATGTTCTCCCAAGGGACCTATGGCCTTTAATCAAATGACTGTGCAGTGGAGAAAGGAAATAATCAGACATTTTGGCAATCATTATATATATATATATATATATATATATATAGGACAGGCAGAGTGGACAGTGAGAGAGAGAGACAGAGAGCAAGGTCTTCCTTTTGCCGTTGGTTCACCCTCCAATGGCCACGATCATTATATATTGACTCTAAATGTTCACCAACCCTAAGAGATCAGGAATGTCATTGTGGTCTGCAGTCAGAGGAGGCGGCCTGTGCAAGTCAGGGGATCAATGTTAGAGCTCAAATCCAACTCACAGTGAATCTGGTGGATTCTTGGACACATTCTATGGCTATTTACTTGGTGTTTGAATGGATCATTGGAGCAGATATACTCAGCGGCTGGCACAATCCCCGTATGATTCCCTGACCTGTGGAATGAGGGTTACTCTGCTGGGCAATGCCCAGGGGAAGCCCCTGGAACTGCTTCTATCTGGACAAACAATACTGCATTCCTGGATGGATGTCAGTATCTCAAGTCCCACCCTCAGGGACTTGAAAGATACAGGGACGGAGATTCCAGTATCCCCATTCAACTCTCCTCTTTGCTCAGTGCAGAAGTCGGGTGGTTCTTAGAGAAGAGATAATCAGTTTTTGACTCCAATTACAGCCTCCATGCCATGGGTCATGTCATTGCCTGAGCATATCAACCCGTCCTCTGCTACCTGACATGCATCTATTCGTCCAGAAAATACCTTTTTCTCCATTCTTCTTCAAAAAGTTCACCAGGGGCAGTTTTCTTTCTTTCTTTTTCTTTCTTTCTTTCTTTCTTTCTTTCTTTCTTTCTTTCTTTCTTTCTTTCTTTCTTTCTTTCTTTCTTTCTTTCTTTCTTTTAGAGGCAGAGTGGACAGTGAGAGAGAGAGAGACAGAGAGAAAGGTCTTCCTTTTGCCGTTGGTTCACCCTCCAATGGCCCACTGCGGCTGGCACACCGCGCTGATCCAAAGCCAGGAGCCAGGTGCTTCTCCTGGTCTCCCATGGGGTGCAGGGCCCATCCTCCACTGCCTTCCTGGGCCACAGCAGAGAGCTGGCCTGGAAGGGGGGCAACCGGGACAGAATCCGGTGCCCCGACCGGGACTAGAACCCGGTGTTCCAGTGCCGTAAGGCAGAGGATTAGCCTAGTGAGCCGCGGCGCCGGCCAGCAGTTTTCTTTCAACTGACAAAGCCCACAGCTTGCCTTCCCTGGGCTACCCCAGGGGTGTATCAAATTTCTAGCCCTACGTCATAACTGAGTTCTCAGAGACCTTGATTGCCTTTCTCTCCCCTAAGGTACCACATTGTCCATTACATTCATGACTATCCTGACTGGACCTAGTGAGCAGCAAATGGTAACTAGTCTGGACTTTTTGGTAAGATACCTATGTGTCAGAAAAATAAATCTGACAACAATTTAGGAACCAGTATTTAGGGCATACTGGGTTTTTTGGTAAAGATTTATTTATTTGTTTGAAAGGCGGAGTTACAGAGAGAGGAAGGGAGAGACAGAAAGAGAGATCTTCTATCCACTGGTTCACTCCCCAAATGGCCACAACAGCCAAGGCTGGGCCAGTCCAAAGCCAGGAGCCAGGAGTTTCTTGCAGGTCTCCTACGTGGGTGGCAGGGGCCCAAGCACTTTGAGCCATCTTCTGCTGCTTTCCCAGGCCATTCATTAGCAGGGAGCTGGATCAGAAGTGGAGCAGCCAGGACTTGAACCAGCACCCATTTGGGATGCAGGCATCACAAGAGACAGCTTAACCCACTAGGCCACAGCGCCGGCCCTGGGACATTCTTTCTAAAGTGAAAGGTAAGTTATTTCATTTGGCCTCTCCCAAAACAAATGAGGAAAAACCTGTAGTAGCCTTTTTGGGTCTTGGAGACAACATAGTCCTCATCTTGGTGTGTTACTCCAGCCCACTTACCAGTAACCAAAAACCAGCTGCTCGTTTTGGATGTAGCCCAGATCAACAGAAGGCTCTGGGCAGGAGCAGGCTGCTGTGCAAGGCACACTGCCCCTGAGCCAGAGACCAAGTGGTGCTTGGTGCACCAGTGGTAGACCAGGATGGTGTTTGGAAGCTCCTGCAGGTGCATCCTGGTGGACACCCCTAGGATTTGGGAATAAAGCCCTACCATGTGCTGCAGATAACTACCCTTCTGTGGAAGAACTACTCTTGGCCTGATACTGGGTCTTAGTAGTCACTGAACACTTGACCCTGGACCACAGGTTACTATGTGACCTGAGCTACCCATCATGACTGGGTGTTATCTGAATGACCAAGCCACAGAACAACACTCCATCGTCAAATGGAAGTGGTATGTATGTGATTGGGTCCAAACAGATCCTTTAGGCACAAGTACATTACATGCCAGAGTGGCCCAAATGCCACTCCTCACTCCTGCTCCATACCTTCTCTCTCTCAGTGTGCAAGACTTCCGTATGGTCAGCTGACAGAGAAAGAGAAGACTATGGCCTGGTTCACAGACAGTGCTGCATGATGTGCAGGTGCTGCTTAAAAGAGGGTGGCTGCAGGGGCCAGCATTGTGGTGCAGCGGGTGAAGCTGCTGACTGTGACGCCAGCATCCCATATGGGTGCTGGTTCGAGTCCTGGCTGCTCCACTTCCCATCCAACTCCCAGCTAATGTGCCTGGGAAAGCAGTGGAAGATGGCCCCAGTGCTTGGGCTCCTGCACCCATGTGGGAGACCTGGAAGAAGCTCCTGGCTCCAGACTTTGGCCTGGCCCAGCCCTGGTCATTCTGGCCATTTGGAGAATGAACCAGCAGATGGAAGATCTCTCTCTCTCTCTCTCTCTCTCTCTCTCTGTCTCTCCTTCTCTGTCTTATATAACTCTTTCAAATAAAATAAACTTTTTTTAAAAAAGTAAAAAAAAAAAAAGTGAGGCGCTGTAGCACTATAACAATGCCCTTTCTGAGACATGGTTGAAGAATAGTAGGGGAGGGAAATCCTCCCAGTGGGTAGAACTTCAAGCAGTATACCCAGCTGTTCATTTTGCTTGAATGAGAAACTGGCCAGGGATGTGGGGTTATATGCCAGTCCATGAGCTGTGACCAGTGGTTTGGCTAGATCAACAGGAGCCTGGAGGATTGTAGCTGAGAACTTGGTGACAAGGAAGTCCGGGCATGTGGATGGACCTCCCTGAAGGGATAAAGGCATGATATCTTCTGTCTCATGGGAGTGCTCACCGAAGCAGAACCTCAGCAGAGGAGGTTACGATCAAGTGGACAGAACTGCCTTTTCTTTGGATATTGGTCATCCTCTTTTCAACTTTCCACCCCTGTCACCCCACCCCCACCCCGCAAGGGGCTCATGAACGAAATGGCTATGGTGGCAGGGGTGGAGGTTACACACCGATGCTCATCTGGCTGCAGCCTTTGCTAATTGCCTGACTGTTGACAACAGAGACCAACACTGAGACCCCTATATGACCCTGTTCTCCAGAGTGATGACCCAGTTTCTAGAGGCAGATGGATTGCATTGGACCACTTCCATCACTGAAGGGACAGCATTTGTCCTTACTGAAGTAGACACTTTGGATAAGGATTTTCTTTCCCTACTTGCAATGCTTCTGCCAAAAATACCACCCAAGTATTCACATAATGCCTCATCTACTGTCATAATATTCTACACTGCATTTCTTCTGATCAAGGAACTCACATCACAAGCAAATGAAGTCTGTTAATAGGTCCATGCCCGTGGAATGCACTGGGAAGCCATGTTCTGCACCATCCTGAAGCTGTCGGATGGGTAGGACAGGAATACAGGCGATCCCTTCCTAGCTGTCTTTAGTGTTACTGTGCCTTGTGATTAAGGTCAGTGGAAAACTACCACAGTCCAATCTAAGTGGGACTGTGAATGACTCAGACACAGTTCAGGAATGGAGATTTGGATCACCACACCAGGAAAACAACCAAGGCCAGCTGAGGTACTCGCTGAGGACACAGGGATTATGTAATTTTTGACGGAAGAAGATATGGTATCAGCTATGACATCATAACCAGTTCCAGAAATGAGGGCTGCTATTGTCACGGCTATTTCTTCCTTATTTTGTGGTGAATATATTTATGTGTGTATTTTTCCTCTCACATCTCCTTACCATATAACATAAGATGTATTGACTTGATGTCATAATATTTGAGAATTGGTAACTTTACTTTGTAATATTTAAGTATTATTGACTTTATATCAGAGTGTTTAAGTTATAGAGTGGAAAAAATATGCATCACCAAGGATCTTGCAACTGGGAAGAAGGTCAATGTGTTTCCATCAATATACCAAATACTTTTATCATGTCAGGTGAAAGGATGACCTGGGAATTGTCTTGGTGATGAGCTTACATGTGGTTTAAAGAGATGCGTGTGACCCTGGACACCATCCTAGGCTCTATGCCCTGCTGCAATGGCTGGAAGCCAGGTAGCCACGTGGCTCAACCACCACTGTCAGCCTCACCCCCATCCTAATGGGATTCGCTGCTCCTACTTCCCTGCCAGCCCCCCAGCAAAGGTTTAAGAGGACCTATTCCTAAACACGTGGCTCTCTCTCTCTCTCTCTTTGTCTCTCCCTATCTCTCTCTTGATCTCCCTCTTGGGCTCTCCTCCCTCTTTTCCTTCTTTGCCCCTTCTCTCCAGTCTATCGGGTTTCCCCCAATAAACCCTTTCCCTTAAAAAAAAAAAAAAGAAATGCATGTAGTTGCCAAGTTGACAAGGAGTGTACTGCTGATGGTAACTTTATATATCTACTTGGCTGAGCTTTGGTGTTCATACATATATATATATAGTCAACAGCACTCTGGGTGTTTCTATATGTTTTTAAGTGATATTAACATAAAACCAGGGAGCCTTTAGTAAACCAAATTACCCTCAACTGATAGGGTGTCATCCTATCAGTCAAAGGCTTCATGTCACTGAGTGTGTTCACCCCAAATTCACGCTGAAACTCCAACTCCCAATTGTATAGGAGACAGGGCTGTTGGGAATTAATCAGACTCAGATAAAGAGTGGATCTGCCACGAAGGGATCAGTGCCCTCATAAGAAGAGGAAGGTGTACCAGAGGTTTCTCTCTCTGCCATGTAAGGATAGCATAGCAAGAAGGCAGCCATCTACACGTTGGAAAGAGGGCCCTCACCCAATCTGGCCATGCTGGTACCCTGACCTTGAACTTGCGGTTTCTAGAACTGTGAGAAATCAATGTCTGTTGCCTAATCTGCCCAGTCCACGACATTGTGTCATAACAGTTCCAGCTGATAAATGCACTCAGCTAACCAAAGACTGACCTCCCACAGGCAAGAATAAATTCTTCCGGTAGACAATCTTCTGACTTGAACAACACATTAGCTCTTTTCCTGGTTCTCTATTCTTCCAACCCATCCTGCAGGTTTTATACTTGTCAGCTCCTATTTTTGTGTGAGCCAGTTCCTTAAAGGCTTTCTCTCTTTCTTTCTCTCTCTCTCTACACACACACACATACACACACACACATACAAGGGGATCTTCAGAAACCTCACAGAATATGCATACTATGAAAAAATTGTGTATATATTTCAATTTTTGTGCCAATATAAACATTTCTCTTTTTAAAGATTTATTTATTTATTTGAAAGGCAGAGTTTCAGAAAAGGAGAGGGAGACACACACACAGAGATCTTCTATCTGCTGGTTCACTTCCCAAATGGCCACCAGGGCCAGGAGCCAGGAACTTCTTCCAGATCTCCCATGTGGGTGCAGGGCCCCAAGGACATGGGCCATCTTCTGCTGCTTGCTCAGGCACATTAGCAGGGAGCTGGATCAGAAGTGGAGCAGCTGGGATTCAAACCAGAGCCCAAAAGGGATGCTGGTGCTGCAAGTGGCGACTTTACTGCTCTACCACAGCTTCAGCCCCGAGACTTCTCTTTTAATTCCATCTTTTTCCCACAAACAGTTTTGAAACATTGTCATACATGTATATTTGTATGATATATATGAATAGATGTGTTTCTGTGTGTTTATATGTATGTATATATATTTATACCATATATATGCACACATATCCTATCGGTTGTGGTTCTGTGGAGAACTCTAATACCATCACTTTGGAAAACAGTTCAGTAATTTCTTAAACAGTTTAACACCCACTTACTGCATGACCTAGCCATTCCATTTACAGACAAGAAATAAAACATGTTTCCACAAAGGACACAACCCTGGATGTTTACATCATCTTCCTTTTTAATGTCTCCAAACTGGAAGCATCCAAAATACTAATAGGAGAATCAATAAATTGTGATATATCCATCTTATGGAGTAATATTCAGCAATAAGGAAGAAGAAATGTTGATATAAAAAACATGAAGAATCTCATTTACACAGTGAGAGAAGCCAGTAAAAAAGGGTACTTATAGCATAACTTTTCTTATATAAAATTCTGGAAAACTCACTTATGCATAGTGTCAGGAAGCCGACCAGTTTTCCTGGAATTGGGAGTAGAAGCAGAGATTACAAGGGGACGGAGGAAACTTTTTTTTTTTTTGACAGGCAGAGTTAGACAGTGAGAGAGAGAGAAAGACAGAGAGAAAGGTCTTCCTTCCACTGGTTCACCCCACAAATGGCCACCGCGGCTGGAGCTACACTGATCCGAAGCCAGGAGCCAGGTACTTCCTCCTGGTCTCCCATGCGGGTGCAGGGCCCAAGGACCTGGGCCATCGGAGGAAACTTTTGGCAGTGATGGATATGTTCATTGTGGCAATGGTTTCAGATATGTTCAACCTCTCCAAATTGGGTACATAAAATATATGCAGCCTATTGCATCTCAATTAGAACTCTCCAAGGCTGTGATTGTCCCCAGACAATGACGACAGCAAAGCGGACACAAACCACGCTTTCCTGGCACTCCCGGTTTGGTGAGATAGTAATGGCTGGTATTCAGAGTGCTTCCTATGGGCCATCCCATCCAGTGTCCTGTGCCCTGTGTCAACCACTTCCTTTCACACAGCTAGCGTTTCTGTCTCCTCGTTACAGAGGAGGAGAGCAGAGAAACCCGCCTTAACCTCTCTAGCTTCACCTCTCTTCCCAGAGATTAAGTCTGACTCTACGGCCATTCTTAGAGAGGGCCAGGATCAGGGAGAGAAAAGGGTGAAGAAGGACAGGGGCACAGATGAGGCTAGGGACAGACACAGGGCCTTGCGTGCCAAGCTCAAGAGCCGCATGGTCGTCTTGCAGGTCTATGGGTTGCCATGCATCAGTCAGGTAAGATGAGAGTCGGCAAAAGGTGTCAAGTTCAAAGGACGGATGGAAGGGTAAATGGATAGGAGTAAATCAGGAATGGAAGGAAGGAGGGAGGGAAGGAGGGAGAGAGGGAGGGAGGGAGGGAGGAGGAGAGAAGGAGGGAGGGAGGAGGGAGGGAGGAGGAGAGAAGGAGGGAGGGAGGAGGGAGGGAAGGAGGAGGGAAGGAGGGAGAGAGGAGGGAAGGAGGAGGGAGGGAGAGAGGAGGGAAGGAGGAGGGAGGGAGAGAGGGAAGGAGGAGGGAAGGAGGGAGAGAGGAGGGAAGGAGGGAGGGAGAGAGAGAGGAGGGAAGGAGGAGGGAGGGAGAGAGGGAAGGAGGAGGGAAGGAGGGAGAGCGGAGGGAAGGAGGGAGGGAGAGAGGAGGGAAGGAGGGAGGGAGGGAGAGAGGAGGGAAGGAGGGAGGGAGGAGGGAGGGAAGGAGGGAGGGAGGGAGGGAGGGAGGGAGGGTGGGAGGAGGAAGCCACTTCCCACCTTCGAGGACCTTACATGACAACTTAAGCACAGGCGTAATTCTGGCTGGGCTGGGGAAGTGTGTGCAGAGATACAGCAGCTCAAGGCCCAAGTCCCGGGTGGATGAGACTGGCTGGGGAGGGGCTGGTTGGCTGAGTCTTGTCTTGCTCCAGTTCCTACTCCGTGTTTGTTCCTCCTCAGTATCCAGTCTGCAGGGCAGTTGGGGAAATCCACCCCCATGATACACTGAGTCGGGAAGGGCCTCCACGCCTGCGAGATGCCAGGTAGAGTGGGAGGACAGAGGGAGGAATCAACGTTCCTCGGAATTTCCCTGGAAGTCTTGACTGATACCTCGGAAAGGATTCTTTGGAAAGGAAACTGGTTGTAACATCATCACACACTCAGATTACAGATGCTCACCGCCAGGGGTAACTCTGAAGACCCCCACTGAAATCATCCCCATTGTGGCAAAGATCTCAGCTGCAGCGTGCTGTGACAGTTACACATTCCAAATGCACTTGCTGACAATGTGGTACTACCAGCCCCCCAAGAGGAATCCTTTACTTTCAGAAATACAAGTAGACTTTTGTTCTGAAGAGGTCAGGAGATGACTCTGAGTCACAGGCAGAGGCCAGGATGTTACAGACTAAAAGCTTGTGTATCTCAAATTCCTATGTTGAAGCCCCAACCTTGAACGTGATGGTCTTTAGGGGCGGGACTTCTGGAAGATCAAACCAGGAAGGGGCCATCCTAAGGATGAGTGCCTCTCTAAGAGGCACCAGATGGCTTGCGTCTCTACCCTCTGCAGCATGTGAGACGCATGTGAGCAGGCAGTCACGTGCAGGCCAGCCCTCAGCAGGACTTACTCTGCCATCACCTTGACCTTGGGCTTTGCAACCTCCTGAACTAGGAGCAACTTCTGTTGGGCAAGCCACCCAGTCTAGGGTATTTTTGTCATACCAGCACAAGCAGACTAAGATACAGCTAGATGCTGCTAACTCCGGGAAGAATGCAAACGGAATCATTTCCAAGCATCACAGTTCAGGCAAGCTGCAGAGGAGACAAAGTGACAAGGAGAGGGTCAGTGTTCTAGTTCTGACCCCCATCAACAGAGTGTGTGACTTTAGGCACAAGCATCGCTGCTCTGGATTTTACTGTACTCAGCGTTCGGTGACAGGTTGAATTGAAATGCCTTAAGCCCCCCTGAGTCCCTAGATCATTCTGCAGACTTTCCTTCATTAACTTGTGGGTTGAGTTGGACGTACTTCTACCCAGCCTAAACACGTGACAAAGAGATGGATCGATTTTAATTTTCTTCCCAAAGAATTCTTATCTACCTGCAAGTTTTCTGTAATTTCTTGACATTAAGAACAACTTTTCCTCAACTTGGGGTTTATTGGAAGTGATCCCAGGGCTTTGGAACACTAATGATGGTTAATATGGTAAGTGTCTTAGGGCGCGCTTAGTTGCCAGAAAATTAGTGTTAAATGTTTAAGGAACTAAAACACTGGGACTAGTTCAGGAACACCTGTCATAGCTACAGTGATTTAGAGCTGCCTGGGTAGAGCTTGTGCCAGCAACAGGTGTTGAGGTCTCAACTGTCATCACAGGTAGGTGGGCAAGAGGCAGTGCAAAAGCATGAGAGTGTGTGTGTGTGCATGTGTGCGTGTGTGATTCCTCCAGCACGCCCTGGAGCAGCTGGCCCTGGGAGGGAGCGATGGACTCGAGGGGTCGGGCTGTCTGGGTGGGTGGAGGAAGGTGGGGGTGTTGCATGGAACTTCACAGTCCCCTTGGCAGGCATAACCTCAGCCATTACACTGATCTCATCCATCCTGATGTTATTTCTCTCAGCAAGCAGTAACCTCAGCTCTCCATGCTCCGTGGTTTCTGTAAGCTGGAGATGCATTCCCTCACTCGGAGTGAAGGTGTCCAACTGGAAACGGAAAAAAAAAAAAGAATTTAGCCCAGAAAGGCATTGTGTCATCAGGGAGTGGCAAAAATTTGGAGAAGCCCCATGGAAATAGGTCACTTTGGAATTCAGCATGAGCTAGAGAGCCAATGAGTCAGCCAGTCAGCGGTGTTTAAAACCAGCATTTATTAAGCCTCTGCTGTGTACCAGGCCATATTCTAGTTGCTTCAGATTTGAAGATGAACAGCTATGGTTGTTACTTTCAAGGAATTCATGCTTTAGCAAGACAGATAAAAACAAAGTCTTAGGTTTGGTCACGTGACATTGCAGATATTCAACCACGTTGGTCTATCTAGGAAAATAGTAATTGCATGCGGTTCAAGCAGCTGCTAGTATGTCCTAAGTATAACATGCTATGGGGACATGGAGGAGATCAATTGAAATGTTAGTTGTCATAAAGACTTCAGTGAGGATACGAGATTTAACTTTTAAAAAATGAGGTGAGTGGGACTGGCGCAGTGGCACAGCGAGTTAAGTCCCAGCCTGCAGTACCTGCGTCCCATATGGGCGCTGATTCAAGCCCCAGCTGCTCCTCTTCCAATCCAGCTCCCTGCTAATTCATCTGGGAAAGCAATGAGGATGGCCCAAGTCCTTGGACCCCTGCACCCACGTAGGAGACCCTGAAGAAGCTCTTGGCTCCTGGTTTCGGATCAGTTCAGCTCTGGCCATTGCAGCCATTTGGGGAGTGAACCAGTGAATGGAAGACCTCTCTTTCTACCGTTCTCTGTAACTCTGCCTTTCAAATAAATAAAGTAAATCTTTAAAAGAAATGTGAGGTGAGAAAGAAGGAGATTACACGTATTCCATTAGTAGTTACAGAGCATCTACCACGTGGTGTGATATGCTTGAGACAGCGTTCAACTTGTAACAGTGGTAGTTTCTAATTTCTGGAATTGACATTTCAAAGAGGGAGAAAGAGCTAGTGAATAAGCACTCACTCAATTAATCATCTCATTACAGTCTGACAAGTGCTACAAAGAAACAATATCTGCTCTCAGAGCAAGTAACTCGGGCCTCTCTTATTCTGTGGGGCCAGGATAAGCTGTAAGTTATTTTCCAGGATAAGATAAGTTGTAGAATCCATCAAGACATTTAAAATAGCATGTTCAAAGGCCCTGTGGAAGGCCAAAGGAGGAGCACTTGGCCGTTCTCACATTTTAATAGCCCAAAGAGTGTGCTTCTGACTGATGATCACATTTCAGAGGCTCTGGTACTCACTAACTACACACTGGGACTGTTTGAGTTCTAAGATGTAGCCAAATAGCTAGATTACTTGGGTAAAGATATGTTTTTAAGCTTTTTAAAATTTATTGTAATGGTAGAGACACAGAGAGAGACAGAGATAGGTACAGAGAGATATTCCATCTGCTTGTTCACTCCCTAAATGCTCTCAACAGCTGAGGCTACACTGGGCTGAAGGCAGGAGCCTGGAACGCCATTCAAGTATTCCATGTGTGTGGCAGGGACCCAAGTCCTGAGAACCATCTCCTGCCTCCCAGTGTACGCACTAGCAGGGGGCTGGACCTGGAGCCAGAGCAGATACTAGAAGCCAGGTACCCTAATACGGGATGCAGATGTCCCAGGCAGTGTCTTAACCACTGGGACAAACACCAAGGAATCACTAATCGTATAATGACTAAACCGGATAATCCCATAGCAACTTGCAGTACTAATAAGTCCCAAGGCAGGATCCTTCCAAGTGCCTAGGCTGGGGTTTGCATTTTATTAAATGGCAATTTTCAGATTCTGATCCAAATGGACTTGGCACTAGAAAGCATTTAGAGGAATGTCGGTGGTCATAAGGTTTGCTTTGGCCTGATGATGGTACAAGTGTGCCTAGGGGCTTCTTCCTCATCCCCTCGTGCACACCAGCAGTCTGACTATCACCTGACCTTCTCCTTAGGGCTCCCAGGTGTTGGCCTCTGGCCCTTCCTAAAGATCTCCAGAAAAACCTGCTCACCAGGAAGAACTAAGTTTATTTCACTTACTGCAAGGAGGGAGAATATCACTCTGACAATCTCAGCAGTATCTCTCAGAGGGTAAGGCCCTCTGGCAGAATGTTGTAGGGCTTTAGGGCCTGGAGGAGTGATTGATGGCACAGCTGGACAGGTGGGGGCAAGGTTGATGGAGCCTTAGCTTTGGGTTGACAAGGCTGGTGAGGAGGGGCTGGTGCTGTGGCGCAGCAGGTTAAAGCCCTGGCCTGAAGCACCGGCATCCCATACAGGCACTGGTTCTAGTCCTGGTTGCTCCATTTCCAATCCAGCTCTCTGCTATGGCCTGGAAAGCAGTGGAGGATAGCCCAAGTCCTTGGGCCCCCGCACTTTAAAAAAAAAAAAGAAAGAAAGAAAAGAAAACAAATCAAGGCTGGTGAGGAGAGGATTTGAATTAAGTCTTGATGAATAAGCCCTTGGTTCTGGTAAGTAAACACTGGATTAGTTCACAAGCTTGTCTTCCAGGAACAAAGACCCCCTGGAGCAAGTCCCAAGATATTTGTGTCTAAACACAGTGTTTTCTTTTCAAGATTTATTTTATTTATTTGAAAGATAGAGTTAATACACACAGAGAGAGGAAGAAACAGAGATAAATAAAGAGAGATTTTCCATCTGCTGGTTCTCTCTCTCTCTTTTTTTTTTAGATTTATTTATTTATTTTAAAGTCAGATATACACAGAGAGAGAAGAGGAGGCAGAGAGAGAAGTCTTCTATCCACTGATTCACTTTCTAATTGGCCGCAACGGCTGGAGCTGTGCCGATCAGAAGTCAGGAGCCAGGAGCTTCTTCCAGGTCTCCCGTGAAGGTGCAGGGGCCCAAGGACTTGGGCCATTTTCTACTGCTTTCCCAGGCTGTAGCAGAGAGCTGGATTGGAAGTGGAGTAGCGGGGACTCGAACCAGAACCCATATAGGATGCCAGCACTGCAGGTGGCGGCTTTACCGGCTATGCCACTGTGCCAGCCCCAGGCGTATTCTATTAAATATTGAGACTTTGCTTATTCCAGCCTCAGTAACAGCTCACCTTCTCTCAAGTCTGTCTGGAGAAGTGCCAATCCATTCTGACTATGCCCTGCTCCCTCTAAACCTTCCTGCCTTGCCTGAATTCTTTCGTGCATGAAGATAAGAACCTCTATTTCAGCCATCTCTGCTAACTGTTGCAGGGCTGTGTGCGTTTAGACAGCCATATAACTGCTCTGGGTGTCATTTATTCCATCTGGAATTTGAATATCAGATCTGCCTTCTCACACCGGACAAATATTCAGTAATAGATGGTTTTCAAATATGCTTGGCTTATCCACTTATCAAAATAATTCTTAAATGTTTAATGTTTTAAAATATCCCACATATATTTTTCAGGTGACATCTAAAATGTATTATGCTCCATAAATAAACTTCTTTAACAGCTGGATGTTTTACAATATCTCACTTTCTCCTTGGATCTGTGTTTCCATTCCATTTTCCCAACATAACTTCCTTCTAATATGCTTTTTGGCTTAAAAGTCTTTTGTTAAAGTAAACTGGTACAACCACTGTGGAAGGCAGAATGGAGATACCCCAGAAACCTGAATATAGGCGTACCATATGATCCAGTCATCCTACTCCTGGGTATTTACCCAAACCAAAAGAGAACAGTACATGAAAGAGATATCTGTACCCCATGTTCACTGCAGCACAAATCACAGTAGCTAAGATGTGGAATCTACCCAGATGTCCGTCAGCTCTTGACTAGATAAAGAAATTATGGTATATACACTATAGGGTACTACTCAGCTATAAAAAATAAAGAAAAAAATCATGTCTTTTGCAACAAGATGGTCACAACTGGAAATGATTATACTTAGTGAAATAAGACAGTCCCCAAAAGACAAATATCATATGTTTTCCCTGATCCGATACAACTTACAGAATATCTGAAATGTCATATATTTGAGAAAAATAGTCATTTGGAGAATGGATGATTGTCTATAGCCCTCATCTCTTCCACTGAGGAACAATCCTTTGCTTAGTTTGTTTTATTGTGTTTCCTTTTCTTTCTCTTTGTACTATTTGCTGAACTCCTCTATTTAGGGCAGAGCTAACTATAAGACCACTAAGTAAACTGATAACAGACCATTGCAAAAATTAAGAATGGGCATCTGAGAAGGAGGGGCGAAGGGTTGGGATGTGGATGGGAGGGAGGGGAAGCCCCACTTGGGTCCTAAATCTATATATATGAAATGTATGAAACGTGTATAACTTAAATTTTAAAAAGTTTAAAAAAAGGAGAGAGCCTTAAAAAAAAAGCACAAAAAAATCTTCTGTTGATCTTTCCATCATACATTTCTGCAGAAAAAAATGTTTATAAATTGAAATTTGTTTTCAAAGCTTCCTGAGACTGTAAGACACAATGTTTAGAATTTTTCTTATGAAGTCATGAATACAGTTAGTAGTATAGTACTTAATTGATCAAAACAACTTAAATGTATTAAAATAAAATGTTTACGGAAATGGATATGTGTTCCTGTGACCATATTTTAAAAAAGAATTTTATTATAGGAGAGTGCTTTAAAAGTCATTTCATATTCACTTTATTTTATTGAAGATTTATTTATTTATTTGTTTATTTGAAAGGCAGAGTTAGAAAGAGAGAGAGAGAGAGAGAGAGAGAGAGAGAGAGAAATATAGGGAAGGAGGGCCCCTGAGGCAGGGTTAGATAAAAAATTGGGGCAAATTCTGGGAAAATTCCACCCCTCAGGAGGCCGGCGCAGCGGCTCACTAGGCTAATCCTCCGCCTAGCGGCGCCGGCACACTGGGTTCTAGTCCCAGTTGGGGCGCCGGATTCTGTCCCGGTTGCCCCTCTTCCAGGCCAGCTCTCTGCGATGGCCCGGGAGTGCAGTGGAGGATGGCCCAAGTGCTTGGGCCCTGCACCCCATGGGAGACCAGGAGAAGCACCTGGCTCCTGGCTCCTGCCATCGGATCAGCACAGTGCGCCAGCCACAGCGCGCCGGCCGCGCCGGCCATTGAAGGGTAAACCAACGGCAAAAGGAAGACCTCTCTCTCTGTCTCTCTCTCTCACTGTCCACTCTGCTTGTTAAAAAATTAAAAAAAAAAAATTCCACCCCTCAGGGAAAAACAAAATGTTAAGAAAACACAAGGGGCTGATGCTGTGGCTCAGCAAGTTAAAGCCCTGGCCTGCAGTGCCAGCATCCCAAATGGGCAGGGGTTCGAGTCCCAGCTGCTTCACTTCCTATCCAGCTCCCTGCTAATGGCCTAGGAAAGCAGCAGAGGATGGCCCAATACCTTGGGCCCCTGTACCCACATGGGACACCCAAAAGAAGCTCCTGGCTCCTGGCTTTGGCCTCGCCCAGCCCCAGTCATTGAGGCCACTTGGGGAGCGAACCAGCGAATAGAAGACCTCTCTCTCTCTCTCTCTCCATAATTCTGCTTTTCAAGTAAATTAAACAAAAAAAAAAAAAAAGAAAAAGAAAAAGAAAAGAAAACACAACTTAGAATAGACCAACGGAGGAAGGGGGCAACATAGCACCTAAGATAAGGACATGGAAATACTAGCCAACCATGGGTGCTCAGACACGACAGGGGTGGGGAGATCCAACTATGGGCCCCTCCCTGAGCTCATGAACAGAGGTGGGGGTCCAATCACTGACCACTTCCATGGGGAGCCAGTCCAAATAGGACCCTTATGGCATGCAGCAGGCTAGGGGCCAGGACTTCACAAATACGAGATGCGGGAGAAAAAAAATGACATAAAATGGATCAGCCCGGCAGGGGCAATGGATTCCCAGTTCTGGGGCCCCTCCTCCACACGGGAGTCTCTGTCGCCTATCGCAAATAAATGTGCTCTCCCTCTTGCACTCTCTTTCAGACTTCTCTTTTATTTCTACACTGAGCCAGAAGTCCACGGGCCAGGATGCAACAGAGAGCTCTCCTATCCAAATGCTCACATTGATTATGAGAGGGTCAGGACAAAGCCGGGAGCCCAGAACTCCATCCAGATCTCTCATGCCGGTGGCTGGGATCTAGCTAACTTGTGCCATCACTGGCTGCATCTCAGGATAGGCACTGGCAGGAAGTTACAGCCAAACCCAGGTACTCCAGTGGGTGACACGGGCGCCTGAACCTCTAGGTCAAGTGCCTGTCTTTGTCTTTGATTGCATTTTGCTGTGAACTTTTAAAGCCCCCTCATCTATGAGTGCTTATTGTTTATTAATGGAATGAGACAGGGTGTGGTACCAATTTTCGTACTGGTTTTTATTTTTAGTAGGTGTTGGAGTACATTTCAAGCTATCACGTTCATAGACATAAATAATGAGGATGGATGGTGCTTTGGATACTGATGTCACTCAATTCTTAGAACTTTATCTGGATTTTCTCAGCAAAAAGTAAGAGTGTTCTATAATCAAAAGTTCTCTTAATTTTTGATGAAAGCCATGTCTTGGAAGCCAATGGACTTTACAAAGGTTTTGCTTCCTCTTGTAGAAGTCTGATGTCATTGTTTAGCTTAGGCATGTTCACTTGCGTCCCTGGGACAGCCATCTTGCTTCCGAATCCAGATTCTCAGACAAGGAGCACACAGCCTTCCTCTGAGCGTGCCACCTGGTGAAGTCAGGTGCCATCACCTACAGTATTTTCTTTCTTTTTTTAAAAAAATATTTTTCTTTTTACTTATTTGAGAGGCAGAGTTACAGACAGAGAGAAGGACAAAGAGAAAGGTCTTTCATCCACTGGTTCACTCCCCCAAATGGCTGCAACAGCCATAGCTGGGCCTATCTGAAGCCAGGAGCCAGGAGCTTCATCCGGGTCTCCCATGTGAGTGTGGGGACCCAAACACTTGGATTATCCTCCACTGCTTCCCCAGGCCATACAGAGAGCTGGATTGGTAGAGGAACAGCCAGGACTCGAACTGGTGTCCCTATGGGATGGCGGTGCCGCAGGCGAAGGCTTAGCCTACTACACCATAGCACCGGCCCCTGGGCAGTGTTTTTATGCATGGGAAAGAAATTTATATGGGGGACAAGAAAAGATTTGGAAGGGTGAACTACAGAGGCAGGCATATTCTGCGGTAGATAGAACACCTGAAAACCTGGAAGTTAATTTCATTAACACTGTCCATGCTTGGGCCAGCGCCGCAGCTCAATAGGGTAATCCTCTGCCTGCGGCGCCGGCACCCCTGGGTTCTAGTCCCGGTCGGGCCGCCAGATTCTGTCCCGGTTGCCCCTCTTCCAGTCCAGCTCTGTGCTGTGGCCCGGGAGTGCAGTGGAGGATGGCCCAGGTGCTTGGGCCCTGCACCCACATGGGAGACCAGGAGAAGCACCTGGCTCCTGGCTTCAGATCAGTGCGGTACGCCGGCCGCAGCGGCCATTGCGGGGTAAACCAAAGGAAAAGGAAGACCTTTCTCTCTGTCTCTCTCTCTCTCTCACTGTCCACTCTGCCTGTCAAAAACAAAACAAAACAAAACAAACAAACAAAAAAAAAAAAAAAAAAAAAAAACAAAAAAACACTGTCCATGCCTGAATCAGCCCCAGAAAAATGTTGAAAGGGAACCCACTTAAAAACAGCTGTCAGTTGCAAACTGAGCCCTGGGCACGTCATCCCTTCATTCAGCATTTAGGAGGAGGATTTGCTTCCACTGGGCGTGAGGATCTCCTCACTTCTTCCCTATTTGAAGAGCAGGAGCTTCTAGCCCAAAGTGTGGCTGCAGGCCAAGAGGCATGTGAACTTCTGAATAGGAGAACTGGGCCTCAGGTCAGTCCTCTGGGGTAGTTAGGCAGATCGACTGAGCCCAGCCCATCTCCTTGACAACCAAACAAACGGTGTATTTTATAGAATTACAGTTTTGCTGCTGCAGCTGAAAGAATTGCCACCTGTCCAACACACTTACTCCTTAGGTACAGGGACTGAAGCCCGAGAGATGCGTGCTTGTCGGGGGGAGAACTGGAGCTGCAAGGCACGGCTCCTGCTTCCTACAACCAGGCCACAGCTGCACAGAGGCAGGCTCGGAGAGCACCGCGCGGAGGGGAGAAATGCTTTGATTGACCGTATTTTTCGCTTTTCACCTCACTGTTCCGGTGTCTTTCAGGCACGGTTATGCTTTCGCCCTCTGGAAAGCCAGATGAGTCGTATCTCTCAGGAATTTTCACAGGATCCACAGCTAGGGATGACTGGAAGCCTTTTGTGTATGCTTTTCCTGGGAAAAAGTTTTTCAGAATCCTGATCACCTCTCCAGTGGCCTCTGGGTCCCCAGGATTCCAAGTGGACTTGGACTGGAGTCTGAAACGCTTCTGGTTATTCCAAAAGGCAGGTGCTTCGCAACAAGACCCTGAGCAGACCCGGCTTCCTCTCTGCGGTTTTTCCCGTTGAGCTGAGACTGGACGGCTCCTTCCCTCTTTCTGCACATGCTGGAAATTCCAGAGGACCAGAGAGGGCCAGCCACGACCACATCTCAAATTCTGGGCCGAGTCAGCTGTGCTTGGCTGAGATGTGAGCCAGCCTTCTGTGATTCTGAGAGACCACGGCGAGCACCTGCTGTCTTAGTCCATTCGGGCTGTTACGGGAACATGCTTCAGACTGATAATTTGCGAGCAGTGCAAGTTTATGGCTCACAGTTACAGAGGCTGAGAAGTTCAAGATCAAGGCTCTGGGAGGCCTGCTCTCTGCTCTGGTCTCTGCTTCCGAGACAGCGCCCCCGTTGCTGTGTCCTCACGAAGGGGAGGGCAGAGAGGCCGAAATGGGCAGCAGAGCGATGCAGCTGAGACAGAGCCCCATGGACAGTGCAAATGAACGGCGTCTACAGAGAGGGAGAAAACAGAAAAATGAGTAACTGGTGGCCTTTAGGAAGAACTGAGAGCTCAGTGCAATCAGAAGTGGATTTCAATCTAAATTAGTGATCTCATTTCCTGAATTTGTTGCTAATTGCATCTCTTCATCTCAAGTCTTTTAGAAAATAAATTTAACCTTACAGGAAAGGAAGACTCCAAATGAATATGAAACTTATTTATGTAGAGTCTAAAAATATGAGGATAAAATGGGATTTGATAAAATGGGATTTTTAGAAATCATCTGTGAAGTGCAGTAATTAGCACTTAGAGTTGTGGTGCAGATGAAATGCTACAGTGGATGTGATGTCCTGAGCAAGGGCCTTGGATATACCACATGAATTCATCAAGCCCAGTTTGATCCTTTTGTACATGAAGGGTCGCAGGCCTGGGGAGACTGGTTTTTTGAAAGTCAGAAAGCTGTCAGTAGACAGATCTGAGCTGAACATGCTTTAGCTGACAGGCGGTAGAGTCCTTTCTCTCTTACATGTTTAACCATCAGGCTTGAAGTGTACCCTCCCCTCCCCCAAACGCAAAAACATGCTGTCTAGCCGGTGCTGCGGCTCACTAGGCTAATCCTCCACCTGCGGCGCCGGCACTCCAGGTTCTAGTCCCGGTTGGGGCACTGGTTCTGTCCCAGTTGCTCCTCTTCCAGTCCAGCTTTGTGCTGTGGCCCGGAAGGGCAGTGGAAGATAGCCCAAGTGCTTTGCCCCTGCACCCGCATGTCAGGAGACCAGGAGGAAGCACCTGGCTCCTGGCTTCGGATTGGCGCAGTGTCGGCCGTAGCAGCCATTTGGGGAGTAAACCAACAGAAGGAAGTCCTTTCCCTCTGTCTCTCTCTCTCACTGTCTAACTCTGCCTGTCAAATAAAAAAAAAGAAAACAACATGCTAAGACATCTGTGCATCTCAGCTCGTGGCATGAGTCACGTGAAAGGTCTTGGATCACTGAGAAAGGCTTCAGGAGGCTTTGCAGAAGGAAAACAGGGAAGAAGGTGGCAATGGCTTCTACGGTAGGTGAAGCTTTTACAAAAGGAAGCTATGAGGCCTCTTCTCCTTTACCCGAAATTTCCACATCCCTCACCTATGTTGGGAGTTTATTTTGGCCTCTTGCTGAATCACTGAAGCCTGTGTCAGGAGGAGCTGACTGGGAGTAGAATGTTAATTGGCAAAGTGTTGAGATCTGGGCTAGGAACATCCTACTAGAATTTCCACGAGGGGCTCTTTAACTGACAGAAGCAGAGGGGCATGCAACTTGCCTACCTATGAAAGCTCACTTTAACTTACCTTGAAAAAAAGCTCTTCAATACATTGGTTAAGCCAATGAACATTTTTTTCTAAATATATTAGAAGGCTGGGTTAATAAGAATTTTTCTTCACATTGGCCCTTCCCTACCACCTACGTATTGAGACATGCTGCTTTCATAGTGTTAGAGCCTCTCCATTCTGGGTTACATGTAGCAGGTATCTAAACGCAGCTCTTCATTCTCCTATGCTAGCTCTCTCTGCTTTTCTCGTGCAGTTCCTCCACCCTTGCAGCACTGCTGTAGACTTTAAAGAATGTTTGAGGAAGCTTCAAAAAGTCATGAGAAACTGAAATAAATGCTGACTTTATGTAGAGGCAATGCATGTTTTTGAAATACACACGTGCTTCTTTGATAAAATACATTTCCCACGAGTTTTGTAAAGATGCCTCCTACTTTTAGGGGGATTTGGAGGGGAACGAATGACATTGTGTGACTTGCTCAGTCACACTTCTCTAATTCTGAGTGCTCGTTCTTCCCCTCAGTGTGTCTGTGTGTGTGTGTGTGTGTGTGTACACAAAGGATCTTCAAAAAGTGCATGGAAATGGGTATTATGAAAAAACTAGGCATGACTTTCAAACATCATTTTTTTAAAAAAGAAAAAAGATTTATTTATTTTTTGAAAGTCAGAGTTACACAGAGAGAGAAGGAGAGGCAGAGGCAGAGATAGAGAGAGGTCTTCCACCTGCTGGTTCACTCCTCAGATGGTGGCAACGGCCGGAGCTGGGCCAATCCATAGCCAGGAGCCAGGAGCTTCTTCCAGGCCTCCCACCCAGGTGCAGGGGCCCAAGGACTTGGGCCATCTTCCATTGCTTTCCCAGGCCACAGTAGAGAACTGTATTGGAAGTGGAACAGCTGGGACTCGAACCATCGCCCAAATGGGATGCCGGCAAGGCATGCAGCAGCTTTACCTGCTACGCCACAGCGCTGGCCCCCAAACTTACCCTTTAATTCCATTTCTCCACGTGCTTTCTGAAGTACCCTTGTATCTATGAAAGCTGAGGTATCTTGTCTTTGGAAAAATGACCGGTAAGTGATATGTGCTTATGATTTTGTCTTCTGCTTTTTTGTTTTCTCCAGGTCAACAGAGGCCTCCTGGGCTCTCCTGAGATTGTGCAAGGTTAGTAGAAACTTCTCGATACTCTTGACAGTGGATTTCCAGAGTCCCCCCGCCCCCCCCCCCCCGCATATTTCTCTACTTTTCTGCCTTTCTGGGTAGGAAGCAGATTGCAAATTATATTCTTAATGCCTTTTCTGTATTCTCAGCTAATTTTTCTTCCTGCTTGCTACATTAGCTCCATTTCTATCCCTTAAAACTCTGTCAACTCTTGTAAATTAGATAGAAAGAACTATCATAAAAAGTAAAGGTGAGCAGAGAAGATATTTCTGAAATTTTAGGGAGGAGTATTAAGGGGTATTAAAAACAAGAGCATAATATGTAAAAACACATTTTTTAAAAATGCTTCTTAAATTTTTTTTATTTGAAAGGCAGAGTTAGAGAGATTGAGATGATAGCGATAGTGATAGCAACAGCAATAGAGAGAGAGAGATAGAGAGTGAGCTATCTTCCATCTACTGGTTTACTGCAAATGGTCACAACAGCCAGGCCGAAGCCAGGAGCCTGGAACTCCATCCGGGTCCCCCATGTGGATGGCAGGGGCCCAGATACTTGCACCATCTTCTACTGCTTTCCTGCACACATTAACAGAGAGCTGGAAGAGGAGCAACCGGGACTATTAAACATGACAATAGGTCTGATCTGATTTCATCATCATTTAAAAAAAAATCATCTATTATTTTTCACTTTATGTTTCTGTGTGGGAGCAAACTGTTGAAATCCTTACTTAAGGTATACTAAGCTGATCTTCTGTATATTAAGAGAATCGAAAATGAATCTTGATGTGAATGGAAGGGGAGAGGGAGTGGGAAAGGGGAGGGTTGTGGGTGGGAGGGACAGTATGGGGGGGAGGCCATTGTAACCCATGAGTCGTACTTTGGAAATTTATATTCATTAAATAAAAGATAAAAAAAAAAAACAACAGAGAGCTAGATTGGAAGTGGAGGAGTCGGGACTCGAACCAGCTCTCACTGGGATGCTGGCCTTGCAGGCATCAACTTAACCCACTACACCACAAGGCCAGCCCAAAGATCACATTTTAAATGCCCGCTATCCCCAGAAAACTTCTCTGGCCTTCACCCTGGTAAAACCTTCCGCCCTCTTCTTGGTTCTTGTATTTTCCTTCCTGTCAGGAACAAAAGCTAAAAACTCCTCTCCTCTCTCGTCCCGAGCATCTTTCTCTTTCCCCAGTTATGCCAGCACTCACCTAAGCACTCTTCTAAAAGATTTTTTGCCTCCTCAAACACAGACAGTTCCCTAGCCAAGGAATTCTAGTGCTACCCCCGTGAAGACAGATTCATCACAACTAATACGGGTTTTGATTATGTTGCTTTCGTGTTTGACCCACACATTAACTATTGGATCCAGCTGCATATGAAAGCTACACGCTAGGTACACACACCAAGTGGCAGAAGTCAGCTGCGCTGTGAGGCCTGTGGGGCTCAGGTTGCTTCTCCAATTATCTGACAGTCCTTCCCGAAGGCCTGCCTCTGTATGCCCTCTACACCCCACAGCAACCAGGGTTGGCCCCATGGGGTGTCTGGAAAACTGAAGAGGAGCAAGATTCAGGCCCAGAGAACTGCAAGTGAAGGTTTTCACACAGGTGATCAAGAACAGAAAGAGCCCAGTGGCGAGCCTGAGTCAACCGTGCCTGCAGAGGACCCAGACTTAACACTGGAGAGACCGCAATCTATGGATAAATCCAAAGAACCTGTGTGCTTGCCTGCTGGGGCTGGGACTGGAGACAAAGCTGAAGGGCAGGGGCCGGGCAGGGCCAGAATAGACTGGAGGATGATGGGACACTGACACTTTGCCATTCTGGATGACAGGTGCTGTTGGCAAGAGCGAGGGGTGGCCCAGCCCTCACAGGGACAGGCAGGTACACTTGGGCACTCCTGTGTCGACAGGAAGCCACAGATTCTTTTGCAATTCAGTGTTACCTGAAGTCGCTGACATCCTGTTCTTTCCCAACAGTGGCCGCACCTTGTGATAACTGTTATTGTAGGCTCGTTAAATGATTGGCATCACCCCAAGGATTTTCAGGGGGAGTAAGCTGAATTTGAACTCCATGGAATGTACCCTGACTTGAAGGTTAACTGCAAAGGAAGTTTTATACTAATAGGTGTGTCTTATGGTATAGAATCATTCACCACTTAAAAAAAAAAAAAACCTGTAGATTCTGAAACCCATTTATTCATTTATATCTCAACATTTACATTCAGGATTTTATGTGTTTTATTATAGATAAAACATAATGTTTCATATGTCTTATCTGTTTGCTTTTTAAAGCATTAAGCAATTTTTGATGAACAATCGTCCGTATTTATGGGGTGCAGTGCGTCATTTCCATGCATGCACAAATGTGTACAGATCAATCCAGGATAATCAGCGTTCCTCTTTTTCATTACTTTATGATCGGAGTCTTGGAGCGCTCTCTTCTATTTGCTCAGAAAATACACAGCAGGTTGTTGTGAATTACCGCCACCCCACTGGACCTTGGGACTCTAGGAACCTCTTCCTTAAGTGCAGCTGCCTTAGCACCCGACGCCCAACCTCCCTCTGTGCCCCTCTACTTCTCCCAGTCTCGGTAGTCCTTGTTCTGTATTCACATTGGGGTTTGTTTTGTTTTTTGAGGTGAGAACGTGCAGTATTTGTGTTTCTGTGCTTGGCTTACTTCACATCATGTCCTTCAAATCCACCAATCCACCAATTTTGGTGCGAATGGCAAAATGCCATCCTTTTTATGGCCGAGCAGTATTTCCTTGTGTAGGTACACAACATTTCTTTGTCCATTCATGTGTTGGTGAACACCTTGGTTTGTTCTGTGTCTTGGCTGTTGTGAATAGTGCTGCAATACACATGATATCTCCTGGACGGAGCGATTTCATGTCTTGGATATATAACCAGTCAGGGGTTCTTCAATAATTCTCTTGACCTTGCATTTTTAATTAAGGATTTCCTACATTGCATTGTATAATTTTTTAGAAGATTTATTTATTTGAAAGGCAGAGATGCAGAGGGAGAAAGAAGTACACACACACATACACACACACACACACAGATCCACTGGTTCATTCCCCAAATGGCCGCAATGGCTGGAACTGGGCCAATCTGCAGCCAGGAAAGAGTTACTTTCGTGTCTCCTATGTTGGTACAGGGGTCTAAGCACTTGGGTCATCTGCTGCTGCTTTCCCAGGCATCTTAGCAGGGAATTAGATTGGAAGTGGAGCAGCCAGATCACGAACCAGCGCCCGTATGGGAGGCAGGCACTGCAGGCAGCACCTTTACCTGCTATGCCACAGTGCCAGGCCCCCAGGAATTTCCTAAAAAAAATTTTAAATTTTTAAAATTTTTAGATTTTAAAAAAATCTAAATATTTCTGACTTATAAAGGTAATGCATGTTCATGAACAAATAAAATAATACCGAGGTAGATAACTTAAAATTAGAAATTTCTCTATAATCCTATCCCTAGAGATTTTTATAAATAGTTAGTTACGGGGTATATTTATAGCAATATAAATTTCTACTTATAAATGAACCTATCCTACAATACACATTTTTTAAAGATTTTTTTATTTATTTGAAAGTCAGAGAGAGAGAGAGAGAGAGAGAGAATCTTCCATATGCTGGTTCACTGCTCAATTAGCTGCAGTGGTGAGGGTTGGGCCAGGTCAAAACCAGGAGTCAGGAGATTCTTCCAGGTCTCCCAAGTAGGTAACAGGGGCCCAAGCACTTGGGCCATCTTCCACCCCTTTTCCCAGGCCATTAACAGGGAGCTGGATCCGAAGTGGAGCAGCCGGGACCCAAACTGGTGCCCATATGAGATGCCAGCATTGCAGGCGGCAGCTTTACCCGCTATGCCACAATGCCAGCCCCTCAACACTAATTTTTAAAGTGAATGATTTCCACATCACCATTTGCACGTCAGTGCTGATAGATCTCCTTCGTTCTGCATGGTATGCTATTGTGGAATAATTTTGCTATAAATTTACCCTAATTTTATATCCAATCTTTTAAAAAATATTTATAGTATATACAATCTTATACTAAGTCTATTTTCACCCATTTCACTATATTCAGGAAGTATTTCCATAGAGAAAAAGGAATTACTGGCTTAGTAATCATGCACCTTGCAGCCGGCGCCGCGGCTCACTAGGCTAATCCTCCGCCTTGCAACACCGGCACACCGGGTTCTAGTCCCGGTTGGGGCGCTGGATTCTGTCCTGGTTGCCCCTCTTCCAGGACAGCTCTCTGCTGTGGCCAGGGAGTGCAGTGGAGGATGGCCCAGGTCCTTGGGCCCTGCACCCCATGGGAGACCAGGATAAGTACCTGACTCCTGCCATCGGATCAGCATGGTGCGCCGGCTGCGGCGGCCATTGGAGGGTGAACCAACGGCAAAGGAAGACCTTTCTCTCTGTCTCTCTCACTGTCCACTCTGCCTGTCAAAAAAAAAAAAACAAAAAAAAAATCATGCACCTTGCAAATGTTAATGTGTACCTTAAAACTGCTCTGCCAGAATGCTGTCAGCTGACATTGACACTGAACTTCCACTTCCTCTGTTGACATGAACGTAGGCAACTGCCAAAATACGGAATGTTTCTTTTACCGCAATGGAAAAATGGGAGTTTATTAAGAGGAAGCCACGTCAGTCAGTTGAAGGAGCTCAAGGCAGGCTTGGTGTGGGAGGCCACATTGTCACCAGGACGTGAAAGCAGCGATGGAGACAGAGTAGGGGGGGTGTGGGGAAGGGCATGCACAGGGCATTGTGAGGTAGTGAGTGAGCGAGTGAGGATCCAGGGAGATGATGGAGAGAGAGGCTGAGGAGATTATGGGTTCAAGTTCAGTCATTTTCATTGTGATCTATGGACAAAGAAGAATTTATTGGTGGTCTTTTGCCAGGGTGTAACATTACCATGGTTAGGCATTATCAATCCTAATTCAGGGCCGGCGCCGCGGCTCACTAGGCTAATCCTCCACCTTGCAGCGCCGGCACACCGGGTTCTAGTCCCGGTCGGGGCGCCGGATTCTGTCCTGGTTGCCCCTCTTCCAGGCCAGCTCTCTGCTGTGGCCCTGGAGTGCAGTGGAGGATGGCCCAAGTACTTGGGCCCTGCACCCCATGGGAGACCAGGAGAAGTACCTGGCTCCTGCCATCGGATCAGCGCGGTGCACCGGCCACAGCGCACCGGCTGCGGCAGCCATTGGCCGTTGGTGAACCAACAGCAAAGGAAGACCTTTCTCTCTGTCTCTCTCCCTCACTGTCTACTCTGCCTGTCAAACAAACAAAAATCCTAATTCAGCACAGGTATCTCAGAAGGTGGTGAACAGAAGCCTAAGACCAGAGGGGAGAAGTCCTAAGGCTTATGCGGCAATGTGGCTCTGATCTCCTGTGCCTTGCTCTCTGGAGTGCCAAGAGGAAAGAGAAAAAGCAGGGCTGGGTGCAGGGAGTGATGACATGGAGAAAGGAAGACCAAGGGCAGAAAACCTTGATGGTTGCATCGGGATGATGGAGACTTAGCTGTTCCCTGAGTTTGATCACCAGGAAGCTGGAGCCACCCCGCGCAGAGCAGCTTCAGTAGGTGGGTGGGAGTTGGAACGCAAGGGCAAGGGATGTGTGCAGTGCACAGGGCGTGCGTGCTGCCTTTGGCAGTGATGAGATGGAGAGAGGGCAGGCAGGGACAGAAAAGAAGGGGACTGTTTCTTGAGACGCCCTCTTCCCCTGACCCCTTACTTCGCTCGTCACACTGTAGTTTTCAGAGAAATCTACGGCGGCTGACCTGCTGGTCCACTGAGAGTCTTCCCAACACAGACTGCCAAAGGTGGGACAAAATCCCCGGCCAAGATGAGGACTAGAGCTGGAAGAAGAGGAGGAGCGCGGGCGGGGTTCTCGCTCCCACGGCTCCGCCTTCCGCCTCTCTGGAGTACCCGCACTGAAAATTCGTCTTCACCGTGAAACACAGTAAGTAGGCTGCCTAGCGTGCAAAACTACTTCAGTATTTGAGAATAAATTAAAATGAAATGTTGGATCAGGATGTTGGGGTGAAAGAACTAGGAGTTGACACTGGTATCCCCCAAATGCCTCACCTCATTTCTTTTTTTTTTTTCTTTAAATTTTATTTATTTGAAAGTTGGAGTTTCACAGAGAAGGAGAGGCAGAGAGAGAGGTCTTCCATCCTCTGGGTCACTCCTCAATTGGCCCAATGGCAGGGACTGCAAGAATCTGAAGCCAGGAGCCAGGAGCTTCCTTTGGTCTCCCACATGGGTGCAGGGGTCAAGGACTTGGGCCATCTTTTACTGCTTTCACAGGCCATAGCAAAGAGCTGGATCAGAAGTGGAGCAGCTGGTTGGGGCTGGCACTGTGATACAGCAGGTTAACACCCTGGTCTGAAGCACTGGCATCCCATATGGGCACCGGTTCTAGTCCCAACTGCTCCTCTTCCAATCCAGCTCTCTGCTATGGCTTGGGATAGCAGTAGAAGATGGCCTGAGTCCTTGGGCCCCTGCACCCATGTGGGAGACCCAGAAGAAGCTCCTGGCTCCTGGCTTTGGATCAGTGCAGCTCTGGCCATTGCGGCCATTTGGGGAGTGAACCAGTGGATGGAAGACCTTTCTCTCTGTGTCTCTACCTCTCTCTGCAACTCTGTCTTTCAAATAAATACAAATAAATCTTGGAAAAAAAAAAGAAGTGGAGCAGCCAGGACTCGAACCGGTGCCCATTTGGGATGCCTGCACTGCAGGCGGCAGCTTTACCTGCTATGCCACAGGGCTGGCCCCTCAGTTCATTTCTTACTACATCCAAACTGGGGTCCAGGTCCCTAGGAGCTCGGGGTCCCTGGGAGCTCAGCAACATGATGCTGGCCAGGCAGCTCTTTAGTCTGAGTGGAGTCTAAAGGAAATCATACCTTTTTGTCCTTATGAGATCACCTCCTTGTCACTATTTGGATCAGCAAGATCACGTAGTCTGACTGTATAAACCAGCCCATGACATTTGTCTTTGTTCATTTCTGCTGCTATAAAACAATGCTCTAAGGGCTAGCATTGTGGTGTATCGGATAAGGCTGCCGCTTATATGTCCCATATGGCCCCAGTGCCTATCCTGGCTGCTCCACTCTGATCCAGCTCCCTGCTAGCGGCCTGGGAACAGCAGCAGAAGATGACCTAAGTGCTTGGGCCCCTGCACTTGTGTAGGAGACTGGAAGAAGCTTCTGGCTTCTGGCTTCTGGCTTCAGCCTGGCCTAGCCCCAGCTGTTGTGACCATTTGGGAAGTGAACCAGTAGATAGAAGACCTCTCTCTCTCTCTCTCTTTCTCTTTCTCTCTCTCTCTCTGCCTCTGCCTCTCTGTAACTGCCTTTCAAATAAATAAATAAATCTTTTTAAAAAGGAAAAAGAACGTGTAGTCTGCAACTACTTGTCCATATGGGATGCTGGCATTGCAGGCAGCAGCTGTACCTGCTATGCCACAGTGCCAGCCCCAGATACAATTTCTTTTTATCAGTGCATGGAACTTTCTCTAAGATAGAGCATATGCTAGGCCATAAAGCAAGTCTCAGCAAATTCAAAAAAATTGAAATCACACCATGCATCTTTTCTGACCACAGTGGAAAGGGGCTGGAGAATCTCTAGAAAATATGCAAACACATGGAAAATGAACAACATGCTCCTGAATTAACAGTGGGTCATGGAAGAAATCGAAAGAGCAACCAAAAAATTCCTGGAAATGAATGAAGATGGCAATACAACACATCAAAATGTATGTGACACAGCCAAAGCACTGTTAAGAGGAAATCTCTCTCTCTCTATATATATATATATATATATAAAATATATATATATATATGAAAACACATCAAATAAATGAGCTATCAATGCATCTCAAGGAGCTGGAAAAATAACAACAAACAAGACTGCAAATTAGTAGGAGGAAAGAAATAATTAAAATTAGAGAAGAAATAAACAAAATTAAAACAAAAATACAAAAGATCAGTGAAATGAAGAGCTGGTGTTTTGAAAAAATAAAATTAATACATCATTGGCCCAACTAATCAAAAACAGAGGGAGAAGACCCAAGTTAATAAAATCAGAAGTGAAACAAGGAGATGCACCAATGGATACCACAGAAATAAAAAAAAAATCAGCAATTACTACAAACAGCTATATGCCAACAAACTGGAAAATCTAGGATAATTGGATAGATTCCTGGGCACATACAATTTACCAAAGTCAAGTCACGAAGACATAGAAAACCTAAACAGACCACTAACCAAGATGGAGATTGAATCAATAATAAAGACTCTCCCAGCAAAGAAAAGCCCAGGACCAGATGGCTTCATTGCTGAGTTCTCCCAGACGTTTAAAGAACTAATTCTAGTTCTCAAGCTATTCAAAACAACTGAAGGGGGGTGGGGCATGGGATCCTTTCAAACTCCTTTCATGAGAGCAGCCTCACCTTAATTTAAAACCAGAAGACACAAAAAAGAGAATTGTAGACCAATATCACTGATGAACATAGATGTAAAAATCCTCAACAAAATACTAGCTAATCGAATCCAATGACACATCAGAAAGATCATTCTCCTGGATTAACTGGGATTTATCCTAGTATGCAGGGATGGTTCAACATACACAAATCAATAAATGTGATACATCACATTAACAAAATTGAAGAATAAAAACCATATGATTATCTCAATAGATGCAGAGAAAGCATTTAATAGAATACAACATCTATTCATGATTTTAAAATCTTAAATTGGGTATAGAAGGAACATTCCTCAACACAATTCATCCAGTAAAGGTGGAACATTTCCACTTAGATACAGAACCAGACAGGGATGCTCACTTTTCCATTGCTATTCAATATAGTCCTGGGAGTTTTATCCAGAGCCATTAGGCAAGAAAAAGAAATCAAAGGGACACAAATTGGAAAGGAGGAAGTAAAACTATCCCTACTTGCAGATGACATGATTCTACCTACAAGGGAACCAAATAACTCTACTAAGAGACTATTAGAATTCATTAAAGAGTTTGGTAAAGTTATAAGAATAAAATTAACACACAAAAATCAATGGCTTTTGGGCTGGTACCATGGCTCACTAGGCTAATCCTCTGCCTACGGCACCGGCACTCCAGGTTCTAGTCCTGGTTGGGGCGCTGGATTCTGTCCCAGTTGCTCCTCTTCCAGGCCAGCTCTCTGCTGTGGCCCAGGAAGGCAGTGGAGGATGGCCCAAGTGCTTGGGCCCTGCACCCACCTGGGAGACCAGAAGGAAGCACCTGGCTCTTGCCTTTGGATTGACGCAGCGCACTGGCCATAGCAGCCATTTGGGGATGAACCAACAGAAGGAAGACCTTTCTCTCTGTCTGTCTGTCTATCTGTCTCTGCCTATCAAAAAAGAATAAATGGCTTTTGTATACACAGAGCATGTCATGGCTAAGAAAGAAATTCTAAGTTCAATCACACAATAGCTACAAAAAAAGTTAAACACATTGGAATAAATTAGAATAAATTTAATCAAGGGGGTAAAAGGTCTCTATGATGGAAATTACAAAGCATTAAATAAATAGAAGATGACACAAAAAATTGAATAATCTCCATGTTCATGGATTTAAAGAATTAGTATTATCAAAATTTCCATACTACCAAAAGAAATTTATAGATTCAATGTGATCCCAGTCAAAAACCAATGACATTCTTCTCAGATCTAGAAAAAAATGATGCTGAAATTCATATGGAAACACAAGGGACCCCAATCGCTAAAGCAAACTTAACAAAAACAAAGCTGGAAGAATCACAATACCAGATTTCAAGACATCCTACAGGATATTTATAATCAAAAGAGACAGGTACTGCAACAAAAACAGACATGTAGACCAATAGCATACAACTCCATAAATCAATCATCACATCTACAACCAGCTAATCTTCGACAAAGCAGGTGAAATCAATCCCTGGACAAATCAACCCTGGAGAAATAACAGTCTCTTCAACAAATGGTGTGGGGAAAATTGGATCTCTGCATGCAGAAGTATGAAACAAGGCCCCTAACTTACATCTTATACAAAAATCAACTCAATATGGATCTGGGATATAAATCTATGACCTGATACCATCAGATAACTAGAGGAAAACAAGATACTGGTATAGGCAAAGACTTCTTGGAAAAGACCCCAGAAGCACAGGCAATCAAAGCAAAAATACACAAATGGAATTACATCGAGCTGAGAAGCTTCTGCACTGCAAAGGAAACACCAGAACGAAGAGACAACTGACAGAATGGGAGAAAATATTTGCAAATTATGCAACTGATAATGGATTAATATTCAGAATCTATAAAGAGCTCAAGAAACTCAACAACAACAAACAAATAATCCAGATCCAGTTAAGAAATAGGCAAAGGACTTGAGCAGACATTTTTCAAAGAAGAAAATTCCAAGGACCAACAGACACATGAAAAAATGCTTAGGACTACTAGCCATCAGGGAAATGCAAATCAAAACCACAATGAGGTTTTAACTTACCCCAGTTAGAATGACTCTCATACAGAAATCAACAAGCAACAAATGCTGTCAAGGATGTGAGGGAAAAGGTACCGTAATCACTGCTGGTGGAAATGTAAACTAGTGTAGGCATTGTGGAAGACAGTGTGGAGATACCTCAGAAAGATGAAAATAGATGTATCATATGCCCCCAGCTATTCCACTCTTGGGAATTTACCCAAACGAAATGACATCAGCATATGAAGGAATATTCTCACTTTTATTGCGGCTCAATTCACAATAGCTAAGACATGGAGTCATATGGAACACTAGTTAGCCATTAAAAAGAAGGAAATTCTGTCCTTTGCAACAAAATGGATACAACTGGAAACAATTATACTTAGTAAAATAAGCAGTCCCCTCCAAAAAAAGAGAAATTGTATATCTTTTCCCTGTTCTGCAGTAACTAATGAAGTACCAAAAAATGTAATGCAAGCCGGCGCCGTGGCTCAATAGGCTAATCCTTCACCTGCAGCGCCGGCACACTGGGTTCTAGTCCCAGTCAGGGCACCGGATTCTGTCCCAGTTGCCCCTCTTCCAGGCCAGCTCTCTGCGATGGCCCGGGAGTGCAGTGGAGGATGGCCCAATTACTTGGGCCCTGCACCTGCATGGGAGACCAGGAGAAGCACCTGGCTCCTGACTTCGGATCAGCGTGGTGCACTGGCTGCAGTGCACTGGCCGCAGCGCGCCAGCCACAGCAACCATTAGAGGGTGAACCAACAGCAAAGGAAGACCTTTCTCTCTGTCTCTCTCTCACTGTCCACTCTGCCTGTCAAAAAAAAAAAAAAAAAAAGTAATGCATAGGAGTGAAATTGACACTTTGAGATTTCATGATTGTTTACAGCCTTTGCCTCTACTGTTGAGGAATAGTGTTTTTTCGTCTTCCTATTTGTTAAACTCTTTTTTTTAAAGATTTATTCATTTGAAAGTCAGAGTTACACAGAAAGAAGAGAGGCAGAGAGAGGGAGAGAGGTCTTCCCTCCACTGGTTCATTCCCCAATTGGCTGCAATGGCCAGAGCTGTGCCGATCTGAAGCCAGGAGCCAGGAGCTGCTTCCAGGTCTTCTACTGCTTTCCCAGGACACAGCAGAGAGCTGGATTGGAAGTGGAGCAGCCAGGACTCGAACCAGCGCCCATATGGAATGCTGGCACTGCAGCAGCGGCTTTACCCGCTATGCCACAGCTCCAGTTCTTAAACTCTTTACTTAGTGTAGGGTTAATCTTATGAGTATAAAATAAACTGAAGGTAGATCAATGTAAAAATTAAGAGAGGGAATAAGAGAGGAAGGAGGAGGAATGGTGGGAGGGCAGCCTGGGAAATATCACTGTTCCTAAATATGTGCAGATGAAATACATGAAATTTGTTCACCTTAAAAAATAAATATAAAAAGAAAAATAATAAAGGTTGAAGGCATGGGAGCATCCTCCCTTCAAAGACCCTGAACAGGGAAGGGAACCTGTCAGTCAGGGAGGGCGATCAGTGCCGGGCCAGGTGGAGGTTAGAAAGGGAAGAGCCCTCATCAGAGAAGATACATCCAACCTGTGGGGAGGGTGGGACTTGTCTTCCCACTCAGCTTTCCCTTTCTAGGGAACCTGTGCTTCTCTGCTCTTCCCTCCTCAACCCCCTGCTTGACCCTTCCCTGAACAGAAACCAGAGCTAGAAAGCAAACAGGTGTGCAAACGTGCTGCAAAGCTCATGGAGCGACCACATGGCAGTTGGCGCCTTGCTCTGGGTTCACTCTTCCTCTCCCATGGAGAGCTGCATTTACAGTTTTATCTCCAGTTGTGAAGTGAGAGGCCTCTTTTAAAGTCTGCTTAAGCCCTGGTGCAGATGGATTATAGCTGAGACTTGGAGGGACAGAATGAGAGGGAGGCCAGCGCTGACCACCATGGGAGCAAGAACCCCGGCAGCAAGAGGGCTGTGCCCAGCATTCATGCATCACACACTTGTGAGGGTTGATGTCAGGTGTAAGGGTGGCTGGATTGAAGGATGCTCAGGTAGCTGATAAGGCACTATTCCTGGGTGTGCTTGTGAGGAGGGTCTGGAAGATACTGGCAGTGGAGTCAGTGGACTCAACAGGAAGATCTGCTGTCACGGAATGCGAGCACCATTCAGATGCCTGAGGGCCTGGAGAGAGCCTGCACCAGCAATCCCCGGTTTCTCACATCTTCAGCTTCAGAGAGAAAGTTACACCATGGGCTTTTGGGGATCTAGACTTAACACTGAACCCTCCTGCCAGCTCCCCTGGGTCTCCAACTTGCAGGTGGCCTATTCTTTCACTGTAATGTTATATGCTAGTTCCCCGATGGATGAACTCTCTCCTGTACATCTATGCCTACATATTCCTATGTCCTATTGGTTTTGTCTCTCCAGAGGACCTGAGAGATACAGCACCCTGCTCTCTGTGGGCTCAGTTTTTAAGTCCAGTTTCCCAGGATCTGAAAACCGAGGTGGAGGAGAATTTCTGCAAGGCTAAGAAAGTGAGGTCAGTGAGGCCTCTTAACGAGGCTTGTGAGGTTCTGGGGAGGGGACTGAAACCACCCTACTTAGAATCTCCCAGTGAGCTGAGCCCATCCTGCAGAGTCAGGACAGGCTTGGGGGCCAAAGATAGTAGAGGAAAAAGAACTGCAGGAGATGAAGTGGTACGGTTAAGTAAAGAAGAACAGAAGGGAAAACACTGTCTAATCCAAAAAGAACACACTAACATTTTGACTTCATGTAGTACACTTCCCGAGGAGAACTCCCCACCTCCCCAGGCTATGTGATACCAGGCAGAGCTAAATCCCTGGGCTCTGGTCAGACCAGCTCCCAGAAAAACGTCTATATGGATTTACTGGCTTTCCCTAACAGAAGGGCCAGCTCTGTCCCTCCAGGGCGTTGTACAGCCAACTTGCTGACAGGCTGTGCGAGGAAAGACAAGCAGCTTCTCCCTGTTACCAAGGGGCTCTGCTCTTCCAGATGCAGGCTGCACAGTGCTGGCTGCAGACAGATGCAGGCTGCACAGACTGGCTGTGACAGTGGCTCAGGTCAGGAGTGAGCAACTTGAGTGACCTGGTGCCTATCTCAGCGAGGTGAGGCACCAAGGACCTGTCCTACTCTTGGCTACCTCCTAGGGAAGTGGCCCGGGCACTTCGTGCTGCAGCAACCAGCCAAGGGTGGGTGGGAAAGAGGAGGCAGAGAGTGAAGACACCTGTTCTCCAGGTCAGCAATTCAGCGCTGCAGTGCCAGCATCTCATATGGGCACTGGTTTGAGTCCTGGCTGCTCCACTTCCAATCCAGCTCTCTGCTACGGCCTGGGAAAGCAGTAGAAGATGGCCCAAGTCCTTGGGCCCCTGCACCCGCATGGGAGACCTGGAGGTAACGCCTGGCTCATGGCTTCGAATCGGCACAGCTCCAGCTGATGTGGTCTTCTGGGGAGTGAACTGGAGGATAGAAGACTTTCTCTCTCTCTCTCTCTCTCTCTCTCTCTCTCTCTCTCCCTCCCCCCCCCCCGCCTCTCCTTCTCTCTGTATAACTGACTTTCAAATAAATAAATCTAAAAAAAAAAAAGAAGAAAATAAACCAATTCAATTCCCTGGGCAATGGGGAGGCAGTGAAGTAAGCCACGTTCTCTCTCGGGAAGTGAGGAGCTGTGATCCTCTAGCGAGAGGTGCAGCCAGGCTTGTGCTGTACACGGAACATCAGCTGGCTGCTCTTCCTGCTCCCCGCGCAGTGCGGCACTCATCCCTGGCCTGGGGGTGCTGAGTCCTAGAGAACCATGCGCAGGCTCAGGGCCCTCTCACACTGCCACACTCCCCCAGTTCTCTCCCTAGCACCTCTAGGAGAACCCTGGGCCATGAGCCATTCCCAAGAACCCCTTCCAGGTTTCCCACACAGGTGTCAAGGACCGCAATCACTTGTGGTACTGACACCGCCTCCTAGGGCGTACATTGGCAGGGAGCCGGAATCGGGAATCAGAACGAGGAGTGGAGTCCGACCCCTCGGATACGGACAAGGACATCTGGACTAGGTCAGCCACTAGGCCAAGTGCCTGCTCTTGACTTCTTGTTAAAATCTGCACTGAGAGGTGGCAATGCTACTACAGATTCTGTGAGCACCCTCACTCCCTTCCCTTATGTGTGTTGAGTATACCTCAGACAGCTCATGGACAAATGGCCTTCAGAGAGTTTCTTCTGGTGTAAAGGTTTTTTTTGAAATCCACACATATGTTTTCATAGTGTGCATTTCCCATGACACACCTGGGTCATTATTGTACCTGAATGAGCTTCTTAGCTTAAGCATCTTACGTTTTCTTAAGTGTAGCAATGATGAGAAACCGGGGCATGAACACTACAGAACACTCCAACTCTTCCTCTCAGATCAGAGGTATTTTTCAAAGAAAGACATGGGACACCTCCCACCCCTAAAGCACCCCGCAACCACTAGAGAAAGCCCGGCCCAGTCCCCCCTGTCTGCAGTGAGAGGTGAGGGAAGCCTCTCTTCTTGGTGTTGCATCACCCTTCCCATGGCGGTGAGCGAGTGGGTGTGACATTCAGAGGGCCTCGGGGCTTGTCATCGTGACCTAAGTTTGCCTCGATATGACTTCACCATGCGTGCTTTGGAAAATATGTGGTCCTGGTGAGCCGGGCAGTGATGGGAGCCGAGTGTCGGAGGCTGAGAGCGCAAGTGCCCGCCGTGCATCCTGCTCTTGTTTCCATCAGTGAGGGAAACAAAGAAACTTGATCGTGTGTGTGCAATGGGTGCATCGCAGTTTAAGTGATGATGCCTGCTCAAATGACTCAAGTGCCCACCGAGCAAGCACTGTGGTCTGTGGCTGTGGCCGTGGCCTTGGCTGTGAGCTGGGCTCTGGGAGGCCTCGACCTGTCCCAAGGTATCCAGAGAGGAAGTGATCAGAAGCAAGCAACATGGTCTTTCAATGCCAATTTTAGAAAATGCAGAATCTGATTTTCTGGAAGTCTTATTGGTTGGACTTTAAAGCCAGGATTTATGTTCGTATGAATTGTGCAGAAAGGAATTTTAATAACAGAGAGGCAGTGTGAGACCGTGTAGGCCCAGCTCGTAATTCCGAGACGCACAGCCTTTCCAGGAGGGATTAGCGTTCGCTGCGAGCCCTGCCTGTCACAAGAAAGCACTTCTGTGGCCCGGCGGTCTCCGGTGAATACACGCACAGGCGTGTGTCCATGCAGTCAATAAATAACCCACGGCTTGACCTTGCACGGACAGCAGCAGAGGCCGGGCCGGCTGTGGATCCAAGCCTTGCTGGATTTCCAGCTTGATTAGGACGAGCAGTGTCTCCGCTTGAACCTCAGCACCGGCAACATTTGGAGCTGATTGCTCACTGTGGGGTGGGGGCAGGGCCTGGGGATTGCTTAGCAGCACGCCTGGGCCTCTCGCCGTGAGATACCACTAGGACTCCTTTCCCAGTCGTTCGCCGTGAGATACCACTAGGACTCCTTTCCCAGTCGTGATAAACAAAAATGCTTCCAGACACTGCCCAATGGCCTCTGGGGCACGGATCCACCCCCCCCCCCCCTGCCACCACCCCCACCCCAATCTGGCTGAGAACCTCTGGTGTAGAGGAATGATAGCTTTTTCCTCCAAAAGCTCCCAACAATCAAGAGAGCTCTTTCGGGAGTTGCAGAGAGCGCAGGCGACGTCACTGCCGACCCTGCAAGGCGAGTGGGGAAGTGCTAACCACGCGCCTGCCCTGAGTTAATGACTCCAGTCTGGACAGGAGCAGTGGGAGGTCACTCTGGAGAAGTTAGTCCCACTCCCATCCTGAACACCTGGCTTTCCCATGCACAGCCCCCATCAAGTGCTGAGTGGGCCAGGGCCTGCTGAGGCTGAGAAAATAGGAATTCTGGATTCAAAACATTAAAATGACTTTGGCAACAGGCAGTAAGGCTAGAGAGGAATGAATAATGGCAGCACCTCCCCAGAAGAACCTGCCCCCTCCGCCTTGGTCTTGTAGGAGAGGCAGCTCTGTGTGCTTGAGGCAGAGGGACCAGGGGTCGTAGGCACTAGGGGAAGGCTGTTCACATACTCCCGACACACGTGACGTTACCCCAAGAGCCCTGAACAGAGGGATGAAACATCAAGAACAAACACACAGGAAAAAACCCACTTGGCTCTACAGATGTGGCCAGTGCTCGCTTCACGCTTGGAAAAAGAAAAGGTTTCTATGGTCAGTGACATCTGAATGCTGTTGGATGAGGTAACCCGCGGTTGTCATGGAGACATGTTTTCTAGCCCTGCCTGCATCTGTAAACTGCATGGAGTGGCTTCCCATCCACAGCTGAAGGCCTGGACGTTGAAGGAAGAGAGTTATGCACAAAGCAAGACACAGGCGTGCTCACTAAGTGACAGGCATGCTCCCTAAACCCTTGCCATCAACTGATCCAGGAGAGCCACACGTACCTACGGACCCCACTGTAGAGACAACAGCGGTTTCTGAATACGCGGCAAGGTGAGACGGAGACCGGGCAGCAGAGACTAAGCATCAAATTAGGCATGAATCCCACCCACCACACACACACACACACACACACACACACACACAGCGTGACCACTACTGCTCAAACCCAAAGACGCATCTGCTGTGAGCTCTTTGAAGTGGAAGCTGGCCCCTCTGCTTCGCCTTCAGTTCTGGGATTGCAGAAGAAGAGACATTTCTGTAGCCCCGAATAGCTGAGAAGACGGTTTAGACAGCCGTGCTTGGCTGCACTGAGAGAGACTGAGCTCCACTGGAATGAGTTCCATCAGCAGTCTGTCCGCGGTGCGAAGTCTGTAACATAGCGTACAGATTACCGTAGCGCTCAGCATGGCTGCCTCGCACAAGGTGACGTAGGCAGGTGCCTGCCAGGTACGAAACTGGCACTCCCATCGGCTTTCTCCCTGGGAGTGAACTCTCGTCCCAGGGAGGCTGGGGTCAGTCTCCGACAAGGGACACCTTGCATTGGATGGATCTGTTTCCAATAAGCCGACTTTTACAGTCTGTTTGTGGGCTGACTGCAGTTATAAAAAGTGGATCTCATAAAAGCAAAACATGAGTGGCTGGCACATCACATTGTATCTGTGTCACACTGTGCTCGGGGAGCCAGGCTGGCCCCTCATTTATAGCAAAGGAGGTGACATAAAAGCAGAATAATCGGATTTTAATCATAATGGAGTTTTTTTCCCCACCCCAGGGGGCCCTGAAGGGCGAGGACTTTTGTATGACTTCTGGTTTCCAGGGAAATCTGCTGCGATGCTGAATGCTCCCCCAACAAGCTGCTGCAGAATGGAATGGCTTCTGACTTCTTTAATAACCAAGGTGAGAACTGACAACATATTTGAAAGAACTGGTCACTAGGGAAATAGGCTGCAACCAACATTTTTTTTTTAAGTTCTCAAGACCTCACCAAATTACAATGGTTGTCTGAAAATCTGATAACTTCCACTTTATGGGATGTCTAATTGTAGAAGAGAGGGAGAAAGAACAGCTGATCTGGCCAAAAACATGTCCACCCCTGGTTGTCCTACCTCTGTTGTTTTTTTTCTTTTAAGATTTATTTATTTATTTGAAGTCAGAGTTACAGAAAGGCAGAAGGGGAGAGAGAGAGGGAAAGAGAGAGAGAGAAAAAGAGAGAGAGGAAGAGAGAGAGGGAGAGGGAGAGGTCTTCCATCCTCTGGTTCACACCCCAGATGGCCATAACAGCTGGAGTTGTGCTGATCCGAAGCCAGGAGCCAGGAGCTTCTTCTGGGTCTCCCACAAGCACTTGGGCCATCTTCCACTGCTTTCCCAGGCCGTAGCAGAGAGTTGGATCAGAGAATTGGATTGGAAGTGGAGCAGCCAGGATTTGAACCGGCACCCATATGGGCATCTGCTGGAACTGCAGGCAGTAGCTTTACCCACTACGCCACAGCACCAGCCCCGCTACCTCTGTTTAAGGTTTTGCTCTAACCAGTGTTCCACTTAGGGATGCAAGGAAGGCAATCATGTTTCACCTGATGCTAGGGACGCAATCATCCACAGCCACCTGCAGGGAATGAACCATCGTCCGTCACCTGATACAGGGAACAGGCGCAGCCAGCCCCTGTGCCGGGACTCCATCAGTCATAACCGGGGAGGAAGGGGACTACTGAGCGTGGGCACAGGGTGGGACAGTCCACAGCACGTGAGGGTGCTCCAGAAACCTGACTTCTCTGCATCTCCGTTTCCTCTGCACCCGCCCTATCTCTGCCACCTGCAATCCCCACCCACACACCCTCAAGGCCAACTTGAACTTGGCTTTGGCTCTCTTGCTGCACATGAGCCTCAGTGCGCTTTTCACTTTCACCTCTGCTGCTCCTGCCTCGGTGTCTCGTGTTCCCCATCCCAGCCTATCACTCTCCCAGCTCAAGCCAAGCCGCGGTGGGTCTTTGGCAGCCTGGAGACTGACCACCTTTGGTCCTTTGAGTGTCACCCCTTCAGGTTCGTTGTGGGGACACTGAACAAGCAAGAGGGACAAGCTGCTTGTGACAGGTCTGCAGGTGGAGCAGGCTCTCTTCAAGGGCAAGCAGAGGCCAGACTCACAGCGGGCCAGAGCAGACCACGCATGATAGAACAAACAGCACTCCAGTCCCTCCATGATTCTTTTCAAACTCCCTTCTCCAACCCTCACAACAGTCCTTACAGACTCTTTAGCCCTCTCGTCTCTGGGTTTTTTCTCCCTCTACAAGAAATCTATCACGCACCCTAGTCCTGGCGTCCGTTCAAGCCCCATTCTTTCTGCAAAGCTTTCTCTGACCCTGACTGATCAGGGAGGGAGGAGGGGAAGCTGTACCTCTCTGGCCATCTCATCCCCTTCGAGGTCTCTCTGCAGTATAATGTCACAGCTCTTCTCATCAAACGTGGACTCCATTTCTCCAGCCCCTTGGGATCTTGGACTTGACCGTGTGGCTGATCTTGGCCAAGGGGCACAGGCAGGACTTGAACTGTGCCTGTGCCTGAGGCCCTACCTCTCTTGCTGGGAAGAGCCTTCCTCCACCACGGCCACGAGGCCTTCTGGAGGAGCTGAGGGTGTAGGGGGAGGTCCTGTCTGTCCCAGCTGTCCTCGACCCCTGAGGGAAGCTATCCTAGACCAGCTGGCCCTAACCTGGCACAGAACTGAGAATAGTGAGTAAGTATTCTTTCAAAGCCATACAGTGTTGGAGTCGTTTGTCAAGCGGCAGAGGCAGACCGGGGCACCAGCCTTTCCTCTCCATGTTGGGATCTCTCTGCTTTTGGACCTCTGTAGAATTTCACTGGCATCTTTCAGGAAACATCTGGCAGTCTCTACGTTTTCTCATGATCATGTGTGGGAAATCCTACCATCCACGGGAGAATAAATCACGTGTGGACTGAACTCCTGCTCAATTCGTTTCTCTAATTCTCCCAACCACCATTGCCACTTTTCTCTTGAAGCCTGATGTGAAATAGGGCCTCACAAGTGTCTGTGGAGTGAATCAGTGACTGGAACGTGACATGGGACAGCGATTCAGACCGGAATTTCTGGGTTAAAACACTGGATCTGGTACTTACTGTGTCTTCCTGGGCAACTCTGTTAAATAATTTCCTTGTGCCTCAGTTTTCTTGTCTTTACAATGGGCAAAATAAGGCAACCTACATCATGGAATTGTTATTTTTTCTAACTTTTTTTTAAAAGATTATTTATTTATTTGAGAGAGAGTTATAGACAGAGAGAGGGAGAGACAGAGAGAGAGATCTTCTGTCTGCTGGTTCACTCCCCAAATGGCTACAACAGCCAGAGCTGGGCCAATCCAAAGCCAGGAGCCAGGAGCTTCTTCTGGGTCTCCCATGCAGGTGCAAGAACCCAAGGACTTGGGCCATCTTCCACTGCTTTCCCAAGCTATTAGCAGGAAGCTAGATCAGAAGTGGAACAGCGGGACCTGAACCGGGGCCTATATGGGATGTCGGCACTGCACATGAATGCTTAGCCTACTATGCCACAGTGCTGGCCCCTCGTGGAATTGTTAAAAGGACTATGTGAGGCCGGCGCTGTGGCTCAATAGGCTAATCCTCCACCTTGTGGCGCTGGCACATCAGGTTCTAGTCCCGGTCGGGGCACCGGTTCTGTCCTGGTTGCCCCTCTTCCAGGCCAGCTCTCTGCTGTGGCTCGGGAGTGCAGTGGAGGATGGCCCAAGTCCTTGGGCCCTGCACCCCAGGGGAGACCAGGATAAGTACCTGGCTCCTGCCTTCGGATCAGCACGGTGCGCCGGCCGCAGCGCGCCGGATGGGGCGGCCATTGGAGGTGAACCAATGGCAAAGGAAGACCTTTCTCTCTGTCTCTCTCTCTCATTGTCCACTCTGCCTGTCAAAAAAAAAAAAAAAAAATTTGACTATGTGAAATGACAGAAACTGTCAATACCCAGTGCTTCCTCTGATCCATCTGATAGGTGAGGGCCACAGTCAGTGTTCTCCCCCAACTCCACTTCCCACCAGCTGTCATCTTGTGCCTCGTCCGCCAACCAGCAAAATCTAACAGGCCACCAGCTGATCCAACAATCCTGCATAAATTGAGACAGCCTGGACTCTCTCAGACCTCTCCTCCCACTTCAGAGCAGAAGGAAACCTAAACAGGGGCTTTCAGGAGCAAGTAGACAGTAGAAGAGTTTTTGGATACAGCTGGACCACGCTGTGGCTGCTGGCCCTGCCGCTGGGTAGACTATGGTGCCTTTCCACGTCTCCATTTCTTCAACTCTAAAATAGAGATAGGAACACCTACCTCGCGGGACGGGGTTAATTCACATGGCTCAGTAAAGAACAGAGTCCTTACTCTTCCTTTTCCTCCCTCAGTTATTTCAACACTTCCATCTCTGCCTCAACGGTCCGAGCTAGGTGGTCTTGCCCAAGGAAACTTAACACCAGCAATGCCTGCCAGGGACCCCGTTATATATTCAGGTAACTTAGGACTGCCCAGAAAATCCTTTGTGACCTGTGAGCTCTGTTATATGAAGACTGTTGGGTTCTAGTCCATACATGGTATCCATGTGCCCCACTGTGAAAGAAGACAGCAGCTCGTAACCGCATCTCCTCGTAACCGCGTCTCCTCCACCCCACGCTTGCCGTGAGCTGCTGTTGGTGAGCAGGCAGCACAGACTTTTTTTTTTTTAGTTTTTTTTTTTTTATTTGAAAGTCAGAGTTACACAGAGTGAGAAGGAGAGGCAGAGAGAGACAGAGAGAGAGAGAGAGAGAGAGAGAGAGAGAGAGAAGAGAGGTCTTCCATCCGCTGGTTCACTCCACAGTTGGCCGTGACTACCAGAGCTGCACTGATCCAAAGCCAGGAGCCAGGAGATTCCTCTGGTTCTCCTATGTGGGTGCAGGGGCCCAAGGACTTGGGTCATCTTCCACTGCTTTCCCAGGCCATAGCAGAGAGCTGGATGGGAAGAGGAGCAGCCGGGACTTGAACCGATGCCCACATGGGATTCCGGCACTGCAGGTTGCAGCTTTACCCACTACGCCACAGTGCCGGCCCCAGCACAGACTCTGGACTTGACCCAGCAGGTGTCTTTCCAGCCTCTCCACTGCTTCAGCGGCTGCCCCAGTGCAACACCCAAACAGCACTCGCCTCGGCTCACCTGGGGCACCCAGGAGGCACCATCTACAACAAGGGATTCCGTGTTAGTTGCTTTTTGAGGGTCATCCCAGGAATCAGAAGTGAGGGACAGGCAAGCAGCGTGGGAGAAGGATGGCGTTCCAGGGTCTAATTGAGCTCTTCATGGTGGGCACCTGGGACCTGTCTGAGACCTTCTGAGGAGAGTGTGTGTGGAAGACCCCTCATCACGTTACCCCATGGTGGCTGTTTTGCACTGGCTGAGCGGTGCTCCGGGCGGCGTGGATTGCCTCACATTCTCGTACCGCTCCTGTACACGTGGGAACACAGCTCCTCTGATGTCAGGGTGACTGAAGCAAGGCTGCACCTGATATTCAGTGTAAGGTGAGGGGAGGCCCACTTGGAAGTAGAATCCACTGGGACTGGGCGTGCCTGGGGGCGGGGCACCGAGGAGTCCCACCCAGTCTCCTAATGGCACTATCCTCATTTTCAAACTGTAGAATCTATCCATCACCGAGACCCTCTCGACTGAGTCAGGTCAATGGGTAAATGTGGCAATCTTGAATCAGCCTTTGCCCAGCTCAGCACACCACTGCTGCCCCTTCTCTCTCCCCACCCTACACCTCACCCTGGTGTAGGCCACCTGTTTGCCATCTCAACAGAAAGTTCTATGCCTACACTGGCCACAGGCCTTTTGCACAGCTGACTCCCTCTTTTACTAGTGAGGCCCTACTTGTCTGTTGCCTCTCAGTTCAAGCATCCCCTCCACAGAGAAGCCTTTCTGGCCTCATGTTTAGGATGGTCCAGGGTCCCTTGGCAAGCCTCTTGGAGACTCATACCCTCTTCCTCTAGACCCAAGGAACAGAGGTCAGCATTCGTCTGGGTCAGGCGAGGGAACGGCAGATAGAGGACGAGGCTGGGAGACAGCCCCTGGGATCTCTGGATAGTTTTACCATGCTCTTGTGTCACCAATTAAAACCATTAGGCCACTAAAAATAAATCAAATCGGGGCTGGTGTTGTGGCTTAGTGGGCAAAGCTGCCACCAGCATCCCTTTGTGTCCTACACTCATTTGTGTTCCGGCTGCTCCACTTCTAATCCAGCTCCCTGCTAATACACCTGGGAAAGCAGTGGAAGATGGCTCCCTGCCACCCACGTGGAAGACCCAGATGAAGCTCCTGGCTCCTGGCTTTGGCCTGGCCCAGCGCTGGCTGTTGGAACCATCCGAGAGTGAACCAGAGGATGGAAGATCTCTCTCTCTCTCTCTCTCTCTCTCTTTCTCTGTCTCTCCCTCTCTCTCTTTCTATAACTTTGTCTTTCAAAATAAATAAATCTTTTTTTAAATAAAACTAATGTGAGATACGTGCAAAAATCCTAAGTGGTTTACTAAGCTTTCTGGCTACTTTATACACAGATCTTTCTTTTTATTTTAATTGTTTATGTATTTCTTTTCTTTTTTTTTTTTATTTGAAATGCAGAAAGAGATAGAGATCTTCCATGAGCTGGCTCATTCTCCAAATGCCTACAGCACCTGGGACAAGCCAGGCCAGAGCCAGGATCCTGTGACTCACACCTGGGTGACAAAGACCCAATGACTTGGGCCAACACCTTTCTCCTCCCAGGGTATTAGCAGGACGTTGGAATCCAAGGCAGAGTCTGAAGCTGAACCAGGCACTCCAATATGAGATGCAGGCATCACAGGCAGTGTCTGATCGCAAAGCCAAACGCCTCGCCCGAGACCCTCCTTCCAGCCCCCACCTGTCTCAGGTCTTCCTCCTCCTCCTCTGGCATCTCATGCTCCAGGGCACACGTGTGCTGGGAGAGCTTCCTCCTGGCTCTCTGAGTGCAGGTGTCGCCCTTTCTTCAAGGCTGCTGCTCCACCACGTCTCGGGGCTGGGGGCGGACCCACAGGAACTGGTCAGACAGAGGCAGGTGCAGATGACCTGGCCACTTGATTTGGACAGACCACAAAACAGAGGCAATTGATCTTACTTGTAATCTCTCACGAAACTGAGACCAAATCGGGAGCAGGCAGTTCTCGCATTTGGGGAAATGACATTCAGAAACGGGCCAGAGGCAGTGCTGCCGGTAGTTAACCATTCTTTCTCTCCTCCACGTTCTCTCTGCTCTCCCCCTCCTGGGTGCTCTCTGTCCCTCCCCCTTTTGCCTACCCCTTGGGTCTCTGAGTCCTTTGAGATTCTCCATCCAAGGTGCTTCTGCTGCGAGGCTACTGGGTCCCCCTTCTCCATTCTTGTCTCCTGGTAACAGACGAAGGCAAAGCAGAGACATAGATGAAGTGCAAGAGTGTGAGGGAGCAGGGTTTGTTTAAAGAGAGTAAGGAGTTAGCACACGCTCACAAGTGACTGCAGGCCAGCTCCTGGGGAGAATCCCGCCCACCCGAGCTTGGTCACCCCCTGTATCAAGTAAGGGCAGATAGCCTTATGAAATATACAAGCAGGGTGGCATTTGGGCGGGGTTCAGTGCACGTGACGATCTCTGGGAAGGTTTTATGGCATCTGCATGTGGCGTCCAGCACACATGTGTTTATCACGGAGTCTTCTGCAGGATGGAGGAGTGAGGCTCAGGTGCACCATGGGAAAGGGAGTGTGTCCAATCGGCATGGGAGTGGCTAGAGATTTTAGTGGTGCAGGGCTAAGGCATAGAGACAGGCAAAAGCCTGTCCCTCCCTAGACCCCTGCCTTGTCTGCTTATGTTACTTACAGCTTTGGAAAGATTGGAAGACAACAGAGGAGGGCTCAGCTATCATCAAACACTCTTTACCCTCCCTGGTCCCTTTCCCAGGGGTCTTCGGAGTAGCTCAGGCCCCAGTGGGTCCAATCCCTCACTGCCACTGCATAGCTGTCCTAATGAGAGCTCCCTAGGGCAGCTTCCTCTGTGCTGCCTGGGAGGGTGGGGAGGTATCCCTCCCCATCTTCTTCCTCACCCCCCACTGGGCTGTGCTGTCAGACTCCTGGCACCCAGAATACCAGCCTCTGGTTCTGCACCCACCTACCTATGGCTGCTGCTCTGTGAGAGCGACAGGGCAGCTCTCCCGGGGCACTCAGCCTGGCCTGGTTCTGGGCAGAGACATCACACAGGACCGCAGCAACAGCGCTCAGAGAACTCTAAGGAGAGTGGCCCCTTAGTTTGCAGAATAGCCGGGCTTGTCTTGAGTATTAGCATTTACCTCCAGAGGTGGGAGTAGAGGAGGGAGGTGTTTTCCATGTGCAAGAGGCAGACTCAATTGGCCAGAGCTCCTTTTCCTTCTTACTCAAGAGGTGGAAAATTAAAAATCAAACTGCCCACTTCCGGCTCAGTCACGTCTTCCGCTGTGCCACAGCCTACGGCCCAAGGGCAGGATGCTCGAGAGGCCTGGGACTGTGCAGCCTCGTCTCTCCCAGCAGGGACAACAAGCATTGCTGGGCTCCTCCCAGATTGGCTCAGGGTCAAAAGGCATCCACTAGGGCCCCCAAATCCTTGCATTCTGCCACCCATTTAGCTCCTTTGTCAGGCGTTGCTTGGAATTTGGGTGCCTGAGCGATTTCCTGGGGTTTTTGCTGATGGAACCTGTGCATGGGGACTTGAGAGAGAGAGGGAAGGAGGAAGAGGAAATGGGAAGAGGCTGGGGTGGGTGTGCAGGGGAGGAGGGGGATGAGCAGCCTTGGAAACTTCGAGCAGAGCTCTGGGCCGACTCAGCCTCCATGTGATGCCGGCAGGCTCTGGGAGTCCAGCCAGGGCGTCAGCACATTTGGGGCAATGATTTCCAACCTGCAGAAGTGTCTGTCTCTGCCCAGGATCCCAGCTTGCTTTCCTTCATTCCTTTGTTCATTCACCAGAAAAATCTTTGCGTGCCTTGGCCACGTGCTAGCTATCAGGGGCCCAGCAGCCTACAAGGCAGGCACATCTCTTCTGTTCTTGCAGTTTCCAAAGGGCCTGGGCCCCTTCCTGGGTCTGACCCTACCCCTGAGGGCTGGTGCAGGAGACCCCAGAGCGTCCAGCTGGAGAGGGGCTTGTCCATCATCCACACCACTCCTGCAAGGCCCAGAGGAAGGCAGGGAGGGGGTAGTGCTGGGGCAAGCAGAGCAGCAGTCCCTGCGACCCTGCCAAAATCTGCCCTTAAATGGAAATGATCCAGGCAGCCACCGGCTTATTAAATTAGGTTGTTTGACAAAGCAGCGCATTTAGCCTGCAAGAGAGGCAGCATAGGAGGACAAGGCATGCTCCGGCATCTTCAAAGACCCGAAGGATGCGATAGGGGAAGTTTAGTGCATGTATTTAGAGTGAGTTCAGAGATCAGTTTGTAATGCTGCCTGGAAGCTACAGGAAAATTCATTTGGGCCTAATGTAAGGAAAAGTTTTAGCCAAAACATAGAAGTGTCTGGAAAGATGATGAACTCCCCATCGCTGGAGGTAAGCAAGCAGTGTCTGCACTGATCTGTTAATTGATGCTGCAGAAGAGATGACTGCTCTGGATGGGAGGCGTGACTCCCATGTCCATGTCCCTCCCAACTTGAACACTTTGTGAATCCATGAAACTTTGGACGACTCCATACTTTAAGGACACACCTGCTCTTTTTGCAGGGTGAGCAAATGAAAGAGTTTGCAGAGGGCCGGCGCCGTGGCTCACTAGGCTATTCCTCTGCCTTGCGGCGCCGGCACACCAGGTTCTAGTCCCGGTCGGGGCGCCGGATTCTGTCCTGGTTGCTCCTCTTCCAGTCCAGCTCTCTGCTATGGCCCAGGAGGGCAGTGGAGGATGGCCCAAGCACGCGCCTGGGAGACCAGGAGGAAGCACCTGGCTCCTGGCTTCGGATTGGCACAGTGCCGGCCGTAGCGGCCACTTGGGGAGTGAACCAACAGAAGGAAGACCTTTCTCTTTGTCTCTCTCTTTCTCACTGTCTAATTCTGCCTGTCCAAAAAAAAAAAAAAAAAAAAAAAAAGTTTGCAGTCCTTCCCTTCTTTGCAGCTTCTGAGCAGCCCTCCAGGGCTCCTTTCCCCCTGAGCACTTTGCACTGGACCCTGGGGCCAGAAAGGCCCAGTGCTGGAGAAACGGGAATTGCAACACTGCCAAGATCCTGGAAAGCGTGGAGCGCCCTTGTCTCTGGTTTATTGCTCCTTTAAAAAAAAATGTATTTATTTATTTGAAGAGGGGGCAACAGAGACAGACAGTGAGATCTCCCATCTGCTGGTTCACTCTCCAGATGTCTACAACAGCCAGGGCTGGGCCAGGCGGAAGCCGGGAGCTGGGATCTCAGTAGGAACTCAAATACTTGATCCATCACCTGAAGCCTGTATTAGCAGGTAGCTGGACTCTCCAGCTGGAAGAACCAGTCAGTGCACTGATATGGGATGGCCGTATTCCAAGCAGCATTGTAACTGCTGTGCCAAATGCGCACACCCTCCCTCGGAGATCTTAATGAACGCTGTGGCCCTTTCTCGGTTTGCAGAGGCAGGAATTAAATGCCAGTGCCTGAACTGCAACAAGACTTGTATAACCTTGGCTTCCCTGTGGGAAAGGCACAGGGGTCACAGGGGAAGCTAAAATTACGCAGGCCCCGTGGGGCTGCCCCTCCCGGGGCCTCGGGAAGAGGCTGTGGGTCCCGGGAGGACGGCGCTCTGAGCCCTCGCATCCTGCCTGCCTTCCTGGGATTGCCTAAGCTTGTTTACAGCCACCCAGACCTCAGCCTCAGAGGCCCCTCTTTGCGAATTGCCTGTCCCACGGCCCCTGCATCTGAACTCTGCCTCTCCTGGGCCGTTGATGGGGTGGGTGCTAAGGCGGGGAACGCTCCCAGCAGCCATCAGAGCAGGGTTGGGTGAGGCGCTCCGGTCTCTGGTCCTGTGTGCTGGGGTGGGCCAGCTCCGTCTCACGGGCTGTGCACGGCTGCCACCTCCTGGTGCCACCTCCTGGATACTGCATGTACTGAGCAGCTCCTCAGGTCCTCCTGGGCCTTCACTGGGGATGACAAGGACACACTGCAAAGACAAGAGGCAGGGACAGCTGGAGAGTAGGCGCTCTCTACTCCAGCCGCCCCTGCTGGGGGTGACCACAACTCCGGGGTCCCTGCCCTGCTGCCTTGCCTTGTGCTGACTGGCTGCCTTCCTGGCCCAGACTTAAATCCTTTGCAGTCCATAGCCAAGCCTGCTTTCTGTAAAGCCGTGTCCTTCTTGTCTCTCCATCTCCTGCACCTCCCATCCTGTGGGGCTGAAACTGCTGCATTCTCCCAAGCAACTTCTTCCTCTCTGTCTCAGCACACGCTCACCTCTCTCTGCGATGTCGGGGTCCGCCGTGGCGCTCACTGGCCCTTTCTTGAAACTCCTGGAAATGCTAGAGCCAGAAGTGGGCAGAAGTCAGCTTCTTGGACTCCTGTCTCCAAAGTGCAGCAGTGTTTGCCTGGACACCCTCGGGAGGTAGTCTGGCGGTTGGTCGACCACATCCCGGCTGTTGCGGGTTAGCTGTGCCCAGCAGGCTCAGGAAGGGCTGCACAGGTGCTGCCCTGGGGCTGCCTTTGCAGGAATCTATCACCCAGACTTGGGCTCTTCTTTGCTCTGCTCTAATGCAACTGTTGGGGCTCTTTTCCAAACACTGACTACTTTGCGTCAAAGGAACGTGGAAGGCTGTAGAAGCTACCCTAGAACCACTTCTCTCTAACCTCCTTTCCTCCACTCACCCTCGGGTCAGGGAGGGGCTCTCTCTGACCTTATCATTGTCTCAAACCCCCTCCTTAGCTGGACTCTCACAGATAACCAGGAAGAAGAAACCAAACCTCCCCCAAGGCAGACTTTCCATCTGTTCTCCCCAGGGCTCCTCTGCAGAGATTACTTGGGAGACTTTATCTGTGTAACAAAACAACTTTAAAAAAAAAAAAAAAGATTTATTTATTGACTTGAAAGGCAAGGTTACAGAGAGGCAGAGGGAGAAAGAAAGAGAGAGAAATCTTTCATCTGCTGGTTCATTCCCCCAGATGACTGCAATGGCCGGAGCTGCCCCAATCCCAAGCCAGGAGCCAGGAGCTTCTTCCAGGTCTCCCACGCAGGAGCAGAGGCCCAAGCACTTGGGCCATCTTCCCCTGTTTTCCCAGGCCATAGCAGAGAGCTGGATCAGAAGTAGAGCAGCCAGGACTCAAACTGGTGCCCAAACGGGATGCCGGCACTGCAGGTGGCGGCTTTACCCGCTACACCACAGCGCCGGATGAATAGAAGCAACTTTTGCCCTGGTGACGTTCACCCATCACCTTCCCCTAACTCATGCCACCTCCCCCAGAGCGACAGGAACCTTGTCCCAGCTACTGCCTCTTCTTGGGCCTGTTCAGTTCCCTGGAGAGTAATTTACAAGCCCTCAAAGTAGCCTACACTCACCTCTTCCCCTCGAGAAAGGCCATGCCAGCTTCCCAGTCTCCTTGGGTCACTGGGTCATCCCACTGCTGCAGGACCCCGAGAAGACTGACAACTGTGTATGCCTTTCTCCCCCTGCTAACCCGTCTCCTGGCTGTGAACCTTCCAGGGGCAGTGGGGGACACTTGCCCGTGCCTGTGCAGCCTTGATTGGACTCTGCATGCGCAAGCCCTGACCGAAATCCTCTCTTTGACTCTTGCTCACTTCCACAGCTGTGTCAAAGCCACTGAGATGCTGGCGCGATCGCGTTCCAGACCCAAGGCCAAGTACCACTCCCTAAACCCGCAGAGGAGTAGTCAGGAAGTCTCCAAAAGGCCAGGTGACCCAGTTGCAAGTGGGCGGCCGAGGTGACCTTGCTGGTTGGGCTGAGCTGGGGGCTCAGTGCAGCGTGTCCTGCTGCCGTTGCTCGGCTATTTGACCTGCTCCACATTTGGCTGGGGGCTGGAGCCCAGGCAGCAGGCCCAACTCAGCTGTGGCCTCTGGCCTCCTCCCAAGATCTTTGTCATGAAACTTGGCACGGGGCTGTTTCATCCTTAATGTTACTTCAGGGAAGAAAGGAGCCACGTCCAGTGTGTGTGGAAGAATAATAGGTGATGGCTTTTAGGGTACGGTTGCAGAGCTGCTGGGGTTTGCTGTGCACAGGAAGGGGAGGGGCAGGTGGTGATCTGGCTGCACCACTGATGTCCCAAGACTCCAAGGGTATGCAGAGGAGGAAGAATTCAGCATGGGCGGAGCTTTGTTCAGGTCAGACTGGAGGGGCCTCTTCAGTATTGGAGAGGGGAGACCCCGAGGTCAGTGACCAGCTCATGTGCTTACTGTATCTCACATGTTACACAGCACAGCATTTTGCATGTAGTACACAGACTAGTATAATGGCCAGAACACTGCGGTCCAAGCCCTGCTCTGTGGATTTGGCCCTGGACTTGGGCAAGTTCATTTCTCTCTCTGTGCCTCATGGTGTTCATCTGTCCAGTGAAGATGATAAAAGAACAAAGACACTCTTAATTTTTTTTTTAATTTGTAAAGATTTATTTGAGAGGCAAAAGATCAGGGGGAGAGAGAGAGAGAGCAAGCACACACAAGAATCTTCCCGTTTGCTGGTTCACTCCCCAAATGGCCTCCCCACAAATGGCCACAGCAGCCAGGGCTGAGCCAGGCGAAAGCCAGGAACCAGAAACATCACCCAGGATTCCCAAGAGAGTGCAGGTGCCCAAGTACTTGGGCCATTATTCACTGCCTTTCCAGGCACTGGAGCAAGAAGCTGATTAGGAAACACAGCAGCGGGACTCAAACTGACATTCTGATACAGGCATGCTGATGTCACAAGTGGTGGTTTAACATGCTGCACCACAATGCCAGCCCTGAGGACACTTTTAAAAGCTCATGGAGGGGCCGGGCGCTCCGGCGTAGTAGGTAAAGGGGCTGCCTGCAGTGCCAGCATCCCATATGGGTGCCAGTTTGGGTCCCGGCTGCTCTACTTCCAATCCAGCTCTCTGCTATGGCCTGGGAAAGCAGTAGAAGATGGCCCAAGTCCTTGGGCCCCTGTGGGAGACCCAGAAGAACTTCCTGGCTCCTGGCTTCAGGTTGGCTTAGCTCCGGCTGTTGCAGCCAACTGGGGAGTGAACCAGTGGATGGAAGTCCTCTGTCTCTCTCTCTCTCTCTCTCTCTCTCTCTCTCTCTCTGCCTCTCCTTCTCTCTCTGTGTAACCCTGACTTTCAAGTAAATAAATACATCTTTTTTTAAAAAAAAGCTCATGGAAAATGGATTTAAGAGACAAGTTTATTTCGGTGCAAAAAATTGTTTTGAAACCCATACATATGGCAAGACTTCAAAAAGTACATGGAAAATGTGTTAACATAAAAAAATGCATGGATTTTTTTTTTTGCAGCAAACTTATCTTTTAGTTCCATGTCCATGACCTATTGCAGCCAGCTCATACCTGACATATAAGATTGTGGAAAGCATTAACTCTGATGACAAGCCATGAAAGCAGTATTGGACACATTTGCTGTGCCTATTTTACACACAACAGGTATTGCTTGAAAAAAAAAAAATGGCTGCAGTTCCGCTGGGATTATATTGTAAAATGGCTGTGTTTTTAGTTTGGGGTCCTTCAACTCCAGTGTTTAAGTGTACCCTGCTGTTTGTCACTTATTTTACATGCTGGGGAATTTTTAAAAATATTGAAATCAAGACAGCTTGGAAGACACTAGCGCCTGCACTGATAGTGGTGGGCACCGCTACCCTGCTCTTCATCCAGGTCGGTACTCAGGGCCCGGATCGTGCAGCTCCTTGCACTTGATGAGGCTGGGCTGCCAGGCCGAGCTGGGGCTTGCTGCTCAGCCCCACGCTGCGTCTGGCTCTGCAGGTGTCCCGTGGTTCCTCAGGGTCAGGGCAGCCACCTGGGGCCTCAGACCACAATGCCACTCACTCTTCCCCCGGGGACTTTGCACTTAGCCCCTTGGCCTTGCTGGCCTTAGTCTCTGGCCACCTGGGGAAGCTGGCTGCAGCCGACAGGAAATCGGAGGCTGTGTCACAAGTCAGGTGTCCAGGGACGGGCCTGAAGGTGACCACACTGGGCGTCACGTGGGTGGGGCAGACACCCTGGAAGGAAAGCTTGTGCTCAGCTTGGGTGGCAGCCAGGCCCCCCTCCTCCAAACACCCTGCAACCAAAGCCATGGCAGAGAGCAGCCAGCCGGGCCTCTCTCACTCCTTCCTCCTTTGCTCTGAGCTCATTTGTGGAGCAGGCGCTGGCCTCCCAGCTCCCTGCCAAGTCCCTTGGCTTCCCTCCGCCGCCTGTGGAATCTGAGCAGGATGATCCCCGGCCCAGCTGTTAGGAATCATGCGGAGGATGAAAACAATTAAGCTGGGCAACAAGCCCACCTCCCAATCCTGTCCTGTCCTGGGCACCCTGGCCATTGTTCCCCTTCCTCTCTTTCCTGGCCACCTTTTCTACCTCCCAGAGCCCAGCCCGTAATGCACCGGCTCCAGAGGCACCCCTGCACCCTGCAGATTTGAGGATCTTGGGGTGCTGGGGAAGATGTCCCTGGACCATCCCCCTGGAGTGCCTCCTCCCTGGGGAGGCTGGGTTGGATGAGCCCTAGGGCTGCCATCTATGAATCACTGCTCATCAGCAAGCTCCTCCAGCATGGTGGGACTCTTGGCATGGAGGTGACGCATGTGGAAACTGAGGCACGGCCCGGGAAGGTTGTGAACAGCACAGCTGTGCACCCCAGGCAGCCATCAGCTCTGCTATGCAGGGGGTCAGTGAGGCCCTCCACATTGTAAGGCTGTGACTGTGACCACTGAGGAAGGCTTTGGAGCCAAGGAAGGCCCTGGGGCTCTGTGCTCCAGCCCTGGAGCCCACGTGAGGGGCTGGCAGTGACATCTTTGGTCTCTTTTGGTTCTGGGGCTCCACGCAGCTCCTGAACTTCCTCTGTGAGGTGTCTGTCCCATCCCCACCCCAGCCCCACTTTTCCCACTGTGATGTCCCAGGTGCTTAGAGCCCTGCCTGGCACACCTGACGTCTTAGCAAATGTGTCCTGCCTGTCTGATGACACGTGGGGCCCCTTGGCCGGCACCGTAGGGCAGGGGCCATGGGGCTTCTCAGTGCACCGCAGCCATTTTTGTTCCAGTTCCAGATCCAGGGTCCTGGGGCACCCGCGCAGGGGGTCCAGTGCATCCCCCGTGTGCTCAGCCTGCCACCCGGAACCTTGGTTCACCTGCCGCCCCAACTCCGGCCGCCCAGTGCCTCACCTGCTGCTCTCCCTCTCCGCCTCCATGCCTTCTTCGCATGAAGCACTCCTGGGTCTTTGTCTTAAATATCAAAGTCTCAGAAAAAACAAAGCTCTCAGAAGGCTGACCTCAGTCAACAAGAAGGAAGGAGAAGGAGCCTGTTTGCAGAGGCAGGGGTGACAACACGACTCCCAGGGGCACAGCTTCCAGCCCCTCCCAGTACTTCTTGTCGCCTCTGTGGTCCCTGGGAAGGTGACCCACAGGCCCATGGCCAGTGTGAACGTGGACAGCAGAGGGCAGGGAGGCTGAGTGCAAAGCAGGCCCTGTGAGCTTCTTCCCAGGGTATCTCCTTACATCCCCCCCAGCCCGCCCGGTGCAGGGTGGCTGTCCCGCCCCCGGCAGCTGCCCCTGCTGGGTGTGGCTGCGGAGGGGAGAGACCGGGCCTCCAGAACAGATGATTTCAATTTAAGGCTGCATTTGGGGAGAATACTGTTCCACTTGCTCATCTCTCCCAGTCCTTGCCCCACCCCCTAAACTCGATTCTATCAGCGGTGGATGAGCTAGGACTGTTTCCTTAAGGGCTCAGCAGCCACAGAGCAGGCAGGCTACACGGGCCGGTAAGGACGAGGAGGTCCAGCAAACAGGGAGATGGGCTCTGAATCGGCCAGGAGCCCCGGGAGTCCACCGTTCCTCACCCCGCAGTCGGCACAGAGCCCCGGGCAGCCGCTCCCGGGACACGCACCTGCTCCTTTCCTGGTTTGCCTTCAACCGGCCCCCAATTCCTGCTGGCTGTTTACTTTCATGGTTGATGTAACTCACCCAGACAGAAGATTCTGGACTTTTATGTGCCGTTTCCTGTTTCATGGAATGCGTTCTGTATTCCCTACACCTTCCTTTCCCATCTCACGCTTCCAGAGAGAGAGCCATGGTCCCTGTATCATCTTCCAAGCACAACGCTCAGGTCAGTCGATGGGAAGCCTGACCAGGAGACATTGTTCACCAAGGTCCAGTCCCAAGGGAGGGATCTTTGGCAAAGATGAAAGCTTTCAGTCAACCTCTACACCCTTCTGCAGTTGTGGGAGTTGAATGTCCAAGGAGAAGTTCCCGGCTGGACTCGGTGTCCAGTCCTTTCCGGAATGAGACCCTCAGGAAAGGTGATTTCTAAGAGGAAACGCTGCTTTGAACGCTTCTAAGTTTGGGCTTCGGAAGATGAGATGAAATGACTCTTCCGCGTTGCCGAGTGCTCACCCTTCCAATGTCCTTGGCGATCCCTATACCAGCCCGGCTCTGGGCCTGGCCAGAACGAATGGCCCTGGCCTTGGAAAGCTCCTCAAGTGTGACCTCCTCCCAGGGTTTTGCCCATCACTTGGAACTCCACTGGGCCTTTTAAAGTAGATCGAATCCATATGTTTCTGATTCATTTACACTTAACTCATCATAATGTTCCCCCTTTTATGAGAGATCTGCTGTCTTCAGACGCCTTTGCAGATTGTTTGTAAGCATTTCTCTCCCCACCAGAGACACACTGTCCTGTGTCTTGTCAAGGACGGTGTTGGGGGTGGTGGTGGAAGACACCTTCCAACCTCAAGTGCGCGTCTCCTCTGGGCTCACAAAGAGGAAGTGCAACGTCTCTGCTAGCTGCTTGGATTGCGTGTCAACAGTTTCTCCATTGCCCTGAGCATGTGACTGGAAGCAGACATACTACCTCTCCTGGGGTGGAAGCCCCTTGAAGAACAAACTACTAAATCCCTTCGGTCTTCCCAGCCTTCCTCTGTAAAATGGGGGCCGTAATGCTGCTGACTGCATGGGGCTGTATAACAACGATGTGTTTGAAGTTGCCATGAAAACACGAGTCACAGAATCAGCTGAGTCCAAGCCCACACGTTGCTCTGTCCCTGCCTTCCTAGGCCATCCCTTCAGTCCACTTAACTCTAGGTAATTCTTTAAGACTCAGCTCATGTGGTATAGCGGGTAAAGCCTGTGCCTGTAGTGCCGGCATCCCATTTGGACTCTGGCTCTAGTCCTGGCTGCTCCACTTCTGATCCAGCTCTCTGCTATGGCCTGGGAAAGCAGTAGAAGATAGCCCAAGTCCTTGGGCCCCTGCATCCACATGGGAGACCTGGAAGAAGGTCCTGGCTCCTGGTTTCAGATCTGCCCAGCTTTAGCCATTACAGCCATTTGGGGAGTGAACCAGTGATCTCTCTCTCTCTGTCTCTCTCTTTCTGTCTCTGCCTCTACCTCTCTGCAACTCTGCCTTTCAAATAAATTAATTCAAAAAAATAAAAAACAAACATCACTTACTCTAAGACCTCCTCCTATGGGACTGGCGCTGTGGCATAGCAGGTAAAGCCACCGCCTGCAGTGCCAGCATCCCATATGGGTGCTGGTTCAAGTCCCAGCTGCTCCACTTCCAATCCAGTTCTCTGTTATAGCTTGGGAAAGCAGTAGAAGATGGCCCAAGTCCTTGGGCACCTGCACTCATGTGGGAGACCTGGAAGAAGCTTCTGGCTCCTGGCTTTGGATCAGCACAGCTCCAGCTGTTGAGGCCAACTGGGGAGTGAACCAGTGGATAGAAGACTTCTCTCTCTCTCTCTCTCTCTCTCTCTCTGCCTCTCCTTCTCTCTGTGTAACTTTGATTTTCAAATACATAGAAAATCTTCTTAAAAAAAAAAAAAGGACCTCCTCCCACCCACCAGCCTTGATCCCCAAGAAATGTCCATTAGTGTCTCTTCTGTGCCCTGGGAACAACGGACACATAGCCCTATTCTAAGGCTCATCGCTTGTTAGCTATTTGTTTTCTTTTTTTTAAGGTTTTATTTATTTATTTGAGAGGTAGAGTTATAGTCAGTGAGAGAGAGAGAGACAGAGAGAGAGGTCTTCGGTCCGTTGGTTCACTCCCCAGATGGCTGCAATGGTGGGAACTGCAACGATCCGAAGCCAGGAGCCAGATGCTTCCTTCTGGTCTCCCACATGTGTGCAGGTGCCCAAGCACTTGGGCCATCTTCCATGCTTTCCCAGGCCACAGCAGAGAGCTGGATCGGAAGTGGAGCAGCCGGGACTAGAACTGGCACCCACATGGGATGCCGGCGCCGCAGGTGGAGGACTTACTTACTGCACCAGGGTGCCAGCCACAAGCTACTTGTTTTCATGATCCCATTTCCCATGATGGAACTGAGGCCTCATGGAGGACAGGGAATGATATTCTCGGGGTATTTCCCAAGACCTGGACAGAGTCTGACTCACGGAGGTGTTTCATAATAGTTTGAAATTAACAAGAAAAAGATAGCAAAGAGCATGCAACATGACCCCTTGTTTTTGGATGCAGGATCAAACAGTCAACTGCCTCTGGCTTTGTGAGAAAGTAAATTAGGGTGGAAAGTGATGAGTAAGATGTCTCTTTCTGCCCTAAGCACTAAGCAATTGCAATCTGGAAGGCAATATCCAAGACCCAGCGGCAGGAACATATTTCTTCTTTCTCTGATTCAGCTCATTTAGTCACTTTTTTGAGACAAAACTACAAAAAAAAATGCCAGATGTAATGATAAATGCCAAGGTCCTACAATGAGATTCTTTTTAAAATTCTTTTATTTATATAAGGTGAACGCATTTCAAATTCTAAGCTGTGCTTCCTTAAGATTTATCAGGGGCCGGCGCGCGGCTCACTAGGCTAATCCTCTGCCTTGCGGTGCCGGCACACCGGCTTCTAGTCCCGGTTGGGGCGCCGGATTCTGTCCCGGTTGCCCCTCTTCCAGTCCAGCTCTCTGCTGTGGCCCGGGAGTGCAGTGGAGGATGGCCCAAGTGCTTGGGCCCTGCACCCCATGGGAGACCAGGAAAAGCACCTGGCTCCTGGCTCCTGCCATCGGATCAGCGTGGTGCGCCGGCCACGGCGGCCATTGGAGGGTGAACCAACGGCAAAAAAAGGAAGACCTTTCTCTCTGTCTCTCTCTCTCACTGTCCACTCTGCCTGTCAAAAAAAAAAAAAAAAAGATTTATCAGGTGCAATGAAAAAGGAGGAAGGTCCTTCCCCGTTTTATGAAGGGTGTGAGTATCAACACTGACCCTCACCTCCCCCTCAAATCATACCCGAGCAGCACAGGCTCGAGGAGACAGGAAGGCAGCCAGTACAGAGCCGGCACCCCAAGTCACTGGGTGTTGGCTATGTGGAAAGTAAGATGTCGCTGAGGTGCATGTCGGAGGTCTTAGAGCAACAAGAAGGCATTGGGAAGGGTCAGTGCCCCGTACAGGAAGATGACTTGAGCCATATGTAAAGTTAATAGGCAACTTTTATAGAATACCTGCTATATTCAAGCAACTATTCTGATGTATATGAGTTAACTCATTTCATTGTCATTTATGTCATGAGGTAGGGACAATTACAGCCCATTTTACAGATGAGTAAAATGAGGCAGAGGGGGCAGGCATTTGGCACAGCACAAAGATACCAGTTGGGATGCCTGCATCCCCTTAGGAGTGCCTGGGATTGAATCCTTTCTCTGCTTCCAATCCAGCTTTCTGCTGATGCACCTGGGAGACAGCAGAGGCTAGCTCATGTACGTGGAGGCCCAGGTGGAGATCTGGGCTCCTGGGCGGAGCCTGGTCCAGCTCTGGCTGTTGCAGGCATTTGGTGAGTGAACCAGCAGGTAGAAGATTGGTCCCCCCCCCCAAATAAAATGAAAATAAATATATATTTTTACAAAATTGAGGCACAGATAGATTAAGTGAATAGACTCAGGATTCAAATCTTATTCTTCAGCCCCTGGACCCATGTTGTCCACACTTAACATGCTCACGAAAAGGAAGCAGGAAAGAGGGAACGCAGAAGGTATTTTAGTAGCTGATGAGAAGTTCTGAGCAGGTTGGGAAGGAGACGGATGAGCGGGACACCGTCCCCATTGGTCTGTAGGGCGAGGAATGATGGAGGAGAGAAAGGACTCAGAGAAGAGATTGTGGCTTGGCATTTGAACCGCAAAGAGCAAAGCAAGTTCCCTGAGGAAGGGGCAGAGCTGCTTGGTTTGCGTGTGAGTTTCTCCTTTGGAGTATGACATCCACGTGAAGACATCTTGTGAGCTGTGTGGGCTGGGGAAGACTTGGAGCTACAGACCTTGGAACGTGGAGGGAATTGTTGAAGACAGAATAGATCATATACCATTAGGGGGAATTTTTTTTAAGTTGTGGAATATTAAAATTGCCATTATCATTTTTCTTTCTCTTGTTATCTAAGATACAAAGTTAAGTTGTTTACCTGAGTCTTTGTTGGTCTTCTGATTTTGTTCAGATGTTGTTTTCCTGATATCATGTAATTATTTATCCAAGTTTTCCTTAGCTCTTTGATCATACTTAAGAAGGTGTTTTAAAGGCTCTGTCTTGTGTCGGATGCTTGTGTTTCTTCAGGAATAGTCTCTCCCTTTTATTTTCTTCTTTTGATTGGATCATCTTTCCCTGTTGTGTGCCTTTGTGATTTGTTGTTGAAAACCTGGCGTTCATTACAGACTGATTGTGCCAGGGAAGCCTTCATCTAAGAAGTCAGGTAAGGGGGCTGGTGCCGTGGTGTAGCGGGTGAGGCTCCCATCTGCATTGCCAGCATCCCATATGGGCGCAGGTTCAAGTCCCAGCTGCTCCACTTCCTATCCAGCTTTCTGCTATGGCCTGGGAAAGCAGTAGAAAAACGGCCCATGTTCCTGGGCCCCTGCACCCACATGGCAGACCTGGAAGAAGCTCCTGGCTCCTGGCTTCAGATCGGTGTAGCTCTGGACATTGCAGCCAACTGGGGAGTGAACCAGCAGATGGAAGACCTCTCTCTCTGCCTCTCCTTCTCTCTCTGTGTAACTCTGACTTTCAAATAAATAAATAAATAAATCTTCTAAAAAAAAAAAAAAGAATTCAGGTGTGTTCTGAATCTTTGTATCAGCCTGAAGGGAAAGTTTACAGTTTTCTCAGGTTGTTTCTGAACATGCATCTTGCCTAAGCTGGTTGCATGTGGCTTTTTGAATACTCCATTTCTATAGCTACTTACAAATGTCTTAATTCCCCCGGATTTTACCTGCGGTTCCCCTCAAAGCCTTATATGCGCTCTTGAATGTACCTGTCATCCTTTGTTCCAGGCAAGAAGCTCCTGGCTCCTGGCTTCAGATTGACCCAGCTCCCATTGTTGAAGCCATTTGAGGAGTGACCCAGTGGATGGAAGACCTTTCTCTCCGTCTCTCTCTCTCTCTCTGTCTGTAACTCAGCCTTTCAGATAAAAAAAAAAAAAAAAAAAAAAAACTTTTTTATTTTTTTGACAGGCAGAGTGGACAGTGAGAGAGAGAGAGACAGAGAGAAAGGTCTTCCTTTTTGCCGTTGGTTCACCCTCCAATGGCCGCCGCGGCCGGCGCGCTGCGGCCGGCGCACCGCGCTGATCCGATGGCAGGAGCCAGGAGCCAGGTGCTTTTCCTGGTCTCCCATGGGGTGCAGGACCCAAGCACCTGGGCCGTCCTCCACTGCACTCCCGGGCCACAGCAGAGGGCTGGCCTGGAAGAGGGGCAACCGGGACAGAATCCGGAGCCCCGACCGGGACTAGAACCCGGTGTGCCGGCGCCGCTAGGCGGAGGATTAGCCTAGTGAGCCGCGGCGCCGGCCAAAAAAAAACTTTTTTAAAAAAAGATTTTCTTCCCTTCCTCTTTTCCTTCTCTCCTTTTTTTTCCTTGTGAAACTCAATCCATTTAAAGAGCCCTCAGCACCATAATAGTAGAGAAAGAGATCCTATGCTTTCCTAAGGCACTGTAGTTGGCACAGGTTGTCATTTGTTTTCCTGGTTTCCTGGTAGTCGGTAATCAATGTATGTCAACCCCAGAGAAAAGTCCGTATCATATTCTTGGTGGCTTTCTGGTAAATTTCTTCATGTTTCAAAAGCAGGGGACCAGGGGCTCCCCCAAAGTTGTGAGTTTTTTCTCACCAATGGCACTGGTTTGCCCTGAGAAGGAGGTGCCTGGCAGCCGTGCACGTGAGGCGAGGCCGTTCATGCCGACCCCTTTCCCGCAGGATTTCTTTTGGCTGAACAGCAAGCTCTCTGGACTGGGCAACGAGAGAACATCTCTAACGTAACGTAAACGCAGGGCAGCAGCTGGGAGCTGAAGACGCCTCAGCAGGAACAGCTGTGTGCGGTTTGACCTTGGGGAAAAGCAACACCAAATCCCACCGCCGTAGGCTGGTTTCCATTGGACGGGGTGCACACGAGGCATAATAACAATTAAACAGACATGCCTGGATGAGAAAGGCCATTCAAAAGGCATTCATTGAGGGTAAGGAGGAGGGGCTGGGATGGGGCTAAAGAGAAGTTGTATGTATGAAAGCAGAGAGGACTTTTTTCCAGAACTGGGAGAGAGAGAAACAATTAGGGGCTGTCGGGTTCATGAGAGCAGCACATTTTGGTTTCCTTTGCATGACTCTGTGCTGTGTAGGTGAACCACAAACAAGTCCTTCTGTTTTAAACCCGCGCTCCTAGAGGAGTGAAATTCCCTGTGGCTACAAGAAAGGAGAGAGGTGGAGAGAAGAGACTCAGCTACCACGTCGGGGTCGCCCGCTGAGCGCTGTATTCGGTGGTAAGCAGGACTTGAGATGTTCTGGGAGAAGCTGTAAGGGCTTGGGGCTTTTTATGGCTTGGGAGAACACTTTTGGAAGGTCACTTGAAACTCCCTAGAAGCTGTTGTTATCACTGTCATAAAAGGAACCAAACAACCCGTGGCAAAGCATTAGTCATAGAAGGCTGGAAAGGCAGAGACTTCTGTGGCCGTGGACAATTGCAAATAAATTCTTGGTTGCTTGGCTTCAGCAGCACCAGCTGTGGGACTGCTGTCTCAACCCCAGGGAAGCACGAGGGCACGAAGGCAAGGAGAGGTCCCCTGCCCCAAGACTGTCAAGGTGTCAGGCACAAGGCAGCTATATTCTTAGTGTGGGGGTCAGAGTAGTGGCCTAATACACGTTTGCTCAACTAAATATGTCAGTGACCCAAAGTCGGCTTGCATTAAGCAGATTAAAATTATAATCAAATTATGTTCCTATTGTGTCTGAATTCTGTTGTTTTATTGAGTTTTCCTGTCGTGTATAAAAATGGGGTCTAAGAGATTGTCCCGAAGGCTTTAAACAGTGAGCGTGTTTGCTTCCTGGCAGAGTTTCATGACACAACACAAGGTTTTCAGTGTCCAATCGGAGTTTCTGTATTTACTAGTTGATCAGCTATGGGGACATTGTTTATTTTCTTTAAAATGTAGTTTGTTCCATTGGAAAAATGTAGTATACCTGATCTATGGAATTTGGGGGGCATTAAATGAGATAATACACAGAGAATACCTAGCACCATATTTTTCCAAGGAGAAAGCAGTCAGTCTTGGTTGAAGTTCATCATCAACATCTTCCTTCTTCATCATTATCTTCTAGAACAGGGGAGGTTCAACTGCAGCCCACTGCTAGTTTTTGTAAATAAAGTTTTATTGGAACACACCCATGCCTGTTACTTTGGCAGCTTTCACACTCCAGGCAGAGTTGAGGAGCTGTGACACAGACTGCGTGGTCCAGGAGCCCAAAATATTGACTTCTATCGATTCTTTACAGAAAAATCTTGATGATCCCTGCTCCAGGGCAAGCCCATCACTTTCCCTTGAGTGTAGATTACCAAGAATCCCAGCGTTGACTGGAAGAAATAGACACATAAACCCTTAGAGCTAAGGCATACTGTGTTTATCTCCATGAGTTTCCAAACATACTCTGAGACTGAGATGAACAAATGTTAAGAAAGAAAGAGGGAAACCTTTCAACTCGAACACATTATCTAGAGAGAAAGAACAGTTAGCATCTTTTGGTTTAATAGGAAAATCACTGAAGCAAACAGTGGAATCCTAATGAATGGGGGCAGTTATTTTCCAGGATACTGAGTCTGTCTTAAATTATTTCATTAAAATAGCCATTCCTGTTCTGGGTCCAGAGGAATAATCTAGCATTTATGGCAGGGACATGTTTGCATTGATTAAAAGGTGTAGTATTTGTTCCCTGTAATTCTTTCCTCTTTAAACCTGAGAGTTAACATAGCCAAATAGCGCATAGTGGAATTCCTTTAATTCTCAAATTGTCTTTTTAGACTCATAGCAGAGAAAAAATCCTAAAACTCAAAAGAAAGGAGTGGCTAAGATTGCTAACAGCAGACTAGAAAGTGAATTTAAAAGGGCCTAAAACAAATCAAAACAAAAAAAGTCACCTTGAAGTTTCCATTTGGGAGTCAGTGTTGTGGCATGGTGGGTAAAGCCACTGCAATGCCAGCATCCTACATAGGTGCCACTTCCTGTCCTGGTTGCTCCACTTCTGATCCAGCTCCCTGTTAATGACCTGGGAAGGTCAGCAAAAGATGGCCCAACTGCTTGGGCCCCTGCACCCATGTGGGAGACCCAGATGGAGTTCCTGGCTCCTGGCCTTGGCCTGGCCCAGCCCTGGCCATTGCAGCCACTTGGGGAGTGAACCAGAGGATGGAAGATCGGTATGTGTTTGTGTGTGTGTGTTTGTGTGTGTGTGTCCCTCTCTCTGTGTGACTCTGACTTTCAAATAAATGAATCTTTTAAAAATAAAAAAGAATGTGCGATCTGATCTGGGCAAATTCTGAGGGACAGAGAGAAGTAAAGAGAACCTGTCCAAGGAGAGGGCTTGGGAAGGTTCAAAATGGGAGGCACTGCAAGGACAGGGTTATCTTCAGCATCAAGAGGCTGGGCAGAGGCCAGCACTGTGGCGTAGCAGGTAAAGCTGCTGCCTGCAGTTCCGGCATCCCATGCTGATGCCGGTTCAAGTCTAGGCTGCTCCACTTCCGATCCAGCTCTCTGCTATGGCCTGGAAAAGCAGTGGAGGATGACCCAAGTCCTTAGGCCCCTGCACCTGTGTGGGAGTCCCAGAAGAAGCTCCTGGCTCCTGGCTTCTGATTGGCTCAGCTCAGCCCATTGTGACCATTCAGGGAGTGAACCAGCGGATGGAAGACCTCTCTCTCTCTCTCTCTCTGCCTCTCTCTGCCTCTGCTTCTCTGCAACTCTGCTCTTCAAATAAAATAAATAAATCTTAAAAAGGGGGGGGGCTGGGCAGCCTCTGCCCATGAGTACCCCTCTCCCTAGTGTTGGGGAGCCAAATGAGAGTGGAGCCAAGATCCCTTCGCCCCGATGGGGCGCGGTCAAAGGGCTGTGTTAGCTGACTTTGTTTCCACGGCTCATCCGAAAGGAATGATGGAAGGCTCCTGAAGTCCTGAGACTTTGCTTAACTCACTTCCAACCACTCCACACAATCCCCACATTATAGGGCAAGGAAGTAGGGATGTGCATAAACAGTGGGCGTGGCCTGGGCCGCTGTAGGGTTGAAGTTTCGTAGAAAGAACACTTTCCTGTGTCCTGCCTGTGCCAAGTAGACAGTAGCTTCAGTTGATGACCAGAGGAAGCCCTCAGGGTACACACCCATGGTACACGGTAATGGGTCAGAAGTCACTGAGAAATTAGTGGGAAGGGGCATAGTGGTTAATTGAGTTTCCAGCTAATATGCATCCTGGGGCACAGCAGGTGTTAGCCCAGGTAGGTGGGTTTCTGCCATTTACGTAGGAGATTTGCATTGAGTTCCAGGATCCTGGCTCCCTGCTCTGCCCTGGCCCACCTGGGCTATTGGGGGGCATTTGGAGAATGAAGCACTGGAAGGGAGATTTTTGTCTGTCTCTCTTCCTCTCAAATTAAGTAATGGGTATGCAGAAATTCCCAAGTACTTCTCTTTTTTCTCTTAGCTTGACCTTAGGTATATAGCAGTATTGTTCAGAGTATTGGGAACACTGTATGGCGAGTGCTAAAATGCATGGTAGCTGTTGGTGATAGGACAGCAGAGAAACAGCACAAATATGGGAATTGGTGCACAGTTAGCAAGGCTGGGAAGTCCCCAAATCTATCTGAAAACTGGAGCACCAGTCAGCTTTGCAAGGCCTGAGAACTCTGGTGTGGGAAGAGTATTGATGTGAGTCCTACAATCCAAAGGGCCAAAAGCCTGGAGCTCTGAGGTCCAAGGGTGGGAGAAGATGATGGCCCAGCTCCAGAAGAGAGAGAAATCACTTTCTGTCCACCTTCCTGTTCTCTCTGGGATACTTTTTTAAGATTTATTTATTTATTTGAAAGTCAGAGTTACACACAGAGAGAAAGAGAGGCAGAGAGAGAGAGAGAGAGAGAGAGGAGAGAGAGGTCTTCCATCCTCTGGTTCACTTCCCAATTGGCTGCCACGGTGGGAGCTGAGGCAATCAGAAGCCAGGAGCCAGGTGCTTCCTCCAGGTCTCTCATGTGGGAGCAGAGCCCAAGGACTTGGGCATCCTCCACTGCTTTTCTCTGGGATCTTAAGGGATGGGATGATGTCCACCCACGCTTCTTTACTCAGAAGCTGACTCAAACGTTGGTCTCTTCCAGAACGCTCCCCCTCTCCCCCAGATAACAGACAACCTAGAAAGGAGGTCTGATCAGCTAACTGGTCATTCTCTAGCCCAGTCAGGTTGACATAACATTAACCATCACACAACTATTATTTTCATAATTAAAACCAAACTGAAAACACCAAACTGAAGACTGTGACTCGTGTTGTTTAGTAAAAATTCCAGTTCTTAGTTGCAAAGTTTTCAGATTTCCACCCCAAGAAAGTCCTTATGCCAGCCCTCCCCCTAACCCTAACCCTGACCCTGACCCTGATCTTGACCCTGACCCTAATCCTCCCCCATCCCTCACTCCACAATGCATGCCTTGCCCAGTGTTCTGCAGGGATTGACTGCTTGGGATGAGCTGTGAGCCAGGCACCTTCTAGCCCAATCCACTGTTGTTCCTGATACCTGAGTGAGCAACCGAAATCCCCCATGTGGGGACTCCCTCCACCGGCTCTCGCTTTCCCAGAAATACCATTCTTGCGGGTTTGTGCATTTGCAGGAGAAAAAGGAAAAAACCCATAAACATTGAAATAATAAGGTATTGTTAAAGGCACAATGGGGCTAGCTAGGTAAAACAACCCATCTCACATCATCTGCAGGGGGGACTCTAATAAGTTGGGGGGCTCATTGGAGAGCTGGAGAATATTCCATTTTATGAGAGGATTCAGTTTTTATTGAATTACGTCAAGGCGCTTCGGTTCATCTACTCAGATGGGAAGCTGAGCTCAGTGATCTTTGGGCTAGTAAAATCTAAACCGTGATGGGAATCTTCTGCTGAATCAATTCTCCCAACAGAGGCTTTGCTGGGGCCTGGGGGCTGCCACACGTTGCGGTGTCCCTGGAGATGGTGGCTGTCACCTCTTCCCCAGATTGCCCAGGAGTGGCCCACAGACAGTGGAGCAAACAGTGGGGGAAGAATCCAGAAAGCCAGGTGCTTGGCCACTAAAAGTTGAGGCCCCCAGAGGTCTTCTGATCTCCATTCTGTCGCCTAGAGAAATAAGAGTGAAAGACCATTGGTGGGCCTGACCTGTGCACATCACGGCAAGCTAGTGACCTCCAAGTGCCCCAGAGGAGGTGATTAGCAACACACATTTTTTAGCTTAAATCTGGAAATCACCTCACTGACCATCAGTAGGGGACTGGTTAAATACGCTGTTGTCCATCCAACTGCTAAGTGTGTTTTTAAAAGCATGAAGTAGATCTGCATGTGCGGATACAGAAAGATCTCCAAGGAATGTCAGTAATTGAAAAATAAAGCAGCCTGCGCCGCGGCTCACTAGGCTAATCCTCCGCCTTGTGGCGCCGGCACACCGGGTTCTAGTCCCGGTCGGGGCGCCGTATTCTGTCCCGGTTGCCCCTCTTCCAGGCCAGCTCTCTGCTGTGGCCAGGGAGTGCAGTGGAGGATGGCCCAAGTGCTTGGGCCCTGCACCCCACGGGAGACCAGGATAAGTACCTAGCTCCTGCCTTCTGATCAGTGCGGTGCGCCAGCCGTGGCGGCCATTGGAGGGTGAACCAACGGCAAAGGAAGACCTTTCTGTCTCTCACTCTCACTGTCCACTCTGCCTGTCAAAAAATAAAAAAAATAAAAAAAAGCAAAGTGCAGAGTAATGTATATGGCAAACTCCTTCCATATATTTAAATAGGGCCTTGACTTGTGTTCAGTTTTGTTTACTCAAAGATGTACATGGGACTGTTTGCAGTGTATAGCTTAACAGTTCTACATGGTTTGAGCATTACATTAACAATAATAATGTTATCACCCTACCTTCCCTGACGTCTTCTTTCTTTTGTTCCTTTCCACACTTACTCACTCCTGTATTATAACAAGGAGGAGGCTGGGGACTGTGGAAGAGTACCAAATGGACTGTAAGTGGATCTGTTCAAAGCTAACACTGGTTGAAAACCTGATGTAAGTCACTCTGCTTCTTTGAATCTCAGTGTTCTCATCTCTTAAATGAAATGATAGGAATAAAATGTGATGGTTTTATTTTATTTTATAGTTATTACATATATGATAGGGAGAGAGAGAGAGAGAAAGTGAGCCCATCCACCAAATGCATTCAGGGATTGGGGTTGGGGCAGAGGAGGTGTTGAAACCAACAGCTGGGAATGTACCCCAGGTCTCCTATGTGGGTGGCAGGAATCCCACTACCTGAGCCATTTCTGCTGCTCCTAAGGTCTGCAATAGCAGGAAGCTGGAGTCAGAGTCGAAGCCAGGTATTCAACTCAGATACTCCAACGTGGGATTTAGGTGTTTCGACCACTAGGTTAAATGCCCACCGCTGTGATTTTATTTGAACTTGTGCATCGAGTTTATAATGCATCGGGGCATACAAAAACAAACACATCCACACTAATGAGGACAGAGCATGTTCTAACTCAACAAATAAATTCAAATTCTTTCTTTGCTTGACATCGTGGGGAAGAGAGAAGAAATCATCTCTATCTTTGAGATGATCTCATATGGGGGACAACACACATTTGCATGAACCCACTGCAAGGCAGTAGATGGCCACATATGGACAATCTTGGATGACCTGGGGTGCTCCCTTCAAAATACTACTTTCCTGGGGCCAGCTCCGTGACGCAGTAGGTTAATCCTCCACCTGTGGCACGGGCATCCCATATGGGCGCCGGTTCTAGTCCAGGCTGCCCTCTTCCAGGCCAGCTCTCTGCTGTGGCCCGGGAGTGCAGTGGAGGATGGCCCAAGTACTTGGGCCCCTGCACCCACATGGGAGACCAGGAAGAAGCACCTGGCTCCTCTCTTCGGATCAGTGCAGCTCTGGCTGTTGCGGCCATCTGGGGAGTGAACCAACGGAAGGAAGACATTTTTGTCTTTCCCTCTCACTGTCTGTAACTCTACCTGTCAGATAAATAAATAAAATATTTTAAAAAATACTACTTGCCTGAAACTCAGGAAAACCAAACATCATAATAGAAGTAAAACTCCAGTCCCTAGGCTACATCTGCACTGATGGGTAAATTAGGGGTTTGGACAAATGAGCACCAAGTTCCTTCACAGTGACCAAAGTTATCTGATTCTGTAATCTCGGAAAGCAAGTGCAAACTAAAGAATACATTGCCCTGACACCAGATTCCTCCCTGTTTGGTGGAGTCTCCATTTCCAATTAGGGACTTTGACAACCTCATCCAACTTCTGTGCACTAAATTCCCCAATGATAACGCCAACAGAGGGCCCTGCCCTGTGTTGGCCCTCTGTGGGCTCTGCCCTGTCTGGGGGCACCAGGTGGCTGGCTAGCTACCTAATCACAAAGGCCCCAGTGAGAGCGGGAACCAGCACATGATGGGGGCTCTGGGCAGGTCAGACTTGACGCCTACCTTGACCCCGTTGGCAGCTAGAGTCTGATAAAGGCGTGATTGAGCTGGGGATTTCTTCCTGACAGCTTCGTGACGGCTATAATTAGGGGGCCTGCTCGGAGAGTGTGGAGACACACAGACTCCATTGTGGAGAGGTTCAGTGCTAGAAAGGTCAAGGCCAGGGTCTGGCATGAAAGAAGCTCACAGTTTTCCAATACGTACGAAGGGCGTGTCTAGGGAGGAGGGTGTCTACTGAGCACGACCGCACATCCATTTCCTGTTGGGTTCTGAGCCAGGGGGCGTTGCTGTCCGCTGGGGGTCTTTGTGGTGGAGCTCCTGCCCCTAGGCTCCAGACACTAGCGCTAAAAAGGTGGACTTGGGAAGCTGCACTCCCCAGCCCGGGAAGCTCTGTGTGGTAGGTCTCAGAAACCCAACAGACCGTCTGTTCTTCTCCAAGAGTCATCGCTTAATAGTAACAATGATGATGGCAGCAATAACTGAAACTCCCCCATAGAATTTCAGTGTTACATTTAATCAATATTTGTCAGATCTGTTTATGCTTCATTGTCAAAACAGTGATTAATGAAAGTGGCTGTAGGCCCAAAATACTTTCTGGGACATTTTAAAAATCCAACTCACAATGATCAAAAAAAATACAGTGAGTAATGGCAATAATGTTCTCATAAGGGAAAACAAGAGCTCACAATCTGGACAGAAATCCAGGGAGTTTGCAAAAGCTCTGTCCATCTAGGGGTTACAGACGGATTTGGAAGTGGTCTTACCTGGTCACAGCACTGGCATGTTTGTTTCCTGGTAAAAAGCAGACCTCTTGAAAGAAATTCATTAATCAAAAAGAATTAGGCACTCCAAGAATTGGAAGAGGTTCAGAGACCAAAGCCTGAATTGTGTCTGTAAGATTCTTACCAAGTAGCTGACCCACCTATGCAGTAAGGGGTTGGTGGACTAAGCTCTGCATCTTTCTACTGCTTATTCCAAGTAGGACTGAGACATGAGCTTTAAAGAACGCTTCCTAATGTTGGACTAAAATCTGTTTTTAAAAAAATAAATAAGGGGCTGGCACTGTGGCACAGTGGGTTGATGCCCTGTCCTGAAGCGCCAGCATCCCATATGGGTGCTGGTTCTAGTCCCGGCTGCTCCTCTTCCTATCCAGCTCTCTGCTACAGCCTGGGAAAGCAGTGGAGGATGGCCCAAGTCCTTGGGCCCCTGCACTCGCATGGGATACCGGGAGGAAGCTCCTGGATCCCAGCTTCGGATTGACACATCTCTGACCATTGCGGCCAACTGGGGAGTGAACCAGCGGCTGGAAGACCTCTCTCTCTCTCTCTCTCTCTGCCTCTTCTCTCTCTCTGTGTAACTCTGACTTTCAAATTAATTAATTAATTAATTAAAATTTAAAAAATTAATAAATAAAATTAAATCAAAAAATAAAATAAAATAAAATAAAATAGAACCCACTGATTGGTTCCATTCTCCCCTTTGAGATGATAAAGATGGCAAATCCATCTTCTACATAACTGGCAGTGCCCAGTGCACGATGAAAATATGGAGCCCTTTGTTAGAAATGATTAAGAATTTCAAGACAGCAACAAGAGAGCATGAATCCAAGCGTAGTACTCTCCTAAGAACAGGACTCTGTGTGGCTGTGCAGGAAGCAAACTCAAGATGCTGACCCTGGTAAGTACATTTTGGTTCTGTATTAGGTCTGAAAAACTAGGCTGAGTAGAGTGGAAACAGGAAGCAACTGTGTTTTTTCCTTTATGTTGCATTAAATTCTTTTCCAATTCCTTTCCCCTTCATCTGGATTCCTTGGAATATTCCAGTCTTCTTCAGAAGTAAAAAGTCCAGTGCAGTCTTTCATCAAACTGCAAACTCTCTCTCTCTTTTTTTTATTTGAAAGAGTTACTGAGAGAAGTAGAGTCAGAGAGAGGGAGAGAGGTCTTCCATCCCCTGGTTCACCCCCTAAATGACTGCAATGCCCAGACCAGAGTTGTGCTGATCTGAAGCCAGGAGCCAGGAGCTTCTTCTGGGTCTCCCACGTGGGTGCAGGGGCCCAAGGACTTAGGCCATCCTCCACTGCACTCCCAGGCCACAGCAGAGTAACTCTGACTTTCAAATAAATAAATAAATCTTAAGAAGAAGGAGAAGGAGAAGCAGCAGGAGCCCGGGGCTCTCTTCTTCCATCTGTCTTCTCTCTGCTAAGTCAGGACACAGGGAGAAAATCTTTTGCAAAGCCACGAAAAGGGCCATTCCCAGGACCAAAGTGGCCAACTTCTTGGACTTCCCAACCCCCTAAAGTGTGAGAAAAGACATTTTGGGGGTTGAAAGCCACTTGATCTATGGGTACATTTCAAACAGCTTATGGAAAATGGCATTAAAAGATAAGCTTATTTTTTGCACAAAAACATTTTGAAATCCATGTATCCCAAGGGGTCTTCAAGAATTTCATGGAAAATACACATTATGAAAAAACTGCTGGCCGGCGCTGCTGCTCACTTGATTGAATCCTCCGCCTGCGGCGCCAACACCTCGGGTTCTAGTCCCGGTCAGGGCACCAGATTCTGTCCCGGTTGCCCCTCTTCCAGGCCAGCTCTCTGCTGTGGCCCGGGAGTGCAGTGGAGGATGGCCCAACTACTTGGGCCCTGCACCCGCATGGGAGACCAGGAGAAGCACCTGGCTCCTGGCTTCGGATTGGCACATCACGCCAGCCGTAACGACCATCTGGGGGGTGAACCAACGGAAAGGAAGACCTTTCTCTTTCTCTCTCTCTCTCTCTCTCTCACTGTATAACTCTGCCTGTCAAAAAAAAAAAAAAAAAAAAAAAAAAAAAAAAAGACTGCCTGGACTTCAAAATTCTTTGGCACAAAAATAAACTTATCTTTTAATTCCATTCCACAACGTTTCTGAAGAACTCCAGTAATTTTTTTTTTAATTTTTTTTTCTGGTCTGGGTTCACACAGCTGCTCTGCCTTCTCCTGAGTTTGACTTTTGTAAATCTGGGCATCATCCATTGCTTGAGGCTTTCCCAGGAGACCAGAATGGGCTTACATGCCAAGTGGAGTCACATCTTTGGCAAGTGTCATGCTCCAGTACCATTGTGCTGAGTCACCTCGTTCCTGCAAACCTCACAGGTGGGATGCACCCACTGAAGAAGGCCAGGTGCAAACACATAGCCAGGCTTACTCTCTTTCCAGCGGTACTTAAATACAGCTGTTGTCCTCCGTGGCTGCAGTGGTATGGTAGAATCTGCATTGTTGCCCTGTATCCAGCTGTCCAGGGGTGCTCACATCTGAATGTGCCATCCCAGTCTGGTGTGATGAGCAGGCGACTAGGATTGTCGGCCCCTGCTCGAGAGCCTGTGACTCTGAAGTCTTCCTAGAGTATTGGCACTGGTGGTCTACGTCTCTCCTGCTCTCTCATTCATTGTCTCGTTTTTTTGGTTTTATCCTTAAAGCGCCTATTTTAAAAATCAGCTACAGAACGTCTACTTCTATTGTTGAATGGTCTCTTACCTCAGAGTAAGCCCTTCATTCTAACTTTTTCTGATTCATAGATGTGACAGTATGTTTCCTTTTCACCTGCCACTTACTAACTGAAAAGAGGCAAACTATAAAACTTAGAATGGGAAGCCCGGCGGACCAAGTGGAAACCACGATGGACAAGGTCACAGCGATACCGTGCACCCCTGATCTGACCGACGAACGGAGCAGGTCGTCACATCACTCCGTGGTATTCCTGACCAGGGTGCATAACCGCTCTCGAACCTTGACAAGACACCAGACGGACCCAAAGGGAGGAAGCGGCTATAAACTAACCACCCAGGTCTCTACAAGCAAAGGAAGATGAAAGAATTATCTCTCACATTGGCAATGAGGAGTCATGGACAAGAAAAAGGACATTCGTGGGAAAGCTGGTGAAAAGTACTGTGTAGGGCCGGCACTGTGGCTCAATAGGCTAATCCTCCGCCTCGCGGCGCTGGCACCCCGGGTTCTAGTCCCAGGTGGGGAGCTGGAGTCTGTCCCAGTTGCTCCTCTTCCAGGCCAGCTCTCTGCTGTGGCCCGGGAGTGCAGTGGAGGATGGCCCAAGTGCTTGGGCCCTGCACCCATGGGAGACCAGGAGAAGTACTTGGCTCCTGCCGTTGGATCAGCGCGGTGCGCCGGCCGCGGCGGCCATTGGAGGGTGAACCAACAGCAAAAGGAAGACCTTTCTCTCTGTCTCTCTCTCTCACTGTCCACTCTGCCTGTCCAAAAAAAAAAAAAAAAAAAAAAAGTGCTGTGTAGATTGCCTAGGAGTTTTATATCAGTGACAATATCCTGATTTTCACAATGTGTGGTTTTCTGAGATTTAACAAAGCTAAAGCTGGGAAAAGATTTTTTTTTCAATTTTTGATTCTATAATTAATTCAAACTAAAAATTTAAAAAGAGTGTTACTGAGCGTCTCTTCTGTGCCCTTCTCCATGTTGGGGGACAGTGATAAAGAAAGACGTGACCCTCAGACTTCCGGTTGCATCAGCAGGACGAGCAGGTATGTGCCTCTTGTCGGGACAGGTGACAGGAACATGCACACGATACACAGAAAACGTATGAGGGGACACTTGGCCCAGTCCTGAGGCCACCCAAAGACTGTTCAGGCAGAGTCCTTGGCACACCCGAGGGCAGGCGGGGTGTGTGCTTGATGACCTGGGACAAGCCTCTGGCTGCTGAGTGGTTGATGGACTAGAGCCACTAGGCGGTGGCCAGACTCTGATTCTGCAGAGAATCCCAGCAAGCAGCAGGCGCCTTGGGGGCATCTGGACCGGAGGTGGGGGGCAGGGTGGGTGTGGCGATTAGCATCTCTGGGAACACCACTTCTCATCTCAGAAGAGGAAAGGAGCAAGCCTGGGTGCCTGTCACCGCTCAGGCTCCGCACCGGCCCCTTCTCTCTCATGGCGCGTTTATGTATCCGCCAAGACCAGATGTGAGTGGAACGGTTGTCTGCTTTTCACTTGGAGGTAGCTGGGGCTCTCTGCGTAGGTCAGAGGCTGACCCTGGTCTTCGACAGAACTGAGATCCGAGCCCAGATCTGGACTCCGCTCAGCCTCCCATTGCTATAAAACAACACGGATCATCTGACGTGAAACCTGTGTCACTGCAAACTGTCACGCGTGTGATTGACAGCCTAGAGAGAAAACTCGTCTCCACTCGCCCCAGTGGAGGTCAGCCAGACTACAAGCACACAAAGGCAGGGAGCTGTAACTGCTACAGGACCTCCCAGGCGCAGGGCTCACACAGTCCCTGCGCGGTGCACGGACTCCCCAGCCTGCGCCCTTCACTTTGCTCTCGGGCCCAGCCCTGGCACCAGCCAGGCTGGCACCAGCTAGGCTGGCACCAGCTACACGGCACCAGGTGTGCTGAGCTTTGAAAGTTTGCTCTGCCCCTTCTGTGTACTGTTCCAGCTAGGGATTTACTGAATGGTTTTAATAATTTCTTGTTCAGATGTATGGCCTGTTTTTCTCTCTCTCTCTCTCTCTCTCTCTCTCTCTCTCCACCATGTTTCATGTTCTACTGAGATCCATGGTCAGAGAATGCAACAGAATGACCTTGGATTTTAAACTAAGGAGACCCAAAAGGCCAAAATGTTCATATCACATTAGGCCTCGAATTATACAGTTTCATGGCCAAGTCTATATTCTTGCAGTGACTCACTTCTCTACTCTGGGTCACCAAATATTTTTTTTTTTTTTTTTTTTTTACTGGCAGAGTGGACAGTGAGAGAGACAGAGAGAAAGGTCTTCCTTTGCCATTGGTTCACCCTCCAATGGCCGCCGCGGCCACCAGCACACCACGCTGATCTGATGGCAGGAGCCAGGTACTTCTCCTGGTCTCCCATGGGGTGCAGGGCCCAAGCACTTGGGCCATCCTCCACTGCACTCCCTGGCCACAGCAGAGAGCTGGCCTGGAAGAGGGGCAACCGGGACAGAATCTGGCGGCCCGACCGGGACTAGAACCCGGTGTGCTGGTGACGTAGGCGGAGGATTAGCCTAGTGAGCTGCGGTGCTGGCCCCAAGGATTGATTTTTAAAGAAAGAAACTATGGAACAAAGACATAAGCTCAGCCATTCTCCCTCATTGCCCAAAAGAGATAAACATCAGAATGTATCTCTTGCTTTTGCATCTCCATTGGGCCTCACACCCTATTGCCTCACACCTCACCCCTGCATTCTTCCCCAGGTTAGGAGGCTACCTGAAAGACCAGTTCCTAGGAATTCACCTCCCTCTGCTGTCCCTACACCCACCCCCATCCCTAGCCCTCCTAGGACATAAAAAGTCCCTGGCCGCCCTGGGGTCAGAGCCCCCTGCTGAGTGTTCTGTCAAGGTGCATGCCAAAGTTGGTCACCCACCTCTGCAAATTTGTTTTCTCTGAATAAATTCGGCCTGGCTATAGATTCACATTCTGACTCCTCTCTGTTCCACCCCTCTTTTCCTAACGTGTTTGGTGCCCTGTGTGAGGAGGCACCAATCTGCCCTCTTTTCCTAACAGAAAACTTGCTCTTAAGTTTTAAACAGAGGGGTTTTAAAATAATTTATTTTTATTTTTATTGCATTTGAAAGGCAGAGAGTCAGAGAGCTATAGAGATCTCCCATCCACAGGTTCACTCCCCAAATGGCTTTAGCAGACGGTGCTGGGCCAGGCCAAAGCCAGGAGCCTGGAACTCCATCCGGGTCTCCCACATGGGTGGCAGGGGCCCAAAGACTTGAGCCATCACTGCATGAGCAGGGAGTGGGACTACGAAGTGGAACTGGGATTCGAACCCACGCACTACACGTAGCAGCTTAACCGCTGTGCTGTGCCAAACACGTGCCCCAAGGTGCAAATGTTAGGGACCATCTGGGCAGCAGGCAAAAGCTGTGTGTGCCAGGTACTCGGATATGGAATGTCCCACCTGCCTTCTAACTGCTGTGCCCAACACCCAGCCACTCCCCCTTCTCTCTTCCTGGCGTCTGTCTGCACTCACTGACTTCCTCTCTCCCTGCCTTCTCTCTCTGTCTGAGGAAGCCGAGAGGAGCCAGTCTGCTCCGGAGAGCTGGTTCCTGAGCTCTGGACATGGAGACTCAGGAAGCTGCCTCCCAGGCCTCAGGCAAGCTCACCTACACACCCTGGCGAGAAAAGCCTTCCCGTGTCATAAACACGCGAGGGCATCGCGCTTTCTCCAGAGGCTGCGGGAGCTTCCTGGCATTAGCCGAGCTCCTGCAGGGACCCCACCCGCCCGGCAGCTCATTTTCAAGCCATCAGGGGGCTGCAAGAAGTTGGTTTGGTTGATATTTCCGGTGGCTTCTTCTCAGAGTCTGGTAGCCCATCTCTTCCTCTTCAAAGTGAGGGTAGACACAGGGGGTCTCAGCCCCAAGCCCCCAGGGCTGCAGTGAGGTGTCTGCAGATGCTTCCCCCTTGCCTTTGTGGACCGGTGACCACAGGAACTTGCAGAGCTGTGGGTGGAGCTGTGGGCGGAGGCAGACTGCAAGCAAGCAGACCAGATGCCCTGAGCCGTAGTGGTGCAGCTGGGAATTGGCCTCCCCCATCTACTGTACAGTCACCGTCAGAGCACAAGTTCAGATCTCTCCAACAGCAAAAGCTGGGCTGCTTGCAAGCCGGTGCGGACAGCCGTGCCTTCGCCCTGGTCCCCCAGGCTTGTGTGACCTTCTCCTGGGACCCCCGTGCCCCCTGACTGCCCTGAGCCCCTGGAGCCTAAGCCACGGGCCCTTATAATCTTCTGTTTGCCAGGACACACGGGTGCGCCCATTCTCCTTGGCCTTGTTTTTTACGCAGTAAGGTTTGACAGACAGCACAGGAAGTGACAACTACAGGTCCAGCAGCAGATCTACAGCGGTGCCTCTCCTGGTTCTGTCACCTCCTGGCTGTGTGGCCTTGGCCAAGCCATTTCCTGTCTCGTCTGCTTCCCTATCTGTACAACAGCGACAGCAAAGCCACCTTGAAAGATGGCTGGGGTGGGACTGGAAGCGCAGCGGTCCCTCTGCTTAGGACAGCACTCAGGGCTCAGGCTGGCTGGGGAAGACGTTCTCTTGAAGGTAGTGACCGGCAGCACCAAGAGGAAAAGAGGTCCATGGTCTCGTATTAGCACTCTCACCTGTGCAGCAGGTGCACTGATGGCTGACTGGCTACAGCTGGTCATGTGGTGTCACCAGCCACAGGGGTCTGGCCACAGGGTTCTCAGAGAGCCAGGAATGCAAGGTGTGGCAGATGGCACCGTGAGTGGCACGGTCTGGGGGCAGTGTGGAGTTGGGGTGTGTTATCTACGCAGCACTAGACGTTTTTGCACTATAGCATAAATGCCTGCAGTATAACAGAAAATTCTGGGAGCCATGGTGTTCTAATTCAAGAACGACATCTCCACCAGTAGCTCCAAGGCTGGGAAGGCACAGCAGGCTTCCAGGAGGAAGTGGGATCTGAGCTGGATGCTGATGTCTGGAGGCAGCCCAGCGGCCAGCAGCAAACGTGAGGACAGCCACCACGTGGCACACTGGGAGGCCGGCACGGGGGGACTTAGTCACCGACTGCCCGTCTGTTTACGGATTCGTTTACAGAGGCAGCAAATGTTTACTGGGTGCTTAGACTCACGTGTGCTGTGCCCTGAGCCATCGTCATCAAAGGAAGCCAAAATGTTTGTCTCTGCGGAGCTGGCATTTTAGAGAGTACACCAGACAAACAAATGAGTCACACTATACAGTAACGGGGGAGACTGTTAGCGATGGATAACAGACCAGGACTGCAGAAGGCGGGAGTGTGTGGCTGTGTTGTCTGGGGAGGTCAAAAGAACCACAGAGGGGGAAGGCTCTGTGCAGACAGAGGAGAGCCCCTGCCCTGTTTGAGGAAGGGGTGGGGGAAGGGGAGATCAGGAGCCAGGAGCTGGGTGGGGTGGAGGGGGGGCAGTCAGGGTCCAGTTTAGACTCCTTGCTCCTCCCTTGCCGCACCTGCAAGCAGAGATGCGGCCAGGCAGTCATGTGCTCAGGCTGAGAACTGGGCCCCCCTGGATTTTGGGTTTGAATCTCCTACTTTGCACTTTGTGACATGAAAACCGGAGCTCTGCGAGCCTCATTTCCCCTACCTTGAGGGTCACCCTGGTGCTGCGTTGTTCCGGAGGGCCCGGGGAGGTTAAGGCGCGGTCTGCAGAGCGCAGAAACCAGGGCCTGGCGGCACGCCTGGCTGTTTCTCTACCAGGCAAGTTGCTCTGCTCTCTGGAATTCAGCTCCGATGGTGGGATCCGCCGATGGTGGGCTTCCGGGAGCCGGGGCCCTCGAGGCTGTGGGCGCTACAAGATTCGTGGGACGGGTACACGCGTCCTTCCACAGGCCGTAGGCACACCACATGGTCCCTTCCCTGCAGCTGCGGGTTCTCGCGCGCGCCGCCCCCACCGCAGTCCCCAGCTGGACGCGGCTTCCCCCTGGTGGAGCTGAGCTCCTTGGTGTGTCATGTCCTGGATTAGGCTTCGCTTGGCCTCGCTGGTGGGTTTCACCGCTCCCTGGAGCTGGGCACTGCCCCTCAGGACCCTTGCTGGATTGAAAACATTCTCTGCATAAAGGCCAGCGCACCGGTGGGGGGGACCTCTCCCGCGGCAGCCAGAGAACGCGCAGCCCCGGCCCTGGGGGAGAGGCCCTGGTGATGAGGGTCACATAGCAGTACACACCCCCCAGGACAGCACTTCCAGAGCACCCGGCTTGCTGCCCTTGTACAGCCAAGACTGTGAGTCCCTCCTTAGGCCGCAGTCAGGATGTTCATTCAGATCATCACCTTTGGGCCTAGCGTTGTGGCAGAGCAGGTAAAGCCGCCGCCTGCAGGGCTGGCATCCATATGGGCGCCGGTTCGAGTCCCACCTGCTCCACTTCCGATCCGGCTCCCTGCTAATGCGCCTGGGAAAGCAGTGGAAGATGACCCAAGTGCATTGAGCTCCTGCACCCACGTGGGGGACCCGGCAGAAGTTTCTGGCTCCTGGCTTGGGTCTGTGGCAGCCTTGGCTGTTGGGACCATTTGGGGAGTGAACCAGTGGATGCAGGATCTCTCTCTCTCTCTCTCTCTCTCTCTCTCTGTAACTCTGAAGAAGTGGCCCCAGGTGGGGGTGGCGTGAGGGGACACTGTGAGGAGACAGCTATCTGTCAGGGTGCTGGGACTCTCCAGCCACAGAGGCCATGCACTTTTTTTTAGTTTATTTATTTGAAAGTCAGAGTTACACAGAGAAAGAAGGAGAAGCAGAGAGAGATAGAGAGAGAGACAGAGACAGAGACAGACAGAGAGAGGTCTTCCATCCGCTGATTCACTCCCGAATTGGCCACAACGGCCGGAGCTGCGCCGATCCGAAGCCAGGAGCCAGAAGCTTCTTCCAGGTCTCCCATGTGGGTGCAGGGGCCCAAGGACTTGGGCCATCTTCTACTGCTTTCCCAGGCTATAGCAGAGAGCTGGATCAGAAGTGGAGCAGCCGGTACTTGAACCGGTGCCCATAAGGGATTCCAGCACTGCAGGCAGCAACTTTACCGGCTACTCCACAGGGTCGGCCCCACCCCATGAACTTTTTGAAGTGCTCTGCATTTGCTGACGAAGAAGATAACAGTGCCTAGCGATGACACCACATCCAGGTCACCCCTGGCTGGGGTGGACGCAGCCCAGGAATTACCCGTGTGTCTTCAAGTGAGTGGAGCTTGTGACCCCAGAAAGGGACACACACGCAGGGACCCTACAGCTCTTTGCAACTCCACAAAGCACGCTGACCATGTGACCTGCGAGGGCTCCAGCCCGGGCCCGGCATAACTCACCCCTACTTACAGTCAGGACCCTCCCCCCCATTCCGACCCCGCCAGTCCTGCCCCTCGGCCTTGGCTCTGGCTGGGACCTTTGCTGCCCCGGCTGCGCCTTTCAGAATGTCTTCTTCCAGGCCGACCCTGATGGGCTTCTGAGACTCCATCTAGGCCCCCAGGAAGCCTTTCCTGGCCCATCTCCACCCTCCACACTCCAGGCGCGGGAACGTGTGTGTGTGTGTGTGTGTGTATACCCCATCCTCCCAGTCCCACAATGAATTCACCCAGGGTAAGGCTTTGTCTCGTGTGTTCCTAAAACCCAAGCCACCCTGGTATCATGGAGAATGTCGTTCTTCTATGTTGGGCCCGGGAAGGGGAGGAAGCTGGGGTGGGGGTAGGAGGTCTCCCATCACCGCAGCAAGGTGGCTGGAACTAGAACCCCAGCCCTCGGCTTTCTCCCTGGAGCATCTCCATCCAGGAGGGGGCTTTTTGCTAAAAACCAGGTTTTTCCAGCGCAGCTTTGCTTTGCAGGGTGCGTGGTGACGTCAGCGGGGACAGGCATAGCATCTCCGACAGGCAGCCCCCTGCACACACAGGAATGCTGTCTGGGTGTGCACCTCGCGTCCTTATTGATGGTTAAAGCAACAGCGCCACCTCCTGGCCTCGATGCCGATGGCTGTGGCCTGACTTGGGCGATCTCGGGCACCCCCTTGTGGACATTCAGAAGGTGAGCCGCAGAATTTGGCCGTCTGTAGGTCCTGCGCTGGGGAACCAACCCCTAGCAAAGGCTTTAGAATCATTTCGGTGCAGGGGGTGGGAGGCATGGGATGGAATACGTTTCCAGGCCCAGGGGACGTGTCATGGCCCCTGATGACACACTGCCCGGAAGCCTCCTACAAGGGCAAATGCAGCAGTGAACGTGATGGCCGGTGGTGAGGGAGAATTGTGGTCCAAGAGATGCAAAGGCGGAGGAGAGGGAGGAGGCCATTGCTCTGACCCACACCTCCAGGGCCATTTAAGAAGAGCCTTGGGAGAAAGGTGCCGTGGCAGTTCGAGCTCACCGTCCGAGCTGGTGGCTAACGTGCTGGGCTTATGAATTTTTCCTTGGACTCCATGGTGCCGTTGGCAATCCTGCTGGCCAGGGCTCAGCCTCAGCTCCCGTGTCAGCCAGAGAAGACTCTCGGTGTCTTGGGAACGTGGGCTCAGGTTGAAATCCCCTTCTCTGAAAGGCTTATTTTGTTTTGGGGGCAAACCTCAGACCATTCTGTCCTGCCAAGAACTTGAGTGCTGTCAGGCGGTTGCTTTGCACCGCTGTCAAACACAGCTTGGCCGGGAGAGGCCCAGTGGCAGAGAAGGCTGGTGAGTGGGTGGGAATGAAATAAATAAATAAATAAAGTAGAGGAACATCCAGGATGGCTGGAGTCCAATGCCCGTGCCCAGAGTGGCTGTGCCATTGCCTGTGTTTTGCTTTGGAGGGGTGCCACCAAACAGAACACGTACAAGCACATAGTGTGAGCTGGGGGCACTGGGTTAGGCAAACAAGCCCGGCACAGAGAGACAGACACGGCACGGTCTCACGTGTATGTGGGAACCTAAGAAAATGGAACTCACAGGGACAGGGTGAAAGTGTTACCAGGGGCTGAGGGGTGGGAGAGGACAGGGAGACCTTGGGCAAAGGACACAGAAGTTCAGTGAAAGGAGCGGGAATAGATTAAGGAGATCCGTGCACACCGTGCTGGATGTAGTCGATGTATCTGAAAGCTTCTCAGGGACTAGATTTTACGTATTCTTGCTACACACAAAATGTGAGGTGATACGTGTGGTAGCTTTTTTTTTTTTTTTTTTTTAATTTTTTTGACAGGCAGAGTGGACAGTGAGAGAGAGAGACAGAGAGAAAGATCTTCCTTTTGCCATTGGTTCACCCTCCAATGGCCGTTGCAGCCAGTGCGCTGCGGCCGGCGCACCGCACTGATCCGATGGCAGGAGCCAGGTGCTTCCTCCTGGTCTCCCATGGGGTGCAGGGCCCAAGCACTTGGGCCATCCTCCACTGCACTCCCTGGCCACAGCAGAGAGTTAGCCTGGAAGAGGGGCAACCGGGACAGAATGCGGTGCCCCGACCGGGACTAGAACCCGGTGTGCCGGCGCCGCAAGGTGGAGGATTAGCCTATTGAGCTGCGGCGCCAGCCGCGTGTGCTAGTTTTAAAAAGACTTATTTATTTGAAAGAGTTACAGAGAGAGGGAGAGAAACAGAAAGAAAGAAAAGAAAATAAAGAGGAAGGGAGGAAGGGAGGAAGGGAGGAAGGGAGGAAGAAAGAAAGAAAGAAAGAAAGAAAGAAAGAAAGAAAGAAAGAAAGAAAGAAAGAAAGAAAGAAAGAAAGAAAGAAAGAAAGAAAGAAAGAAAGAAAGAATCTTCCATCCACTGGTTCACTGCCCAAATGGCCTCAACAGCCAGGGCTGGGCCAGGCTGAAGCCAGGAGCCAGGAACTTCATCTGGGTCTCCCTTGTGAGTGCAGGAGCCCAAGCACTTGGGCCATCTTCTGCTGCTTTCCCAGGCTTTAGCAGGGAGCTGGATAAGAAGAGGAGCAGCTGAGACTTGAACCAGCACCCATATGGGATGCTGGCACTGCAGGCAGTGGTTTTACCTGCTCCACCATAGTGCTGGCCCTGATCCATATGTTAAACAGCTGGCTTTAGCCATTCCTCAGTGGGCACATACAAGGGTACTCCACCAAGGTTATGGGAAAATGGAATTTCTAAAAGTTTGAGCTTATTTTGGTGCAAAAATTGTTTTCATAATACCTGGAGAAACCCTGCAAGTTTTTATGCACCCAACTAAACCCATGGTTCTTATGTCATTTTTTCACCTTGTTGAAGTTCCTGCATATACCAAAATATCATGTTGTATCCCATCAATGCATGCAGTCTTTGTCCATTAAAATGCTTCAGATGGCGTGATATAATATAGCAGAGTACAATATAATGTAAAGCACTTAGTAGTGGGTGCTATGGAGAGGAATCACTAATAGGGATCGTGGGATAAGTGACACTGATTTAGACGAGTGGTCAGGAAAGTGGCCTCCAAGACAGTGGCAGAGACGAAGGTGGGGGACGAGCCCCGTGGCAGTGCAGGGAAGACCATGGTGGGCCGAGGAGGAGCAGGAGAGGGGCCTGATTCAGCTGTGGGCCCCGGGCACTGGACGAAGCTCCAGGCCTGGGGACAGATCTGGGTGCTGGGGACAGTCTGGGGCTGGAGTTAGGGCAGTGCAGGATATTAGTAAGAATCAGGGTTGCAGGGCTGGTGCTGTGATGCAGCGGGTAAGGCAGCCACCTGCGACTCTGGCAAACCATGTGGGCGCCGGTTCAAGTCCTGGCTGCTCCACTTCCAATCCAGCTCCTTGCTAATGCGCCTGGGAAAGCAGTAGAAAATGGCCCAAGTCCTTGAGCCCCTGTACCCATTGTGGGAGACCGGGATGAAGCTCCTGGCTCCTGGCTTTGGATTGGCCAAGCCCTAGCTGTTGGTGGCCATTTGGGGAATTAACCAGCAGATGGAAGACCAACACCCCACCCCACCCCAACCTGTGTGTGTGTGTGTGTATGTGTGTGTATCTCTGCCTTTCAAATAAATACATCTTTAAAAAAAATAGTGTTGTGAGCAGGCTCCTTGCCAGGGAGAGGAGTCTCCTGGGAGTAGAGGCACACTCTGCACTGGAGGGCGCGTCCCAGGGGGCAGCGTGGCTGCGGGGAGGTGGGCGCACACGCTCCCAGGAGGAGGGGGCCAAGCATCAGATGCACTGGGCGGACTCAGAGCTCGGAGCGGCCTGGCCCAGCGGGCGGAGTGTGAGCTGGAGCTTGGCGACAGGGCCTGGGACTGCTCGGTGCAGTGGGCGAAGGCAGTGGCAGCCGGGGCTCCCTGGCTTGGGCTGCCTTGGTTGGAACACAGCATCTTGCAGCAGAGCCACCTCTCTCTCTCTCTCTCAAGCCTTATAGGAAGGCACCTTCCTCCACAGGGACTCTTCAAGACCCAGATGGCGGGCACTCCGCTGCTCGCGGGGAGGGTTCGTGGTTCCCTGGGGAGACCTCGTGCCCTCCAAGTGCCCAAAGGGAAGCTTGGTTCACCGGCCAGGAGGCCCCACCTGCCCTTGGTACAGCGATGCTGCCCCAGGGGCCCAGGGGAGGGAGGTAGGGGCTGAGCCTTGTGATTGGCTGCTCGTGGCGGGCGGGGGGCGTCTGCCTGGACCCCCAGGTGCTCGGAGCCTCCAGTGACCAGAGAGCACCTGACAACCAGAAGTGAGCCTGTGTCTGGATATGAGCATGGGTGAGACCCCCGGGGCCCCTGTGCGCAGATGGGCGTCCAGGCCCCAGGCGGCCGGTCACACACTGCGCAGTGCGCCGGGGGAAAGGATCCTGTGCACCCCGGGGCCCGCCCGCTGCCACCATCCATGAGATCACGTCTCCCCATTCTGGGACTGTGACATAGTCACATCGGCCCTCAGCGGCCAGCGCTCACATTCCAGGCCCGGAAACCTGAGCCACGAGGGACATTCTCCGGCTCAAGAATCAGGAACCCGACAGGGAAAGGAATCTGATCAGAAAGCGACACCACCGTTCGGGCTATTTTAATGCCTGCGTTTCAGCTGCCCTTTCAGCAGAGCCCCTTCTGGCCCGGGACTTCGCCTCTCACTTGTTTTTCACGGCGGAACAAGGTCATGTTGGGTTCAGGTGCGGCCCCTGGGGTGCAGACTTTGGGGAGAGATAAGCCAGGTCCCTGGCTCATTCACAGGCACACGGCGGGCGGGTCACAGAGGGGCACAGGGTGTAGTGTGAGTGCAGACACGAATCCCGAAGTTCCTGCCCTGTTCGGGGGCTGCGGTGCTGAGTGATTCCGGCAAGTTCTCTGATTGTCCTGGAGTTGCCACCAACAGGCGGGTCACGCTCAGCCCGTCCAACGGTCATGAATCGGGGAATATTTCCCTCACTGCTGAGCATGTTGGTATGTGTAGTTGAGAGCAGAAACCAGTGCACAACACGGTCTGAAGACTCTCAGGGAGCCCTGTGCAGGCGGCCAAGTGCACTAACAGTGGTGGTGATGATTCTGTGGCTACGCAGCATGGGAGACGGCCTCAGGTTAGTAATGAGCAGAGAACCCCCCCGCCCCCCGCCAGCCTTCTCATCTCCTGTCCTGAAGGCTGAAAGACCCTATTCCCAGAGGAGTCGGAGCACCTGCCATCCGCAGTCAGTGATGCTAGAGGCTGGGTGCTCCAGCGTCACATGGGGCGATGGGAGATCTGAGTGCCGGACCCACTGAGCGGAGAGGCCTGGCACGAGCTCCTTACTGGAGGCTGGAGGCGCACATCTGTATCCTGAGGCTGTCACTGGTGCAGGGCAGCAAAGATGCCACTGGGCCAGAAGCCAGGAGACCCAGGGTCCAGTCCTGCCTTTGCCAGTATCAGTCACACACACTTAGGATGCATTGCATGCGAGGTGATTCTTAAATTTACTGGTTAATTGCTCCCCTTCACACCACCCACTGTCTGCAAGGAGAGCAACATAGTACGCCCATTTAGTGGATGAAGAAACCAAGGCATGGAGATTTTTAACTGCATACACAGAACATGGGTTCTGCTTGGTTGTCTGTTGGCACAGTCCATGGTCTTTTTGTTGTTAAGATTTATTTATTTATTTGAAAGGCGAAGTCACAGAGAGGCAGAGAGAGAGAGAGAGAGAGAGAGAGAGAGAGAGAGAGGTTGCACTGGTTCACTCCCCAGATGGCTGCAACTCTGGAGCTGGGCTGATCCAAAGCCAGGAACCAGGAGCAAGAAGCTTCATCCTGGTCTCCCACAATGGGTGCAGAGGCCCAAGCACTTGGGCCATTTTCCACCTCTTTCCCAGGCCATAGCAGGGAGCTGGATTGGAAGTAGAGCAGTTAGGACTCGAACTGGCACCCATATGGGATGCTGGCACTGCAGGCAGCAGCTTTACCTGCTACGCCACAGCACTGGCTCCACGCCTGTGGTCTTAATCCTCGGGCCACATTCTCCCAGTAAACTGGGAGAGTGATCTTGGAGAAAAACAAACTCTGCATTTCCATTTCCTCTGCAGTAATACAACACAAATAGCCTCCTGAACAACCTCTGCCATTGATTGTGCATACCTAAGATACTGGACATGAAATACTTTGTCATACAGAAAGTCCCACACAAGGCAAGGGTTACAGCGCAGCAGGTTAAGTTGCTACTTGTGACAGCAACATCCCGTACTGGAACGCTGGTTCAAATTCTGGCTGCCAATCTAGCTCCCTGCCTTCCCTGGAAAGGCAGTGGAAGATGGCCTGAGTATCTGGGCCTCTTGCCACTTGTTTGGAGACCAGGATGGAACTCCAGGCTCCTGGTCTTGGCCTGGTGCAACCTTGGGAGTGAATCAGTACATGGAAGCTCTCTCTATGGAAAAGTCAAAATGAGGGGGCTGGCGCTGTGGCAGAGTAGGCTAAGCCTCCATCTGCAGTGCTGGCATCCCATATTGGGTGCTGGTTCATGTCCCGGCTGCTCCTCTTCTGATCCAGCTCCCTGCTTATGACCTGGGAAAGCAGTGTAAGGTGGCCTAGGTGCTTGGGCCACTATACCTGCATGGGAGACCTGGAGGAAGCTCCTGGCTCCTGGCTCCAGATTGGCCCAGCTCCAGCTGTTGTGGCCATTTGGGGAATGAACCAGTGGATGGAAAACCTCTCTTTCTCTCTCTGCCTCTCTGTCTGAAACTCCATTTCTCAAATAAAAAAAATCTAAAAAAAAATAAAGTCAAAATGAAAAGGAATCATTCGCTGGTTTTCAAGGACAAACACTCAGAGAGCATCATCCCTTGTCCAGAAACTGGCTCCGACCTGAAAGCCCATTTCTGCTCTCTTTGGGTGCTGTGAGGCAGGGCATGATCTAATCCATGGTTCCACCTGGGGTCTGTGTGTGGGAAGAACCAGAGTTCAGAGCAGTGACATGGTTTCGACCACAGTGAGAAGCCAGCTGCTCAGATACCAGCTGAACACGTACCCAGTCCCACTCACTGTCCACATGGGGCTCACGGACTCAGGCATCACCTGTTCTCCCACAGCAAGGATGGCCTTCCTTGAAGGCCAAGGCCAGCACCCGCTTCGTGGGGAGTGTGACCTTTTCACGCCAACAAGCCAATCAGGAAGCTGGCTGCCCACTCCCTCCTGCCTGCCCTCTTCACCAAGAGGTGCAGCCGGTCCCCTACCGACAGGAAGTCACACCCACTGGTGCCAGTACTTCCTGCCTCTCCAACTCAGCATGATCTACCACCCAACATGAGGCAGGAATAATGATACACTCCCACGAGGGGCTGGGCTGGGGCTGAGAGAGAGGAGCAGCTTTTGGAACCTGGATTTGTCTGATTCCTCCTGCGGTGATGAGCTGGCCTCTTCGCCCCAGCAACCAAGTGCCTGCAGCTGGATATGTGCTTATGCGATGGGTCGTTGTTATGAGCTGCTAGCCTGGGGTCTGCTTCTGGGGACTTTGCCTCCTCCACCTAGACAGGCAGTCTCGGAGGCGTGAGAGCCAGGAGCCAGCTGGTTGCTGTGGCAACCGGCCCCAGAGCCTCCCCCAAGCTTTCAGAGAGGCTGCTGCAGCTCAGGACAACCCAGCCCGAGGTTTAGCACCACCATTGGCGCTTGGTGCATTTTCACAGCACAGGGGAGGGCTGTAGGGGAACAAAAGCCCAAGGCTTCCCCTGGTCTTGCTGTCATCTGTTTGGTCAAGGGGTGTGGGCCCTATTGTGAGTGCAGACAGATGGAAAGAAAAATGGCCAGAGGGCGGTGAGGAGTCCCAGCCTACCCAGAAGGAAAGAAAACTGTTTCACTGCCCCAAGAAGCCTGCCAGCTTCACTTAGGGAGCAGGCAACTGTGTGCAGGCCATGTCTGTCACGTGCCTGCCACTGGCCTGTTGTACAGGAACGCGCCAAGGCTCCTGGGCATTTCTTTCAGGAGAAAATGGTTCATCTAGGACGTGACGCTCACTGCTGGAGCAACTATGGTATAGTACTGTATCCCATACAACACGCAGGTAGAGTACAAAACTATGCCTGGAATCACACTAAATGCAGGGGTGAACATGAGGCCGTCTGCTCCAAGGGGCTGGAGTTCCAGGGGGTGAAGACAAACAAACAGGCCAGGCCAGAGGGGGGTGGGCAGGGGTCACAGATGGACTGTCCCATGTGCTTCGTAATAAACATAGCTGTATCTTCCAAGTCACCTGTGCTATGCCCATCAAGTTAAACTTTTCTTTGTATTCTTTCAAAAGGAACTTCTTTGTGATGTACTGCCTATCCATGCAGGTAGGAAGGAGGCAGACAGAACTAGGAGCAAATGCAATTAATAATCAGGTTCTTGCTTGTATACATCATCTTTCCCACTTGAATTTTAATCATTCAGCATTTTCCCATCAGTTTTCAAAAGTTTCTCTGGGGGCTGCCCTGACGAGGTGACCTGGGCAGAGGAAACCTTAGCAGGGTCTCTAAAGGTTATTTTATGGTTTTCAAAGTCTGTGCTGTTTTCATAACAGGTTTTCCGTGGAAAGCTCAACAAGTCGCTAAACTCTCCAAGTCTCAGAATGTGAACCTGAAGATCAGGGAAGATGGTTGCATGGCTATGCTTTCTACTTGTGTGAATAGTTTACAAAGTGCACAGAATTTATCAAAATGTTTACAAATTGGTATAGGAGGAAAACATCGGTAAAGGCAAAGTGTTTTGAAGGCAAAAAAGAGAAGGAGAAATTGACAGATCTGAAGTTTCCTGAGAAGCGGGTTTTCCCTCGATGCTATTTACTTCGTTTTGTTTTTTAAGAAAAGGGTTTCAGAAGTGAACAGAGAAGCAATTGAGTGAGGCATACTATGCGTCCAGGGCTGCCTGTCATGGAGGAGTCTAGATCAGGAAAATTTCTATCACTTGGAAAAAAAATTCCAGAGAAACCCTAATGCTATAAAGAACTTGGATCATCCCACCCCACGGAGGGACTTTTCCCATATCCAAATCTTAGTACAAAACCTTGCTGCAACCAAGCTCTGCCTTGCCCCCTCCGGATTGCTAAGGTGGGAATACAGTCCTGCTTGTGCAAGTAAAGGACTACAGATGTTACTGCTGTGGTCACACACACACACACACACACACACTCTCTCTGATCTGACCAGGTCTCTCCTGTAAATGCCACACACTTCACACAATCCCACACCCATGCAGGGGTTAAGAGCAACAGGGTTACTCCTCATCCAAACAGATCCCCTGAGAGAGGGCAATCACTCATAAGCGAGATACACAAAGTTGTCTGGGACAGATCTGGTAGTAATTATCTGGTGTTCTCCACTGGAATAAGTGGTTAATCCCAAGGAGGTTTACACTGGAGACTGACCAATCTGCCCTGGGGTGGATACAGAACCACTCCTGGCTCCAGACTCTTCCCCATCATGTGTTGTGCAAATGTGCACTGGCATGAGGCAGGGACTTCGTCCCCCAGCAGCTGGGATCCTTCTTGTTCAGGCCTAAACCGATGTGTGACCTGAGCACCCAGGGGTCTAGTTTCCTTCCGGTGATGAAATGCATCATTGCCGATCCTCAGCCTGAACTTCCTCCTCTTTGCTCTCCACCTGATCTTGCGCTCTTTGTCCTGATGGCCCAGGGGCTTGTTCTTCATGCTCAGAAACCATTTGTGATTTTTGTCCCCTGAGGCCCTGCCTGGGTCACTGGATTCCTTAGTGGTCTTTCTCATGGCAGCCGCCTAGTTTAGATCTGTTGGGTCTGGGTAAGTAGCGGTAGCAGCAAAGGTGTTGTGGGGGAAGATAGCAACACTCTGTGCCACAAAGGGATTTGTGGTATCCTTTCTTTTCGCCAAGCTGGTTACTTTAAAGGGTTTTCCTTGTGGTATCTTTTTTTTTTTTTTTTTAAGATTTATTTATTTGAAAGGCAGAGTTACGGAGGCAGAGAGAGAAAGAGAGAGAGAGAGAATCTTCCATGAGAATCTTACATTCTGGTTCACTCCCCAAATGGCTGTAATGGCCGGAGCTGGGCCAAACTGAAGCCAAGAGCCAGGAGCTTCTTCTAGGTCTCCCACGTGGGTGCAGGGGCCCAAGGACTTGGGCCATCTTCTACTGGTTTCCAGGGCCATGGCGAGGAGCTGAATCAGAAGTGGAGCAGCCGGGTCTTGAACTGATGTCCATGTGGGATGCCAGCACTGCAGGAGGCAGCTTTACCCACAGGGCCGGCCCCTCCTTGTGGTATCTTGCTAATTGTCTGAGAGGGTCTGACGTAAGGAATTTTAAGCCTGTGAACGAAAGAATTCAAGAATAGCTGTAGAGAAGTCAAATAGAAAGCGGAAGAGAAAGTTCTTCATGTTCTTCATTGCACTGGGACACGAGGGAAGGGCTGAGAGCGTTTTCTTTAGGCACACTCTTCTTGTTTCCTTACTGACTTCAGTGAGGTGAGGGGTAGGTCAAGGTGAAGGAACAGGGAGTCAGCAGACTCCTGGGTCTTGATGGCTCGATGACTTCAAAAATCATTGTGAAATCAGGACACATTTTCTTTGAAAAGCTTACAGGTTTAGAAATGTATACTTACACAGTACTATTATAACACCACGTGGGTTCTGTCACAGGAAATGAAAGAACAAATTTCTTTCAATTGATATGTTCCTTTGATATGCAGCCCCCGCCTGCAGTGCTGGCATCCCACATGGGCGTCGGTACACATCCTGGCTGCTCCACTTCCGATCCAGCTCCCTGCTTATGGTCTGGGAAAGCAGAAGATGGCCCAAGTGCTTGGGTCCTAGCACCCACATGGAAGACCTGGAAGAAGCTACTGGCTCCTGGCTTTGGCCTTGCCCAGCCCTGGCTGTTGTGACCATTTGGGGAGTGAACTAGTGGATGGAAGGTCTTTCTCTTTCCACTTCTTTGGATGTCTGCCTTTCAAATAAATCTTAAAAAAAAAAAAAAAAAATGATGTTACTGAACAAGGATGTAAGATCCTACAGGTGAATTTTATGCTACTCTCTATCCCTGCCTCTGTTCCCACCATTATTCTTATACTAGATTTACTTACTTATTTACCTCTTAGGGTTATAAAGCATGGTATTCAAGTGAACGTCATCATTTGTTTGTTCCTATTGAGCACTCAGTGTAGGAAAAGATATATCTATGTATCTAGATGCTTACAGATCTCTATAAAAGGTAGAAGAGGCACAGAGGCTGAGGGTCACAGCAGACAGCAGATGTGACCGTGGAGGGATTACAACGCTCACTGAAGACTTCTTACACACGCATGCCGACTTGGGAGGTGGTCACTCAGGTCTGGAGGCAGAGTTTGGGCTGGTGCCATCAGACAGAGCTTCATGAGATGGTGGAACATGAACTGCCCTGTTAGGTAGAGGGGGCCCACCCCTACAAACTGGACGAGGGAAGGTAGTCTACCTGGTGAAAAGGCAGTCATGGGCCAGAGCGGGGAAGCTGGAAAGAACAGGTGGTCTGGGGCAGAACGAAGATGCCCAGGTTTCTGTGAAACTTTCTCACCTGATCTCCTGCCCAGACCTTCTCCAAAACACATTCTGTCCCTAAGAAACACTTCACTGCCAACCAAGTCCAAGTGACTCTTCTGATTCACAACGCCTTAATGAAAGGTGCCTGAACTCTTCTTCAGAGAATAATTCATCTGCTTTCAAACATAGCAGAAGGCAAACACAGCACAGCAAGCTGGAAGGGAACTGGCCTGCCATCACCTCGAGTCATCTGTGAAGGGCTCCCACCTCCTCCCCAGAAGGTCTGTTCTCCCTGATGGCAAGACAGCAGATGCAGACACTTCAGATTAACATTCTTGGGGATCTTTTTGATAACATAAGAGCAGGATGATTCTTCAACAAGGGGTACAGGAAAAATAGCTGGCTACCTGGGCTTACAGATTGCTCAATCCAATTAAACCTTCTGCATACAAGTCACAGCTTCCACAGATAGGTTAGATTCCACATCTACAATCAGACTTTCGCATTGAACTAGCATGGTCATTCCTCTCATCGGGTAATTCAAGTTTCTGGACGTAACTGAAGCCAACTCTCCCCTGCCTATAATAACAGAGTGCAGCAGTAACACGGAACACAAGAGAATGTGGGAAGAAAAACCGATGTTGGATCATTTATGTAGAAACTGCAGATTTACCTTCAGCATTCTAAGGCATGATGATTAAAATTAGCTTGCATTTCCTAAAAAACACTGGCGACAAGGGGACCTACTTTGGGTTTAAAAAAAAAAAAGAGGATAATATCATTTTAAGAAATGTCTTCTAAGTTTGGATCTTGATATTTCCTCTCGTTCATGCCTCCTAACCCACCACATCTCAGGAATCGTGCAGGGGCTTGGAGGCAGGGTTGAGGTTTTTGTCATGTTGGTGAACGGACATCCAAGTCAGTAATTCTCTATATCCTGTCACATACTCCTTCCCACTGCTAAGAAAGCAGAGTTAAAATGGACTTTCAGACTAGAGACGGGGAGAAGCGACAGGGGGTTGGCAAGAAGGTTCAGTCATCTAAGAATAGCCCAGTGTATCTGCCAAGGTGGCTGCTGGTACCCGGACTTCCTCTCCCCCTTCAGTGGCCTCTGCTTCACACGCTGTTGCTACCAAGTCACAGCAGGAAAAAGGTTCGGAGGATTTGCACTTGTTTCTTGCTCGACACTAAGACATTCATCTGGGCTTTGCTCCTTTTAGTCATTTATTTTTGAGCCAATCAGTGCTGGCTCTGTGTAACTGGAAACAGATAAGCCTTGGGCTGCCTGGGACCATGTCTCCTCCACTGTCTCTCTCCTGAGAAGTCCTGTGTTGTGTGGAACAGCATCGCTCATCCTCTACCCTACAAAGTGCGGTGCTGATCTGCTACCAAAACCCAACCTTCAGGGGTTTCATTCTCTTGTCCACGCAGGCAGCGTGACCAATTTCTGGCATTCCTGATGGAAAGGAAGCAGGTGCCAAGTGAGGCAGAGCTGCCCAGCTGGGCCTTCCACTATACAAGCATCATGGTTTCCCTCCTTCCCTCCCTCCAACTACCACTTGGTCCCTGGTGCCCATTCCCTTTCCTACCCAGCAGGCTTGCCTGAGCTTCCTCTCCTCATCCCGAGAACACACATCTTGTTGTGGTGCGAAGGAAGCTGGGGCTAAGCAGCAGGCCCCGGGGCTGTGGAAGACGAGGCGCTGCCGGCCCAGCCCAGCCCGGCATCTCCAACGGCTCCCTCTACCAGCGGAGCAGCCAGGCAAGCACGCTGAGTGCCAGTGATGCCCTCATGCTGTGGCACGTGTGCTCCTACCAGGCCTCACACGAGACCTACTGAGTTCACACTTCATTTCCACAAGATCCTAGGTGAACCACAGGCACGAGTTGCATAAGCGTTATTCTCACTCATAGACCAGGGGCCCGCAAACGGCAATGTGTGGGCCACATCCGGTCAGCTGCCTGTGTTTGTTAAGTTTCGGTGGAACACTGCCACGCTTCTTTATGAACTGTCTAGGGCTGTTTTCATGCTACAGTGGGGGAGCTGAATAGCTACAACAGAGATCGCACAGCTGCCAAGCCTGAAATATTTATTCGATGGCTCCTTACGGGAAAAATCTGCCAGTTCCTATGCTGGAGGACTCGGAGAACTGGTGTTTGCTTTGTAAGCTAGGGAGGCGGGTGACCACAGTGGTCACCATGCGGGCTCAGAGGCAGGACAGGATTGTACCTAGACTCGGACAATTTCTTGCAAACGACAGTGGGAAAATCGCAACATTTGGGCCTCATCTTCCCCAGGTATAAAATGGGGGTACATAACGAATCTCCCTTCCAGGGTTGATGTGTTGGGTTAAATGAGTTCTGTGACATGTTTTGAGCAGAGCCAGCAAATGTTAAGTGTCAGCTGGCACTAGGGGCTTTTACAGTACCACGGGGCCATTGCTGAATGATCCCTGTTGACTATCAATACCCATTCTCTGCTGCTTTCTGGATAGCACCTGCTTTTTAGGTGCCTGGCTTCCATGGGGGAAGGGGTGACCACACTGCTGGGGTATTACTGCAAACCCATCACAGATGCCTCGCTCAGCGTCAGCAGCTTGGCCTAGGGGCGGGCAGTTCTGGTGCAAGAGGAAAAGAGAATTCCTGAGCCGCCTCTGGAAGATGCTTCCCTGCTTCTTGAAAGGAAAACACGGGAGCGATGTCCCTGCTGCTTCTGGGCTCTTAGGCCTAGAGGTGACGCCTAGGGCTACAGCAGCCAGGAAGGCAAGTGGTCTGAGGACAGAGCAACTGCGCCTGGAAAGGCAGAGCAGAAAGATGGAAGAAGGCACGCAGGCCCTTGTGTGGTCCCAGAGCAGCTTCAACTTCTGGGGGTCACCTACTCATGTACTGATTTTTATGGACGAAAGTAAGTTTTCCTAGTCATTTAATTGCTGTACAAAAGCAACCTCATCTAGCCAGGAATCAGGCTGACACCTGTTTTTACTCCATACAGGACCTAACAACTGCTGTTGGGTGCTAAGAGCAAAGAAGAACAGTGAATGGGAATGAGTGGACCAGGAGGAGCAAGGGGGTACTCAAGAACAGCCCAGGTCATGCAAATCAAAACCACAGCAAGACATCACCTCACAATGGTCAGGTTGGCCATCATATAAAAAAGCAAACAGAAAAAGTGTCGGGGAACATTTGGAAAACTGGAGCCCTTGAACATGGTTGGGGCCACTTTGGAAAACGCTATGGAGGTTTCACAAATACGAACAGTAGTAACTACCACATGACCCACCAATCCCGCTTCTGCGCATGTCTCTAAAAGCTTGGGAAGCAGGGGTTCACAGAGACAGCTGCTCTCCCACGTCTCCTGCAGCATTATTCACAATAACCAAGAGGAGGAAGCAACCTATATACCCACTAACAGACGAATGGATGAAGAACTTATGCTATGTACACAAAGGAATACCACTCAGCCTTTAGAAAGGAAGAAATCGTGCCAACACGCTACAGCAGGGATTAACCTGGAGGACTTAAAGCTAACTGAAATAAGTTAGCCACAGAAGGGTAACATTGCGTGATTCTGCTTATGTAAGGTATGTACAACAGTCAGTCTGTTTATACAGAATAGAGTGGTGGTTCCCTAATCCACCACTGCCAGCCACGGGAGGGAAAGGGAAATGGGGAATCACTATAGGTGAGTATGAAGTCACTCATGCCCGATGGACAGCCGGATTTCAGAGTCCTGCTGTGCGACACTTCGCAGCTTATGGTCAGCACAGTGCAAGCTGAATCCGCTGGGAGGCCAGGCTGCATGCCATGTGTTTCCTTACAATGAGTAAACAAAAATCAACAGGTAAACTGAAAATTTTTAAATTGGAAATTGAGGCAGACTTGTAGTATTAATCTTAAAATTTACACATGTTCGTATGCTTGGATTTCAGAAGGTATTTTTTCCTCTTAGCTTTGGTTAAGTCGAATCCTACAAATGTAAAATAAAAATGTGGGTTACACGTGATGGGATACATGTAGTTTCTTGAAGTCCAAACATGCAATGGGAAAGAGCACATTTAGCACGAGACAGAAAGAACACAGCATGCCTCTCTCCTTTTTGATAGAGTTTTATCAGGATGAGGGAATAGGGCTTTAGTCTTATTTGGAACATTAGCATTCTGATGTAAATGAAGAAAATCTGGATAAGAGCGAATGGAGAAAAAGAAAAATTCTGGGGCTAGTGCAGAACCAATTCTTCCTTGCACGCGTCATTTCCCAGGTGGGAGTACCTTTTCCTGATACCTGTGGCTCTCTCCCAAATGCTATTCTCTCTTCTTGTCTGAACCTGCCATGCAAACCTGGCGAGATCTTCTCAAAGCTAGATGGGTTTTGATTGTTTCCTTGGTGATACCCACTGTTTCCCTCCTGGGTAGAAGGAGAGTCTGAGGATAGCTTATCTTTTGGGGGCAGGTAGAGTGGAGGTGGGGTCTCTTGCATAACATGAACATAAGAAAGCCCTTCAGGCAGAAGTGTCAAAAGATTCCTAAGAATGTATAGTCACAGGGATTTCATGGTGTGTCAGGTTACTGACTTTCTGACTTTGTGCCACATCGGAGCCAGGATCCTAACAGATTCCAAGCAACACAGGCAGCTAAGTACACATGAAGAAAGGGTGGGGAGAAGGGTACCAGAAAGCAGGGCTACCCACGTCACCTCCACCTACCGAGAAGAGAATGACCCCTGCTGAAGGATCAACTTGAATATGTCCCATAGGGACTCCACACCCCTGCAGCCATTCACTGAAGGTACAGATGCCAAGTTACCTCTGCCTGTGACCATCTACGGTGGGAGACGCTTCCAGAGCCTTGGAACCATAAAGTGAAAACAACCGAAAGTTGGTAAGAATCAACTTTCAAGCCTAGAAGGAACCATGAGACATTACCTCATTCATTTCTTTGCCTTTCAGTAAGAACAGCACATCTAAGCTACCCAATTACATCAGAACACAATTTATAGAAAACAAAACAAAAAGAAACACCCCCCACCCTGAAACACACACACACACACACACACACAAAACACTTCCATAGAGAAGAAAAAGGGAAAAGATTTCACAACTTTTCCTATAAACCATTTTAATTGTATGCTTGTCACCTATTTCAGAGTCTTAAGAGAAACCCGGGGTTTGTTCTTAAAGCTCTACCCCATTTTCATCAATCTAACTCTGGGGCCCTCCTCCAAGTGGGAGGATCTGAGTTCGGTAGAAGCGGGGGGCTGGGAGGCGCCCCAGGAGCTACAGGGCTGAGGGGTCAGCCAAGTGGTCCAGCAACAGCCTTGAAGCCCCCTTGCCAGCCATTCTGATGTGCTTAGTGAGCAGCACTGTCCTGTGACTTTCTGCCTGCCTCCTTTGCACCAGCAAGCCTGCCAAATTGTTCCCTCCTTCTAAGGGACACGGTAGCCGGCAGAACACCTCTGCCTGCCTCCTTTGCACCAGCAAGCCTGCCGAATTGTTCCCTCCTTCTAAGGGACACTGTAGCCAGCAGAACACCTCTGCCTGCCTCCTTTGCACCAGCAAGCCTGCCGAATTGTTCCCTCCTTCTAAGAGACTGTAGCCGGCAGAACACCTCTGCCTGCATCGCTGGTGTCTTAAAGACTAATTAGACCCTGAAGGAGCAGGCAGCAGCAGCTCTTCCCTGCAGTTTCCTGTCAGAGACTTGTTAAGGGAGACCCCTCCGTCCTCTGTGCTACCTACTCTTTGGGCATCCTCGGCTGCGGAGCAAGTGCTTCCTCTTGTCCCTGGAAACACTGCGGCTGCATTTGTAACTTGCCATGAGATTCTGTTGAAGACAGAAGGAGGGCCTCAAATTCAGAACTCCAACTGCTTTGGGCAGGGGGTTGGAAGGAAAGCTAATAAATAAAATCTGTGGTGCAACTCCCTTGCAGGAAAGGGTGTGAAGGGTGGGGTGGATTTACCAGAAGCTTTGGCAGTCTGTTTTGAAGACTTCTGGACAGGAAAAGTGTAGCCACTCAGAAAAGCAGCCTTCATGACATCCTCCACCAGGTCGATGTCTTGGAAAATCCTCAGTGAGAAAACGTCGCTGAGAAATCTCCTCCCTCCCTCTTCTGCTGGGATTGCTGGGAATCCAGAGAGGGCCCGGGGGTCTGCCTTTCAAGAGTGGCCTGGATAAATCTGCAGTTTCCAGGTGGGAACAGAGAACTCAAAAGATTACTTTCTCTTCCACGGAAATCTGGCTATAGTTTTTTTCCTGCCCTATCCACAGCTTGTGTGTTGGCGGATTAGGCACATGTGTGCATGGGGCCAGCCTTTTGGCAAATAATATTAGAAAGGAGGGCAAAGGGGGCTCATTCCTCTACCTCACAGTTTCCTTTTCCAAAGGAGCCAGGATCTATCCACCAGTAACAATCCATACACCACAAAAAAAGCTATGGAAACGGATATGCATGCAATTGGTAAGTACATCTCTCACTGCCCACTACAAATGGAGCAGAGCTGGAGGGGAATTCAGCCACTGCGACCTCAAGCCTTCTGAGCTGTAACCTAGTTCTGGAGGGCACAGGCTTCCTGACTGGTCTCTGGGTGGCTCGGTGACTCCTTCCTTGGTCTTTGTGATTCGTCTATGGCTATGGAGGTACCCCCATCTTCTTGGGGATGCCTGGGGTATTTGAGGCAGGGGTGGCTGTGGCAGACTCCTCAACAGAGGTACTGAGGTCCAAGAACTCCAGGATGATGTCCCCAAGGCAGTAAATCAAATGCCTGAAATAAATGGACAAAATAACTTAGAGAAGGGTCTGGCTCAAACACGATTCTGTTGATGACACTCAATTTCTTGTCCTCATTAATGATATCCTAAACTTCAACAGCTTGATGAAACTTCTGCCACAAAATAAATGCTTTTTGAACTTATTAATAAGGGCTATGGCATTAATAAAGATGAGCAATACTTACAATTGGAGCTTATAAAATTCCATTTCTCTTTCCATAATTACTTTAGCATATTAGCAGTCAGCACTGCTCTTAAAAAACTGTGAAGGAAAATCCCTGTGATGTCAGATTACTAGGGAACTCTGACTATTGCTGTTTCTCATAATGAAGTCATCACAGAGTGTAGGCCATCTTCCAGGCAACAAGGTAAAGCCAGGACCCTGGAGGAGTGGCAGACATGCTGAGGCTGAGTTTCAGAGAGGAGTGTGTGAGCAACCAACACTTTACAAGAGCATTCCACTCAGGGGGTGAGATCTAAGAGTCCACACCCAGCAGTTCTGGTCCTTTTATCAAATTCAAGCTTCACTACCCGGCCTACCACTCCTGATGCCAACATGAATCATGGCTTTGCTATGAGGCCAGGAGCCTATGCTGAAAATCATTACATGGCCTGTACTCCATAGGCCAGGCCGTGCTCCCACAGTGTTCACAGGGGCTGGCAGATATTGGAGAAGCACACTGAACAATTGGATGCTAATAGCATTTTCAGCAGCTCATGTAGGCTCCTGTATTGAGTTCTTCCAAATACCAATCACGGCTGGTCCAACAGCTCACTACCACATGACACCCAGCTCCAAAGCCTGGCAGGTTTAACTTCGTGTGTGTGGCCCTGGACACCAGACTCTGCAGTCTGGAGCAAGTACCAATGACAACCCTATTCTTCTGAATGTGGGCTTGTCACTTACAGCCCCGAAGACCTCTGAGACCAGAGATGCCTTTAGGTATGCTGATGTTGGGGACAAGTTTCTCAGCTTACCTGTTGATGAGGGGTTGCTGCAGGGACTCCAAGACCAGAATCCAACTCAGCCGGCATTTGTTCACCCCCAGGATTTCTACCACAAAATCTGATGAGGAAAAACAGATGAAATGCTTGTGTTACCACTGAAGTCTCTTCATCTAAGGAGACTGTCTCCCCAGGATCGCTGCTAGATTTGCACAAACCTTCAAAGTGCATAAACAGAGGAGACTTTTCAATGAAACAGAGGAAAGCAAAGCAAAGCGTTTCTTAAGTTAGGAGTCTAGGGAAACATGGGTCTCAAGGTATAACTTTGTAATCTGCCACTAACGTGCAGGCAGAGTCGAGGAGGGAGAGGGAATAAGGGTCACCACGACTGAGTGTCCACAGCTGAGCCCACTGCTATCCCCTGGCTACCATACTGGGCAGCAAACTGCCTCTCCCCTCAACAACACAAAGCAAAGCAAAGAATGTTCTCATTCTCAGGCTGTGCCCACCAGTGTGAAGGACCATCTGCCTTGCTCAAAGGTTCAAATTTATCATGTCTCAGCTTCTGCAGGACATGCCACGCTATTCCCTGGTACCAGAACACCGTGAGCTGGCAGAGCCTGAAGTCTTCACCGGGTGGGGATGGTTGAGACCTGCCCCCAGAGGCAGCTCCCCCAGATCTGTCAGATTCTCCTCTAACAGGTAGGGTATGGCCACAGCAATCCTTTGCATTCCCTTGGCATCACTTGAGTGAGGGATCAAGGGATCACAGCCCTGGAGCTGGCATTATGGTCCTGCCAGTTAGGCTTCCACTTGCAAAGCCAGCACCCTATACAGGAGCACAAGTTTCAGTCCCAGTTGCTTTGCTTCCAATCAGCTCCCTGCTAATGTGCCTGTGAAGGCAGAGGAGGATGGCCTGAGTACTTAGGTCTGCCACCCACATGGGAGACCTGGATGAGATTCCTGGCTATTGGCTTTGGCTTGGCCCAGCCTTGGCTCTTGTGGGCATTTGGGGAATGAATCAGTAGGTGAAAGATACCTCTCTTGCTTGCTCTATCTTTCCCCTTTTGTCACTCTGCCTTTTTAATAAATAAATAATTTTTTTTTTAACAGGCAGAGTGGACATTGAGAGAGAGAGGGAGAGAGAAAGGTCTTCCTTTGCCATTGGTTCACCCTCCAATGACCACCGCGGTCAGCGCGCTGCGGCCGGCGCACCGCGCTGATCCGATGGCAGAAGCCAGGTACTTATTCTGGTCTCCCATGGGGTGCAGGGCCCAAGCACTTGGGCCATCATCCACTGCACTCCCTGGCCACAGCAGAGAGCTGGCCTGGAAGAGGGGCAACCGGGACAGAATCCGGCACCCCGACCGGGACTAGAACCCGGTGTGCCGGTGCCGCAAGGCGGAGGATTAGTCTAGTGAGCCGCGGCGCTGGCCAATAAATAAATAAATTTTAAAAAAAGGAATTGCGGTCCTTATCATTTTCCTGTTTGCCAGAGAAATGGTGAGTTAACAGGTTTTGAACCTAGAGAAGTGCATGGTCCTTTCATCAGTGGGGAAGAATGGGGGTAACCGTGGCAACACAGGATGGGAGGGAAGAGCTATCAGTATAGTCAGTCTCATCAGCCCACTTAATTACCTGGCAGGACCTCCATCAGGCTCTGCAAAGCTTGACTCTCAGTAGCCACCTTCTGCTCCTGGGTCCTTACAGGCCGGGGAGACTTGGGCAACACTCCACCTGGCCAGATGGACTCCCGAAGAAGGCGGAGGTACTGCACCCAGCGCTGAGGACATGTTAGGTTAGTGACCTGCACCTCCAGCCACCTGTGGTAGGAGCGAGAAGAAAGCTCAGATAAATCTGAAGGAAAGGGGGCCCCAAGGCAATGGACTGTGTATGTTCAGGTCCCCAGGCCCAGATTCCTATGTTGAAATTCTAACCCCCAAGGTGACGAGAGCAGGAGCTGGGGAAGTGACTAGGGAGGTGACTAGAGGTCATGGTGGCAGAGCCCTCTCGAGTGGGATTAAACAGGCCCAAGAGAGACCCCTCACCTCTTCTTGCCATTGAGGACAGGGTGACTGTACCATCTATAAACCAACCAGACACCAAATCTGCTAGCACCTGGATCTTGGATTTTCCAGCCTTCAGAACTGTGAGAAATATATTTCTATTGTTTATGCCACCCAGTTTTGGGTATTTTGCTATAGTGGCCTGATGAGACCCCAACAGCATGAATCATGTGTGTAATTAGAACTAGGCAAAGAAAGCCAGCACAGACTCATGGGATGCCAGAATCTGCAAACGAGAACAATCATCACAGCATTACTTACTGAGTGTCCACTGTGAGCCATGATTCACTGGGGGTTCTGCAGAACAGACACTAGAAGGGCCGTGGTCTCTGGACAAAGCTGTAGGTATATATCTTTCCAGCTTTCTGCCAGCATCACAATCCTCTTAGCAATGTGGACAGATGGCCCTTGTAGGTTTTTCTTTTTTAAACGCAAGTTTCTCTCCCTCACCACCGCAGCCATATCCAGTTGGTCTTCCGGTCCCCATGACTGGCCTTGAGGACGTGCTCCACCTGTCCTTTGTCATGGTTATCTCACTGACAAGGCCCTCTTCCCTCCAGCAGCTCAAGTCTGTGCTCTGGCAAGCCCTGTTTAAATCCCACCTCCTCCATACAATCCCTGCTGGCCGGCCCCACGGGAAGTGCCCTCCTTTTCCGTGGAGCGCCTCTGGCACTCAGACCTACAGCCCAGGTTTGGAAGCCAGGTCATATTTGACTTTGGAATATGGAAGACTGCTCATGTGCTTACGGCTTTATTTCTTCAACTCAATTATAGTGTAATGAGAGTTCTGCGTCTTGTACTTCATGAAATTTCCAACAATGTCTTGGTGATCAAGAAACATTTGTGTTTCTTATTAAAATGAAAATCTGCCTTGCTTTTTACAAAATGAGTTAATAGCTCTGAGGGGACAGATATGCCAAAACTGGAGTAGAAAACCCCAGAAGGTGTTTCATATTATTCTTTATTTGTGCTTGCATCTTGTCAGAGTGATATGGTCACTAGCTGGGTCTCAAGACTGTCGAGGCCCCTTGTTCTGCAACTGGCACGGCTGCAGTGGCCACAGATGGACCATGGGCCACCTGTCCTCTGCACAGAAGGCCCTGTTTGTATGGCACCACATGGCGGTTCATGCGATTGCTCCTATAGCTGAGTTCCTTGCAGCCTATCCAAGAGCAGAGGGGCTGCCAAGGCAAACTTTATTTAACCTCCACTCTGCCAGACAGTCTGCATTCCACTCAAGCTGGGCATTCCGGTTCTGGGGGCTGAATCCCCCAAGTCCAGGGCTCACAAATGATTCTAAGAATAGGAAGCCTGAAAGGTAACAGCAGGGCAAGAATGGCAGACAGCGATGGAGATCAAGAGCGGCACAAAGCCTTGCTGGCTCAAAATAGCCATCACGATCGTGTTTGTTATTATTAGGGCCGCATCTCCTTTTCACAGGGCTTTTCATTCAGCAAGCCTAAGCCGCCTGATGAGGGATCCAGTAGCAGAATTCCTGCTCCTGTTTATAGAAGAGGGTCACCAGCGGGAGGTGGCTGCAATGACCCGCTCGGGTTCTCTGCCAGGGATCAAGTGACCCAGAGTCTCCCTGCTTCAACTCTAGCCACGTACACTTCTGCACCTTTTTGCTGAGGTGAGCAATGTGTGCCAGCGTCTCATCTATGTGAGCTGAGGGACAGAGGCAAGGTCTACATCTTCAAGTTCTCCAACAAGTCTGGAGAATCCCAGCACAAGACATGTTCATCTGGAATTAGTTCAGGCTCAGGTTCTCACTCATATCTGCATATGAGAAGCCGCTGTGCCCTTATTTCTGTGCTCTGGAGCCAATACTGTTTGGGGTTCAATCTCTTGAAAGCCATCTTAGCACCTACACAATCCTTCCTAGACGAAGCATCCTGCCCAACAGCAAATCCGGGTGCTTCTGCCCCAGTTCAGTTATGTCCTACCAGAGAGAAGTCTGTCCACTCGGAAACAACACCAATCTATCCAGTAGGGACAGGCCCTCACACTGCATCAAGGTAAGGATGGGCTTGTTCTCATCCCCAGGGACTTAGGTCCCATGTACATACATTGGGTGCATGAATTTATAAATGTATACAAATCTACAACATCTTATTAAACTCTAAATGAGTATGTTGGGAAGAATCAAAATAGGAAAGGTAAAAATAGCACCTGATGATGAGGGTAAGTCAATGAGGAAAAGAAATCCTTGGGAGTTAAGAAGGAAACTTATCTGACAAAAAAAGGCTGAAACCTTCAGGGAAAGGATGAAGTGCTAACAAAACGAAGATGTTGCAGGCACAGAAACCCGAGGCACGGAGCGAGTCAAGAGGAGGCCCTAGAAGCCAGTACCAGGAATGCAAGGAACAGCATGTGTGCGAACTGGCAGCAATGAGACAAACTTCAGGTTCACAAGATGGGACAAGTTCTTAGGAAGCAGTATCTATTTGCTAGGAGCTGCACAATGTCCACTTTCCTTACTCTTCCACACCCTTAAGGTAAAGGATGCAGACCACATGCTTCCTGAGGTACAATGCTCAGGCACTGCTTCCTTCCTCCCCCCAGAAAACAGAGACTTTCACCAGGAGCTCTCCCAGCTCCAGGCAGCTTGTATAGAGACTAAGTGCAATACATTTTTGTTCACAGAACTGCTGAGATCTGGTGTCTTATCTTGAACAATGAGCACTCCAATCTGGAAGGAAGAAATAAAGCCCAAACCAAGACAATCACTACCACTACTCCCACCACTAAACAACTGCCCTTCCTGGATCTCTACAATTTGTGAGCTGACTTCTAAGACTTGTTTTATTATCACATACAACACATTTCTTGAGCTGGGGATGGCCAGATTCAGGAACATGGTGCAGTTTGCCTTGCCTAACACCTAGACAGAAGCAAATGCCGACAGGTCTTTGATGGCACTAAGGAAGGTAAGGACTTCTTCATCTAATAATCTCTCTCTTCATCCCTCTCTGCCTTTTCTTATTCTACTACCCTTCTCTATACACACCACCACTCCTTTATCTAACTTATCTAACTTTAGTAGCTCTCTGACAAGACCTATCCCCACCAACCATCCTTGACTATCTATTCCACATGTCTCCTTGTCTTCTTGACAGAGGTGGGAAAGTTAAAAAGTGACCTGTGTGCCTATGGCTCTCCTGAAGCCAAAGGAATGGAATTGATGTGTCTGGAGTCCAGTGTATCATGGGAGTTTTTCCAGCATCAGTTTCTGGAATCTACTGGTACTACTTACTATTAGGACAACAGAAATCTAAAATTTCAGACACACACCCACATCCTTCCCACTGTTTATTATAAAAATAATAAATCATTTACTAAATACAAATACTATTGTTTATGTAATACAAGATGCATGAGGTAAATATGCTAAAATAAATAGGGTAGAGAAGAGCCTCAAATAGCACCGGCTTTATTTTCATCACTATTCCAGGTCTGATATTTGATTTAGAGAGGTCTCTTTCAACCATCCTACCTCTGTCCTAAAGATAGAAAAGGGGAACAAAAACCCAAACCAGGTCTGTTCTACAAGACATCTCTCAATGATTCAGAGCGCATGGACGCCTACTAAGCCCAGGGGCCCAGAAATAGCCAATAAAATGACAAATAAACAACAGACAGACACTGAGCCCTTCAAGAGCTTTCCAGATGCCGGGTATGGACGGAGGGTGGCTGTGATTACGGCTTGTTATTACACAGGGAATGCATGTGTATGCCATGTTCAAGGGGATCTGGTCTGAAATAGCCACAGATGGAGGAATGGAGCACTGGCTAAAAAGGAGACAGTTTAATACTATGGCTTAAGATGGCACCTCAAGGTTAACAGAAGGTCACTCCCTACCCAAATAGCAGAGTCAACTCTCACAAGGCAGGAGAGAGGGCTTTAGGGACCATGTCTAATCCAGTTAGCTGAATTCCCTTCACTTCTTTTCTCAGAGAGTTGCCATGGCCCAAGAGAAGAAGCACCCTATGTCAATAGTACTTAACAGGGAAGATAGACGGAGAAGGATAGTGAAATCATAAAGCAGAAACTCTTCATAAGAGCAGTGACAATACTGTAACAAAAATGCCTGGTCTGGTCTAGACTAAAAAAAGTAACCAGTCCATTCCTTCCGGTCTCTTTTTCCATTGAGCTGCGTTTCTGTAATAAACCCAAGGGCATTATGCTCCAACCTCATCTTAACAGAGTAAACACAGTCCAATGAAAAAGTGAGAAAGGAAGACCAGGTTAATGCTTCTACCATTCCAGACAGACCCACAGTGGATCACAAGTACTGATTTATTTTATTACCCTCAGTGCAGGGCTTTCCAGTGGGTACCCAGTAGGTGCTGCTGATGGTCCAGACTATTGTGGGGCTGCCCTGTGCTGTGCAATAATGTTCAGCAGCAGCCCTGGCCCCCCAACACTAGAGGCCATGATAATCAAAAATGCCCCAAGACATGGCCACACATCCCTAAGGACAAAATTGTTTTAGGTAAGAATCACTGCTTGAAACTGAGGGTCTTTTGTACATAATGCATCAGGCTACTGACTTTCATAGTCACTTAAAAACTGGTTGTTACGGCACAATATTTTTTCAAATTGTGAGTGGGATACATTAGAGGTGATATAACCTGCTTTGTCATTTGTGACATTTAAACAAATCTAAAAGGAAATAAATTAAAATAGAAAATGTAAAGCGCATCTTGTGTTTTGAAACACTTTGTTTCATATGTATATATGTATATATATATCATGCTCAGGTCTGTGTATGTGTATGTGTTTGTGGTAGGCTGCAGTAGAAAACGTATTTCTTACTTTGGTTTGAAGTTTCAAAAAAGTTTGAAACACACTGATAAAAGTGCAAAGAATTAGGAGTTCCAAGCAAAGTAAGGATAAAGCCCCAGACATCTTTTTTAGTTTCCTGGAGTCAGTGTCCACCTCCATCCATCCAAGCACTCTGCAAAGCATTTACAATGGCGTAAATCATGAACATTGTATTTTACACCCTTGATCACATTTCTATGAACAAGTGGTTCATCCAATCAGTGTCCTAATCTATAACGTGGAGCAGAAAGAAGGGCTTGGGGGTGGTGGTGTGGATTCAGCGAATTTCCCATTAAACAAGTTGTTTTTGCTAGTTTCACACCTGATAAAAGTAACACTTGTCTTTCCTCTGATTGCTTTCCCAGGCCTCTGTTTTCCGGTCATGCCCTCTTGTTGTGTGTATAGACCGTTGGATTCCCTGTCAACTCTCAGCTCTAGCCTCTCAGTCCTGTCACTAGCCAGGCCCCGGTTACTCAGCTGTGCCTGAGAAAGTTCAACATTGCTGCCCTCTGTGTGTCTAGGTCACCATCCTTTCCTGCCCTGTGTTGGAGAAGAATGAGGAGGAAATGAGCTCTGAGGGTAAGAAACCCCACCTTCTTTCTCCCAATCCCTATTGTGAAGCCTGAAATGGCTCACCAAGTGTGCCCAATTTCTTCCTGTAGTTTTGAGCCATACCTTTGAAACATGTGCTTCAAGGGGAAGATTTAAAAGTGCCCATACACCTCAATTTAAGAATCTATGTTTGGTACTTAGATATATGCTAACAATCAGCTTTTGTTTTTGATTGTTAATACAGAAGTTACAAATACAAAATTAACATGCAACAAAAACTGAATGTTCCTTAAGGGAGGAACTATAAGAAATCATTGTTGAACCTTAGAAGGTTTTTTTTTTTTTTTTTTTTTTTTCCAATCTAACCAGTGCCACACATGAGAATAGCAAGAACCAAAAAGCAGTGTGGCTTTTATAGGGACAAACACCTTGAGAGTTGGAAAGGCACTCAGAGGTTATCTTATCCAGTCTTTTTCCAAAGCAGAAAAACCCTCTGTAATATCAAGACGTAAACAATGCTTTAAGCCTGTGAATCCAGAGACCTGAGATTTTATCTTAGTTCTACCAATTACCAATGTGACCTTGGGAAAATTGCTTAATTCCCAAAATGGATGATTTTAATTCATTAGAAATGCTTCTTAAACACTAGAAACCCAAACCTGTCCCGTTGTAAATCCTAGTTGTTGGTCCTGGTCTACCCTCTGTAGTTATCAGAAACTAGGTCAAATCTTTTCCAATAGAAAACATTTTTCGCTTTTAAATTCAACGATTATTTCTCACCTAAGTCTGTTGTACAATTATTTCTCATTGCTTCAGCCAACCTCAAAACTTGTATCCAGAAGACACTCAAAAAAGGACTGAAGAACAAAGGAGAGAAATGAGCCATTTGCCATGTGGCACCCTCCTCTGGGTGTGTGCTGCTTCCTTATTCTCTTTTAAAATGGAGTGCCCAGAACCTCACAGTCCCAAGGTGTGATCTGACCAGCACAGTGTGCAGGGGATTAGTGCCTTTCTCAGTCTAGATACTATACTCTTGATAATATAGTCCAAGACTGTCATCTTTTTGGCATGCACACAAAAAGCACTGACTTATATTGAGTTTGCAAGTCAATTAGAACTGTAAGTTCACATTTTTTTTTTTTTTTGAATCACCTGCCCCTCTGTCTCCTAGGCCCTGTCCTGCTCTTTTGTATTTTTTGTATTAAAAACAAAACAAAACAAAACAAACAAAAAACCACCTGGGGCTGGTGCTATGGTACAGTGGATTAAGCTGCAGCTTTCAATGCCAGCATTTCATATCAGAATGTCAGTTCAAGCCCAGGTGCTAAACTTCTGATCCAGCTTCCTGCTAATGCACCTGGAAAGGCAGAAGAAGATGGCCAAAATACTTGGACCCCTGCCACTCAAGTGAGACACCAGACTTATCTGTCTCTTGCCTTTGCCTTATCCATTTTTTTAAAGAACAGGATTTTTTTTTTTTTTTTAATTTATCTGAAAAGCAGAGACACAGTGAGAGAGAGAGCAAGCGAGAGAGAGAACACCTATTCTGGTTTCCTCTCCAGATGTATACCATGCACAGGACAAGCTGAGGTCAAAGCTGGGAACATAATCCGGGTCTCCCATGAAATCGTTAGAAATCCAATTACTGAAGCCGTCATCACTGCCTCCCAGGGTCTGCCTTGGCAAGAAGCTGGAGTTAGGAGTGAGAAACAGTAACTGAACCCAGATACTCCAATGCACAGCCATCTTAACCAACAGGCTAACCACCTGAAGCGCACGCACATGCACACGCACACACACACAATCCAAATTCTAGTTTATGTTATTTCAAATTCCATTTTGTTGGTGTTAGATTTCCAAATTTTTGAACTTTGACTGTTAGAGTATTAATTATTAGTCCTTTAAGATTAAGAGTTACCTGCAAATTAACTGATGAAAAAATGGAAAAGAATAAGATCAAAAACAATGTTCTAGAAATTCCCCTTCAGGTTGAAATCAATTTATTAATTCTCCTTGGCTAAGGACACTCAACTAGCCATGAATCACTTATAAGTCCTATGGTTCAGGCCACTTAAACCTATGTTGTCTACATGGATATACCTGCAAAAGTTTGTTGAAATTCATATACCATGTGACTGCCACTGAATTCCTTTCATTTAATGATCTCATAAACCACACTGGTGAGGCAGCAGATAGTCCTATTAATGCCATACTGGTTTCTAAGGCTCACTGTTATTTCCCCTCTTGAGTGTTCACAAACAGTTTCAAAATCTGCTTCTGTATTTCCAGAGATACATGTCAGGGCCATTAACAACCTTATCCACTTTTGAAAAGGCAAGGTATTTGCCCATCTTCAACCCATCTCCATATGGTTATGCTTCCTAATGACTGTGGGTCTTCAAAGGTAAATATAAGTTCTTATCAGTTTCAAGGAATAGAATTCATCTAGTCAGGTACGTGAACTTCAAGAGGTTAAATCCTCTCATTATTTTCATTCCTGTTTTAGTCTTCAATTCTATTTTAACCATGTTTGTTCAATTTTTATTGTTAGGCCATTTTCCTCAACAAACGAAACAAATTAAATATATTAGCAAATAACAGATGCATACATTTGTTGTTAAATGAATGAATGCTCTCTCAATGAAGCCAGTTAATACTATGGCATCTGTTCTACACACTTTACCTGTATTTTTTGTTTTTAAATTTTCTTAAAAAAGTATTTCCCTCTATTACTTATCTAGAACTTTAGCTCTAAGTTAAAAAAAACTTTTTTATTAATATAAAGAGAACAGACTTTAGATTTTAGTAGGTACAGTTCCAAGAAGACAATCACACTTCCCTCACTGCTCCATTCCCCCTCCCATGCTCCTCCTTACCAGACACCATTCTTATCAGTTCCATTGCTACTCTTTTTGCCAAACCCAGTTTGTGTCCCTTCTCTCTATTTTTTCATGTGTTCACCTAGAATCTGAGCTCCGTGTACTACTCTGGTTTTATTTATGGCTGATTTTTCTTCTTCCTCGCTGGAATCATGTATTCAACTGTTTATTCATGTACTCAACACATTCTGGTTGAGCTTTTTTAACTGCCAAAAGAATAGATTGGAAGGTGCTGAAGGCAGGAGTCTGACTTAATTCATTTTGATGTCAGCTTTTGCATTTACCATAATGACACCATCCACACAATAAACCACCAAATATTTATCTAATCCTATTTCAAAACTCTCATTGACAACTTATGGTGCTAAAATTTTAAGTTAGTTTATTATCACATCATGTAAGAAAAGTAATATTTTTGACCCATTCTCTGTTATATTCTCCTCTGAATTCTAATATATAAGTTGTTTTCCAAAATATTCAGTCTTTCTTTGAATGTTCTTTTTTCAACTTCATCCTCTTCACTGGGTTGATGAATCTTCTACCAAGTATATTCTCCCTATGATTCTCAAGTTGTGCTCTGCCTGAGTCATGGAGCTCACCCCATTTAGGTTATCAGATGCCATGTCATGGAAAATTTTAAAACTTTCCCTTGGTACCAGCTGTTCAGTTAGCTATCCATTCCAAAATTTCCATTTTCTTCCAAATATAGAGCTCCAAGACAGAAGATAAGATGAAAAAATGAGCCTTAAGTTTTCTATCAAAAAGTCTCAAAATTATTAGAGCTATAGTGAATGCTTCTTTAGGTGCCATCCCTTATTTTTATACAAATCAAAGTAGATAATCTATTGATTTAATTAGGAACAACAGATTTTTGAGTGCAACTCAGATACACTTGTTCTCTTGGGCTAAGAAGGGTACTCTATCATCCTGTTAGCTGTGGTTCTCAGTCCACAAGGTAGAAAGCTGTGACTCACTCTTGACTACTCCTTTTCCCTGACCCCTACCCAGCACCCATGGTCATGTAAACAGTTATGAAACCCACTTGATCTGGCTACTCAGTGTCTCATGACTCCATCACTCCTTTATCCTTCCTACAGTAATAAACTTCTTTAAGATTTATTTTATTTTACTTGAAAGGCAAAGTTAGAGAGAGAGGAGGAGACACACACACACACACACACACACACAGAGAGAGAGAGACAGAGACAGAGAGAGTTTCTATCTGCTGGTTCATTCTCCAAATGGCCACAATGGCCGGGCCTGGGCCAGGCTGAAGCCTGGAGCCCACGTGGGTTCAAGGGCTCAAGCACTTGGGCCATCTTCCGCTACTTTCTCAGGCACATTAGCAAGGAGCTGTATCAGAAGTAGAGCAGCCAGGTCTCAAACCGGCACCCATATGGGATGCTGGCATTGCAGGTGGAGGCTTAACCTACTAGGCTACAACGCCAGCTACATTTAGTTGAGGGCCTCATCACCTTCACCTCTATCAACACAACTCCTTCCGAATTTGTCTCCATGACTCCACATATGCATCCTTAAATTAATCTTCCCCAGTACTATACGAGTGAGTTTTCTAAAGTACAAATTTGCTGTTATTATCTACTTACATTTTGTAAATCGCTTCCTACGGGAGTAACACGGCTTGGCACGAGTTGGCTCCCAATAAACTCATGAGTGTTACCTTCGGCCACTCTTCCCGCCTATCAATCTCAACTTCTGTGAGCAACACAAATATGCCTCATTACTTCACTGTTCTTGCATGCTCCATTTCTCAATGTCTACTGTCAATTCTCCTTATTCTTTAAATCCCACCTCTGATGTCATCTCCTCTACTAGCCTTCCACAGGCCTCCTTAACTGACTGCTTGGTCCCTTCTCCAAAATACATATAGAGTTCTACTGAAAGACTTAGGCTAATAATAAAATTGAACTGTGGGCCAGTACACTGGCTGTAGAGTGGATGTTGCAAGGAGTGTGCTGGGTGTATGTCAGCTGATCTAGAATGGAATGGACAAGCCACACTTGGCCACGCATTCCTCAGGAAGGGAAGAGAGGTGGAAGGCAATGGAATGGGTCAGTGGTCAACCATGCTTCATATCTGGCACACTATAAATCCTAGAGAAGAGAGAGAGCTGCCAGAAGCCTATGTTTTTATCAGTTTTCCTGGAAAACAGGCCTCCAGGACCGAGGAGACTGAAAGTCAAACAGAAGCAAAGTGGGGTTACGAAGCCTGTGAGTCACACTTACATTCTGGGAAGTGTCTCTGATGGATGGGGCAGCAGCTATGGATTCCAACCCATTATCTGACACCAGCCAGAAAGGAAAGAGGCGACTGGGCAAAAAGCAAATACATAGGAGACCCAAGGCAAACATCAGGCTACTTTTCTAATGCATAGAATGAAAGGGAGACACTCGGTGTTCCTGGTATTGTTAAAACTGACTACAGGCCGGCGCCGCGGCTCACTAGGCTAATCCTCCGCCTTGCGGCGCCGGCACACCGGCTTCTAGTCCCGGTTGGGGCGCCGGATTCTGTCCCGGTTGCCCCTCTTCCAGGCCAGCTCTCTGCTGTGGCCAGGGAGTGCAGTGGAGGATGGCCCAAGTGCTTGGGCCCTGCACCCCATGGGAGACCAGGAGAAGCACCTGGCTCCTGTCATCGGATCAGCGCGGTGCGCAGGCCGCAGCGCACTGGCCGCGGCGGCCATTGGAAGGTGAACCAACGGCAAAGGAAGACCTTTCTCTCTGTCTTGTCCACTCTGCCTGTCAAAAAAAAAAAAAAAAAAAAAAAGACTGACTACAATTTATTCCAGCTTTAAGTGTCACGACACCTATAGGATTCCAATCTGAAAGTTTGTTAGTCAATCCAGGGTGCCTTTGAAGACTTGCAGGTCAGCCTTTTTTTTCTTTCAGCGCCATACCATATTGCTGTCAATGCACTGTCATCCAGCTCCAAGAAAATCACATCAGGGCTGACACAGGTTTGAGCCTAGCCTAATCACTTAAAAGTTGAGTGAACTCTAACTTCTGGCCCCTTTCTTTGCAAAATCAGGCTACCTCTTGCCTTACCTTCTTAGAAGATTATCATCAAGATCACATGAGAGAAATAAGACATTTTTGCCAGTGATGTGTGTTTATGCATGTGACAAAGAAAAAAAAGACTCATTTAGACTCTGGAAAACTTGTACCAGCTTCAAGGACCTACTTCACAGCAGGAGGCTGAGCTCTGCATTTTATGCCTTAGCTTCCCTGCTGTAAACTTCTCTTCTGGCCGGCCCAGGGAAATAAATATCGGAATAGTGAATCACTTGGTACTAAGTGATTGAGAGAGCTGGGAGAGACCCTACGGGCTTATGTGGAGCATGGAAACTGCATTTCAGAATCTCTCCATAAACTGGCCTCCACAGACAGGACAATGAAACCTTTCGTGCAGAGATGGCAGGATCAGAACTGTCCCCGTGTGTGAACAGCAAGCCCGGCTCATTCTCAGTCCCCAGGTAGTCATCCTGGCCCTGCTGTTCTCAGCACCCAGGGTGAGGGCAGGGACGGGGCCCAGCGGAGAAGGGGAAGGTAATTAAAGTGGCCACCCATTCAGAAGAAAATTGAGTCTGGTGGAGGGGAAAGGGCAGGGACAGGGAGTGAAACCCTGAGAGCTGGAGCACCAGGAAGAGAGGCAGGACACAAAGGAGGGAAGAAGGCAGTAATTTAGTGGTTGTCTTGACAACCAGAGCCCTCATTGTTCCTGGTGACTTTACCTCACAGGGAGAGCTCCCCAATCTGCTCCAGGCATAAAATCACCCCCACAGGAGAGCAGGGTGGGAAGGGGAGGCTGGAAGAGGCAGAAGGGATAAGTAATTATGTGCTCTCTACTTAGAAGGGCTTGACCTCCCAACTTCTACCAATATTGCAGATAGCAGATTTAGAGTGCTCAGCCATCATGTGGATGAGAATAATTCGGAATTGCATTTAAACAAGCAGACATGGCAGGGTTACGAATCGTGCTATACAAATGGCTACAGAAGGGTAGAAAAGCAGCCTCCAGAAAAACAAAGGATAAATACACACCCAGGTTACTATTGTAATACCTGCAGGATTCGAATTTGAAAGCTTATTAGACAAATGTAGAGTGCTTCTGAAAAGATAAACTTCTCAGTCTTGTGTCACATTGCTACCAACGCACAATAATCGGACTCTAAGAAAGCAGATATCCAGGTTAAGGAAGAGGGAAAACACTGGGGTGTGGGTAGGGACCGTGTGGAGAAGGACAAATTAACAGAATAATCTGTTATCCAAAGGTATCTGTTCGCAGTTTCCTGTCTACAAGGCTGAATTTTAAAATCTTTCTAAGTAGAAGGCTGTCTACCCTGACACTAAGGCTATAAGAACAGGGCGGCAGCAATTCCAGAATCTCCACAGAAGGGGCAAGAAATGTGGTTTACATAACATTAAGGAAACAATAAACAAAACTTACAAGGGAAAAAAGAAAAGAGAGAGAGAGAAAAGAAAAGAAACCCTAGGGGAGAGAGAAGGAAGATGTTGAGAGATGAGAAACTAATCTTGATGCTCCACTGACGTCACAAGCCTTCCTTTGAGGAGGGCCCAAACTCCTCATGAGGAACCTCTGGTGCCAGCACTACACTGGGGCGAGGCTGCAGTACATAACCCATAATTCTTCCCCACTGTCTCCCTGCTGCAGAACCAGACAGTTCTACTCCTCCACAATGCATGCTGCAGAGCTTCAAAGGAGAGATGTTAAGCTCAAAGTCATCACTGTGTGGTTGCTTCTCCAAAAGCCAGGTTAACAGGAAGGAGCCAAACGCTCTCCCCATCCATAGTTGAAAGCAACAGGACATTCCCTTGTAACAGGCTGATAAGATTATCATCATAAGGGCAACTTAGCAATGACAATCTCTGCCTCAGTGAGGTGTACAAGATGTGGAATTTTGGGGTCCCAAAAGGCTCCAGGCATAGGGCCTAGCGTACAGAGAGCACTAACAGAACTCTTCCCACTCAGCTGTCCTGGTCTTATCAATACCAGACTCTTTGGTTCGTTCTGTTCTGAATGAATCAGCTCCAGCAAAGAAGTCTTAATGGGTGGAATCCACTCAAAAGGGCAACTTCTGGCAGTAAACACTGCCCAGAGAAGCAAGTGTATATTGAAAACTCTGGGAGCATAGAGAAGTGAATGATCAAAAAACAGGGCCTGCCTAAAAGTCACTGGCCCTAAGGAGTAAGCAGATAAGTGGCCTCTGAATCATGCAGCAAGACAACTGTCACCACCAAGGCAAGGACCTACAATTGCAAAACAAACAGGTTTCCCGCAAAGAAAGTGAATGGGGATTGTTTAACCTGCAGCGCCACCTGGTGCCCAGGGATAGACTTCCTGTACTACCTCACCACGCAGCAAATTGCCTGAAGCAGGCTTTCTCTAACCTATTTAAAACAACTAAAGACATACATGCACACACTCTTCAGAATGCGTCTGGCTAAAAAATACTCAAAATATGTTTAAAAGCTATTTTTTACTTAAAAGTGGAAATAGTGCAATTCTCTGCACTTAAAAAATGTTTCAGTGCCTGGAATATTCTTTAATGTGAACCTGTCTAGCTCCAAACACATACCCTCTTCTTTAAAGCCTCCCTAACATTTACTCCCAAGTTACCTCTTATCTCCCAAATCGCTTCATAAGCCAGGCATTTATTCCCATTTGGAGAGTAACTGAGGCACAGGTAGGTTAAGTGAACTGTTGTGACACAGGTAGTACGCCTCAAAGCAGAATTTGAATTCATATCTGTCTGACCTCAAAGCCCCTATTCTTTCTCTCCACATGGAAGGAAGGTCAAGAACGCCCATGAGGAGATGCTTCCAGGGAGAGCCAACCCAGCACGAGGCCTTACAGTGCAAGTCCCGAGAGAGCTAACAGGCTCCGTAGGACAGCAGAATGTTTCTGGAAGGGGCGATGGCGGAAGGACCCAAACACAACACCTCTTTGCTCGGGGTCAGCCATGGCACTGGGGATTGGAGTTGCCCAGTTAAAGAGCTGGGGAAGCCCTGTAGGGAACGGATGAAGGACAGCTCCCACGGGTATGTCTTGTCTCCCAGCACAATGGAGGTTCTCACTGATGATAAGCAAAGGGACAGAGACTGATTCAGGTGTGGTGGTGAGTGAGCTGACACACTGGTTCACCCGACACTACCTCATCAAGTCCCTTCTATGAATCAGACTCGATGTTTCAGACACAACGGAGAGTAACATGTAGTCCCTGCACTCAGCATACTTACACACAGTCTAAAGCCATCATCAAAATGCCAAGCTCTCAAGTTCCTGTTTGTAATGAGAGACGGGGCAAGAGATACTAGTAACTTGACTTGGCAGGAAAAAGCTCTGAGGTTAAAATACCTCGTGATACTCTTTTTTGTTTATTTTTTCCTAAACCTTCACAATGACCAATTCTGTATGAGAATCCAGGAACATGAACCACACCCAGACGCACAGACCACACAAAGCACAGTCAGCTTTGCACCTGTTAACAACCTTACAGACATATTCAAGTACAGGTTGTCAGTACATGACAGGAAAGGCATGGTGTCTCTGTCATAAGATGTGTGTACAGGGGCTGGTGCTGTGGCACAGTAGATTAATCCTCCGTCTGTGGCGCCAGCATCCCATATGGGCACCTGGCTGCCCCTCTTCCAGTCCAGCTCTCTGCTATGGCCTGGGAAAGCAGTAGAAGATGGTCCAAGTGCTTGAGCCCCTGCACCCACGTGGGAGACCAGGAAGAAGAGCCTGGCTCCTGGCTGCGGATCAGTGCAGCTCTGGCTGTTGTGGCCATGTGGGGAGTGAACCAACGGAAGGATCTTTCTCTCTGTCTCTCCCTCTCAACTGTCTGTAACTCTAACTCTCAAATAAAATAAAATCTTTAAAAAAAAAAAAAGATATATGTACAATAAGTGACAGTCAAGACCATGTCAGACCATGCATTTGACAGGAGAAGCTGCTGGAGCCATGCTGCCCAAAGCACCCCAGAGCACAGTGCACTGGACGAGGCATGAGACGAGCAGTGTTCCTTCTTCCTGAGGACAGGTTCTGCATCTGAGCAAAGGCATTGCTGTGAAAAGTTAACTTCATTAAGCGACTCTGAAAACAGCCAGTCCCTTTCCCAGTCAATGATTAGAGGCCAGGAAATAACAAGACAGGGAAGTTGGAAGGCTCCAGTAGTGTTAACTTTGTATCTGGCCCTCTTGTCAAAGTCTGCATTTTTCTAGAGAAGCTGTGCATAGGAAGAGATTATTTTTTTCTTAATTTATTTATTTTTGATAGGCAGAGTGGACCATGAGAGAGAGAGAGACAGAAAGGTCTTCCTTTGCTGTTGGTTCACCCTCCAATGGCTGCCGTGGCTGGCGCGCTGCAGCCGGCGCACTGCGCTGATCCGAAGCCAGGAGCCAGGTACTTCTCCTGGTCTCCCATGGGGTGCAGGGCCCAAGCACTTGGGCCATCCTCCACTGCACTCCCTGGCCACAGCAGAGAGCTGGACTGGAAGAGGGGCAACCAGGACAGAATCCGGCGCCCCAACCGGGACTAGAACCCGGTGTGCTGGCGCCGCAAGGCAGAGGATTAACCTAGTGAGCCGCTGCGCCAGCCAGGAAGAGATTAGATATAAGAACAAGATGCCAGAGCTGAACTGAAAGACACAGAAGAGAAACAGAAAAGGAAAAAGTCACAATATGTGTTTCCTGGCTATTTCTGAATTTTAATTCTGATCATTTCTTTTTTCTGTGAACAGGACATAGGAAAAAAGATACCTAAAGGAGACCTTAACTTAGGAATAAAATAAGAATGTATCGATGGAAATCAATCTACACACTACTATCAGATGCATGGGTCCCTGAGAGCAGTCATGAAAAGCAAGAGCGACCAGATGACAAGCACAAGAAAGCTTACACAGAGGGGAGGTAGTACACTTTGAGGTCAGGTGACTCAAGTGAAACCCTAGGGGTGGCACTTATTCCTTCTATGATTTGGGGAAGGCTATTTAATCTGAATGTATTTGTTCTTGCTTGTAAAATGCAGAAAGATATATCTATCTCACAGAACGGCACATTAGTACACAAAGCGCATCACTGCTCACCTACTGTAGTCAGGATGCAAAAAGTGTCAGTTCCTTTCCCGCTGCAGGCCTGGAGCTTCCCCTGAGAAATAACCAATGGGACCATGACCCATCATCACCCTGTCACTCAGACAGGCTCCCCAAGAAAGAGACCAGTGACGGGAAGTCCTACTCAACACCTAGGATTCTGGCATGACCTGGGAGAGTTCATAGCCAACCATTCCCAATCGCTCTCAGTGGAGGTGGACAGCCCATCATCCTGTGGCACAACACTCTTCAATGGCAACAAATTTTGCCACAGCCTTCTCTTGGCCTTTCCTGAGCGACAGTCTGTAGGCCTGGCCTAAGTTCCACAGCTTGCCATTTAATTTTCTCCTGGGTCCAATGCTTGTTGGACTCTGCCATGCTGTACATTCTTTTTTTCTCTCTGTATACTTCTTATCTTTACATATTTTTATTTTTCTCTGCCTACAGATCACAGAACTTTCTCCTTATTCCTCCACTGCTGTTAGGCAATTCTATTCCCGTGCCCCCAACATACACACGCACGCTCACTCACTCCGTCACTCACTCTTTAACTAAGAAATCCTGACGCAGATGCCAGGAATGTGTCTGCTGCCCTTCTGACACACAGTCTGATGCCATCTTCAGGGCCACGGGGAGGGCAGAGCCACGGACATGGCATCCGCATACTCTACGCTGGCCTGGCTCCTATTTTTATCGTGGCACTGCTCTGGGCATCCAGGCAGGGAGTGGGTCCAGCTTCTTCTCATTCCTTCACTTTACATCAGGACTCCAAAATAATTTCACCCCTTACCTTGGCTGGATCTTCCTGCCCCAAACCTTCTAACATCAATGGCGCAAAGTACATCTTTCCTCTTTCCCTCCAATCCCAGGCTAGCTCTGAGTACTTGTCCAATTCCCCAAACCCAGTCCTGATGCATGCGAGGGTACTGTGTTTTCAGACACAAGCAGTTTGCACAAGCTGGATTCACTCCTTTGGCTTAGACTGCTACCCCTGCTTCCCTTCTCTTCCCAAACAAGGAGTGCTCCTTGTTACATAATTGGATGTTCCCAGCACAGAAACTGACATAGGAGGTCAGGCGCGCATGCGTGCTAGGCTTCTCTTTGACTTAACAATGCCTTTTTTGGGCATCTAACTTTTCTTCAGCTCCCCTCCCCTACTCTCGCCACACCATCAACAATCAAGGGAGATTTATAAGTCTGGCTCAGATCAGAACTCTTCCAACCTCAGCTTAGAAGGAGGGGTCATGAGGTTGAATTTACTCTGATGTTTTTCCTCCTTGCAGGCTAGAGAGAGTGTGCTTATAATTTGGCAGAAGTCCCTGGAGTCCAAGGCAGTTATGTATATAGGTCTTTTAAGGGAACAAGGAAAGTACACAAAACTGGAACCAGAAAAATTAAATTCATCTGCCTGGACATAATGCTCCTGGAGCTTGGAAAATGAGGGCAACTTAAGGAGGAGATGCACCTAAATTTACCTCTGATGACCAAACTGTAGTGTGTTCAACATAAACAGGGAAGCGGCAACCGCTACCCATGAAACCAACACCAACCATCCTGCTCTTTAAAGCACGGAACTAAAAAGAAGAGAACCCAAGTATCCTGCTAAAGGATATAGGCTCAGCTACCTGTGGTTTCAGACAGAACAAACCTGGGGCCTCCTGGGCAGCAGTCATGGGGGACATGGGGACACTGGGACCTCAAATCACATCTTTCATGGCAGTGTACAGTGGTAGTGGTGGGGTGCTGCAATTTTAGGGAGATATCAAGTTCCTAGCTTATTTGCTTACCAGAGCAAAAAGAGTGTAGCACTGCATAAATCACTTTATAAAAATAAAAACTGCAAGTTGCCTGGGGATAGTAATGTGGGCTGACTTTAGGAGGTAATGATACCCTTTATGAGTACATAGACAAGGAGTTGCAATTCAGAGTCTTCAAACTGCCTACAATCACCTCTTGAGGAGTGCATACTCCTCTGAGCCAAAGGTGAAGTGGCACTCTGTTAGCCCTGTAGCAGAACGCTGGAAAAATCTGGGTTCAAGTTCTGTTTGTGGTGTTTATCATAACCTGAAGTCTTTGTAAGGCTTGGTTTCCTCATCCTTAGGAGAGTGCAAGAGGGTCCTATCATACCCTGAACAGTTTTGGAGGGAATTAAGTGATGCAATATACTTGTGGTGTTTAGTACAGGGTCTGCGCAGAGGAAACACTCCACAAGCATTCACCGGTGAGTGCCCTGAGGCTGACTGGGTTGGCAGTGCCTACACTCTGCATCCTGAAATGAGCCCTATCTTCAATACGGCTACCAGGCATGCGGGGACTTGCTTCTGTTCTCAGATACCATGCCTTCTCACTCCCCATCTTAGAAAGATTGCAAGAACCCTGTGAAATCACATCAACATACTCGAGAAGAAGGCCAAGAGCACCATGACAGAGATAGGAGTAGTGATCTATAAAGAAGGATGAAACACTTCAGAAGGGGAGGACAAGAGCCTTCATTTAATTCTCAGTCTGTGGAAGCTTACTGTGAGGAAAACTGCCAACCTCTGTGGTCCTACATTCATTGGAAAATGAGGGCATAAAGTTGATTAGATATAATCAACACGTTTTTGATAGGAAGGAATATGAAATAACTGGATACGCACAAAATACCATCACCTCGAAATATCTATGATGAGTAAGGGTATTAGACCATAGTTACAGGTTTTCAAAAGTAACTCGGTATAAAATTCTATTCTTGTGCGATATCCACACTAGCTTCATTCAAATTCACCAAATATATTCAGATTTTTCCCTTTTTTTCAAATTGCGATCCCTTTCTATTAAAAAAAAAAGCTCAAAGAAAGTCAAGGGAAATTTAGCTAGGTTTCCTGCCCCACCTCCTTTCAGTACTTATCCCTTAATATTTCACTAAAAATCATTCATTACTCCAGTTTGCTGGAGAGATAATTGCCTTGCGAATGGAAGCTAGTAAAACTCATAGGCAACTAACAGGAGGGTAATGTCACCTGGTTGACAGTATCACAGCCTGAACGCTGCTAAGAGCCCTGTCTTTTCCATACCTGTAATGCACTGTGGGCTTGCTTCTTTTCTGTGAGGATTTAACTTTCCTGCCTTAGCTCTGCAGAGCCCTTTGCTACGTGAAGTACTGCTTCCACAGGGAGCTTCCTCCAAATCTCAAAAACAGTGGTCTCTCCTTTATCTGGGCTGGCCAAGTCCTTTAATATTTCAAGATATTCAAATTTCTTCTTACCTTTAATATATGAGTCTAATCTCTTTGGAAGTGCCCATATTCATCTATACTTTTATGTTGACTGAATAATTTTTTTTTTTTTTGACAGAGTGGACAGTGAGAGAGAGAGACAGAGAGAAAGGTCTTCCTTTGCCGTTGGTTCACCCTCCAATGGCCGCCACAGCTGGCGCGCTGCGGCCGGCGCACCGTGCTGATCCGCAGGCAGGAGCCAGGTACTTCTCCTGGTCTCCCATGGGGTGCAGGGCCCAAGGACCTGGGCCATCCTCCACTGCACTCCCGGGCCACAGCAGAGAGCTGGCCTGGAAGAGGGGCAACCGGGACGGAATCCAGCGCCCCGACTGGGACTAGAACCCGGTGTGCTGGCACCGCAAGGCGGAGGATTAGCCTACTGAGCCGCGGCGCCGGCCTAATTTCTTGTGTTCTGAAACCAATTCCTCATGCGTGGTAGGGGTCATCACAATCAGATACTAACCAGTTTGGAGATCATCCTAGTTTTTTTTTTAATATTTATTTACTTTATTTATTTGAGAAGCTGAGAGACAGAGAAATCTCCCCATCCACTGAATACTCCCCAAATGCCTGCAACAGCTAGGGTTGGGCCAAGCTGAAGCCTGGGAGCCAGGAACTCAATCGGTCTCCCACGTGGGTGGCAGGGACCCATCTGTTGCTGTCATTACCTGCTGCTTCCCACAGTGAGCATTAGTAGAAAGCTAGATTCAGAAGCAAAGCTAGGACTTGAACCCATGTACTCGGATACAGGATATGGGCATCCCACGTGGTAGGTTAGCAGCTAATTCCAAAGACCCACGTTGGATTTTCCCATTTTTAAAGTACTTGGAAGAACAGCAAATGGAAACTCCAAGAGAGGGAAAAGAGAAATGATGGCCTAATTGGCAATATTCATAGGTGACTAAATAAAACATAAGAAAACTATCATTCAAGTACCGAAAAGGAAAATGTTTATTCCTTTACCAAATATTTAAGAATATCTACTATGTCTTAGCCTTATATGAGTTGCCAGTGATAAAGAGCTAGCTTAGGGCCTTAAAGAACTGATACTCAAGGCTGGCATTGTATCACAATAGATTAAGTCACCTGTGATGCTGACATTCCATATGGGCCCTGGTTTGAGTCCTGGCTGCTCCATTTTTGATCCAACTCTCTGCTTATGTGCCTGGGAAAGCAACAGAGGATGGCCAGGTCCTTGGGCCCCTGCCACCCACATGGGAGACCTGGATGGAGTGCTTGGCTCTTGGTTTCAGCCTGGCTCAGCCCTGGCCACTATGGCCATTTGGGGAGTGATCCAGTGGGATGGAAGCTCTCTATTTCTTTCTCTCTATATATCTCTCCCTTTCAAAGTAAATAAATCTTAAATAAAAGCCATTACTGTACACAAAATTTCTCAGTCTCAGCACTAATGACATTTGGGCAGCACAATTCATCACTGGTTTCTTATTTGGGGTTGGAGAGACTATCCTATATAGTGCAGGACAGTTTGTTGGACAGCAGCCCTGGCATCTGGCCACTTGGTGTCAGTAGGCAATGTGCTCGTAACCAAAAAGGTCTCAAATCTTGCAAAATATTCCCCGGGGTACAAAAGTGCCCTTCAGATGAGAACCACTAATTTAAGGAAAGATGATTTATATAATATGACATGGCAATATTAACATCAGAACTTTCAGTGAACTTAATTGTAGGGAGATGTCATACAACGTTTCACAGAATGCTCAGTGTTAGCAAAAGACCTAACAGATGAGAAGAAGGTAAGTTAGGGACATTGAGGAGAGAGTAGAAGAGGAGTGAGTGGAGAAAAAGACATTCAGGCAAAGGCCTGGAAGTAAGAGATCACAGACTACTCAGGCAATGACAGTCTGCATGGGAGAGAATGGAAATATGGCTGAGGTGGAATTTTAATATAAGGAAATCAATATATATTTTAAACATAGTGTTGGCCGGTGCCACGGCTCACTAGGCGAATCCTCCGCCTGTGGCGCCGGCACCCAGGGTTCTAGTCCCGGTCGGGGCACCGGATTCTGTCCCGGTTGCTCCTCTTCCAGTCCAGCTCTCTGCTGTGGCCCGGGAGTGCAGTGGAGGATGGCCCAAGTCCTTGGCCCTGCACCCCATGGGAGACCAGGAGGAAGCACCTGGCTCCTGGCTTCGGATTGGCGCGGTGCACTGGCCGCAATGTGCTGGCCGTAGCGGCCACTTGGCGGTGAACCAACGGTAAAGGAAGACCTTCCTCTCTGTCTCTCTCTCTCACTAACTCTGCCTGTCAAAAAAAAAAAAAAAAAAAAAAATATATATATATATATATATAGTGGAGCTCTTTTTCAAAAAAAAAAAAAAAAAAAAAAAAAAAAAGGAAAACCTACCTGGATCCTCAGCACATTAAATGCTCATAATGAAACTATTTTGGATGGATTATGGTCTACTGAGTTTCCCTAAGCTGACTTTTAAAGCACTTCTTGCAATGATAGGAATCCGAGACACATATGGGAAAAATCACTTTTGCATGCAACAGAGTGCCTCAAGGATTTTAAGTACAGAATGTATGTTCAGCCATGCTTTTCAGAAAAGCACTCTACTGGCAGAGGTGAGTGTGGAGTATGGACAGGTGGAAAGCCTTCGCCTGGATACCAGTCAGAATTTTGTATTTGGGTTTCACCTGGAGAGCAGTCCTAAGGATACCACATGCAGGAAAAAACGACATGAACTTTGAAGCTATACAAATTTAAGCTTGAAATCCTAGGTGTGTCCCCAACTATAATCTTAGGCCTGTTGGCTGATCCTGCCAAATCCCATTTTCTTATTCTATACAATGGGGCTATGGAGCTAACTACCTCACTTGGTTACCATAAGGAAATATACATGAACAGAGTTCGGATGATGGCCTAGATAAGAATCTAGCAAATACAAATGCACGCCTTTTTCTCTCACTTCGTCTCTTTATGATCCAAGCTTATTTAGTTTTCTTGATCCTACATAATGCTGAATATGGGAATGGAGATTTAACTGCTTGCTGCTGATGGGTTTTCTGCTTGTTGTAGGATAATGATTTTTTTTTAAAAGAAGTATTCTTTGCATGACATGTCAGTATGAGCCACATGCTAACAGGGCCACAGGCTGCTTCTTACTTGGAGAATCTGCCAGGATGTCTTTTAAGACAGAAATCAAAACAAGAGCACTACATGTCTGTCCAAGACTGTCTCTTTGGCCTTCTGTAATTAAGCAGAGCTTGCCTGAATTCCATGATTAAGAAGTTGGCAGCTAAAAACTCCATCTGTGCATGGATATTTCGGAGTTCAAGTCATACTGGAATCACAAAACCTGGATTATAAAAGCCAAGTTGCAAAAGCAAGCTTCCCTCTCTTCTTTACCACCCCGTGTCAGGAAGTACTACTTCAGCTGTGATTATTCATGCCCTTCTAGGAGGAAGCAGTATTTCCAAGGCACTGACCTGGTTTCTCATTGTTTTTCCCACTGTTTATCATCACAGTGACTACCTACTGCCAGTAAAAAGAAAGTCCATTATCACAAGGTGAAACGTACAGGGCTTGGGGATGTAAATGGATGGAGAACTCATCCCACAGTAGGAAGAGTTCAGCAGAAGTATCTAAGCTCACAGGAGTGTCTGTAACTCAGCGTGTTGTGACGAAAGTCTTGCAGGAGCAGATATATTCCGAATTTAGAAAAGAAAGTGATTAAGAAAATCTCTCTGACACTTTTCAGGCAGTCTTCACCCTGTATCCCCTCTTTTCTTAGGGCCCTCGGCTCCCCAGACTCCACACTGACCTTTGCTTCTGTAGAATTCAGCATCACATCAACTTCTCTGCCACTTGGAAATATAATGTAAGGGAGGACTCAGCACTCTCACCTCTGAACCAGGGTCCCAAAGATAAGCCGGAGAAATTTCTGCATGTTTTCGGTACACAGCCACTTCCATTGTTCCATTAACAGCAACAGGACCAGATCCAGGGCTGTGTCAGCTAACTCTGTCTCTGTCCCTGGAGGACAAAAAGGCATAAAAGTAACTCAGTAGAGACCCACACTTGAGGAACACCTTTCAATGCACAGGGCGGCGCCTGCATATAGAAATCTTGTACTTTTGTAATCAGTCACTCCACACTGACATCAAGAGATGATTACTTCATAGATGATTGCTTCAGTGGTAGGCTCTGTATTTCTTTGTATTTCTTTTGTTTAGGTTCCTGGTGTTCTGTCATCCAGCAAAAGTTTTTATCTTTTAAAAAAGATTTTACATATAATTATTTTGCTTACCTAGCTTCTGTTGCCTCTAGATTTCTCTAGGATGCTCAATTCATTCAGTTCCAAAAAAACAAAAAAAAAAAAGCTAAAAAACTATTGACTGGCTGTAACTGGCAAGGCCTCAACCCTTCACATTTGCATTCCACATGCGACACAAAGCATCACGGAAACGCTGTGGGTGGATCTGGAGAAGCACTTGGGAATTGGGCTTTATTACCCTGCAAAACCTTGCTTTGAAAGCACCTCCATTACGCAGAGCTGATACCCTGGGATTGAAGAGGCTTCCGCTGGATCTTGAGATTACCTGTGTTTCACACCCCTCTGGTGAATGCCATGACACTTACTGACTTCTTTTCCTGTTTCAAAAATGGCAAGGGCCACAAATGAGCTCAGCCCCACACTCAGCTGAACATGTGTATTTTCTGGATGGAAGCATCTGTCCTCTAAACTTTTTTTTTTTGGGGGGGGGGGGGGGCGCGATGCTGCTTCTGATTTGCTTTCCCAGGAGTAATTAATGTTCCAGAATGAATCTGACCTATCTGGTGCTACTGCTGTGATTAGTATTACAGGTAATCATCACCAATAATGTTTGTTAGTCTAGGACCATAGCGTATTCTCTGGGCCAGCTTTCTTGAACTCTCCTCATTTGTGGGTTTTTCAGAACATGAATTACTTCAGATTTGAATGGCTTTGCTAGAACTGAATCCCACACTGCATACGTTTTTGTTTTGTTTCATTTTTCTGTACTGTACTTCAAGGGCAATGAGATCTGAGGTGTTGCTTTACTTCCAGTCATTTGCTCTAAGAGGGATTATTCCATTCCTTGGCAAACAGCAGCATCCTGAGCCTCAGTCACCTTTCTCAATTCTGTTATTTTCTCAGGTTTAGCATTTGCCTGGAGCTGCCACCATGTGGTAACAATTAGTTATTGCAGTTAAAAATAAGAACAAAACATTACCACTAAGTCCTACTTTAGAGAACGGTAAATTTGATATCATAGGAGCATTTTGAGTCTCTCATGGCTGTGTGGGCTCAGACACAAACCATCCTGTAAGAGCTATGATATTCAGAGGCTGGTGTTGTGGCATAGCAGGTTAAGCTCATGCCTGAGATGCCGGCATCCCATATGGGCACTGGTTTGAGACTTGGCTGCTCCACTTCCAATCCAGTTCCCTGCTATAGGCACCTGGGAAATCAGCGAAAGACGGTCCAAGTTCTCCAGCCCCTGTACCCATATGGGAGACCAAGAAGAATCTGCAGGCCCCTGGCTTTGGCCTGGTACAGCCCCAGCTGTTGTGGCCATTTGGGGAGTGAATCAGCAGATGGAAGATCTATGTGTGTGTCTGTGTCTTTCCCCCCTCCTCTCTCTCTGTAACTCTTTCTTTCAAATAAATAAAAAATCTTTAAAAAAAAGATATGATATTCAAAATTTACAGGCTTGATTTTGGCTAGGAGGATAGCTTCATTCATCCTTTTTTGTTTACACTTAGAGGTCTCTGATACCTTTGCTGTCACACCACTTCATTCACTAAACAGTGAGCTATGAGACGGGATGGGGTGGTAAACACATCTCACAGAGCTAAACTGAGGTCCAGGGAGTAGAGGTCAGGTGATGTACTCCTATCCACCTGAGACATGGTGAAATCAGTTTCTTCCACAGCCTTCTGAACCCAAGAGTTGTGATCCTGCACTCTCAGGAGAGGCCTCTGACTGATGATGCCCTTCTTTCCAGTTCTAGCTCAGCAGATGCACTTATTAATGCTGAAGGCTCTGTGTTTTTCTCTGTAGAATGCATCTGCTTTTCTCCTGGGAAGCAAACCGGCTATACCTCAAATGCTCATGAAGACGGAACAGAGCTTTCACCCCTCTCTCTTTCCTGCTCTACCTTAATAACTAGGCGGCATCACCTGTCAAGGCAGGGAATAAAGCAGAAAAAAACAGGAGAAAAAAGATGGATTTTATTCTGGACATATTGTATTTTCAGTTGTCTTATGGTCTATCCATGTGAAGACACACAAAATCCAGTATTTAGGCAACACTGGCACATCTGTTAGAGTGGAAGCTAAGGGGAGTGTGCAGAGTAAGGAGAGCGTGTCAAAACTAAGGGCCCAGAAGGCTGACAAGGGAGCCAGCAAGGTGGACCAAGAAGGGACAAGAGAGGTGGAAAGAGAATCAGGAGAGTGGTATCACACACAGAGGGGACGAAATGTTTAGATAAAGGCAGTAGCATGCCAAAACAAAAACTGAGACATCATACTATAAGCATGGATGTCTTCTGCTGCATTAGAACTTCTTGTGTTTGTGCTCTGCTCCACTGCTTGACTTGGTCTGGGATCACTCCATGCTTATCTTTGTACCCAGCACTCAGCGCAGCATTACCAACACTGAGGTTCCACACATGGCTCACTCCACTGAGCACAACAGCCATCACGGCAACCACGTCCAACCAACCCACGTCCTAATGGCCCAACCCTAGCTCTCCTCTCTGTGGGGGCCGAGAACTGCCACTCACCTGGATCACTGTCACTGAGGTCTCGGGCTGGCACTGTCGCACCTGACAAGCCACCATCCACATATTCTTTGGAGGTTCGTGTGAGACCTTTATTTAGGGTTTCTGTTGGTTGTACTTCCAGTAGCTTTGTCTGTTTTTCAATAAAGGATTCCATCCTAGACATGGAGAGGACCTCTGACTCCTAAAGAAACAGTTGAACATCATACATGGATGGCAACATGTGGCAGAGCAACGTGGCACTGTGTGCTACCCTGTCTCTCCCCTTCTAAGCTACGACAAGCACAGACCCTCCTGCTTGTGATCACCTTAGGGAAGTCAGTCTCTCTCTCTCTCTCTCTCTCTCTATATATATATATATATAACCCAAGTTGTTAGTAAAGCAAATCTGTCCTAATATTTATCACTTCATGCACATTTTTGGGTCATCCATTCTCTTCCAGGAACTGGCTGCCTTTCTCATCCTGTCATCCATTATTCTAAATCCACTAGCCCAGAGAAACCAACTTGCCAACTCAGAACTGGTAGGAATTCCAAGCTACTCAGAGAAAAATAGTTTTAGCATGAAAACCTGAGATAAAAATCATACTAAATCTGTTAAAAAGTAATTGAAAATTAAAATAACAAAACTTGGGATTCAGGTGTTAGTGAAGTCCTTCGGCAGACAGCGAGTCCTTTGGACCTTCAAGACTGTCTCCCCTGCTAACGCTGCGGACATCAGCATCCCCGATCCTGACAGCTGCACCGCTCAGGGCTCTGGTCCTTACCACGTGGCCTTCGTGGAGACAATACAGAACCCTGTCGTGTGCTTCGGTGACAGTCAGTGCTGGAGCAATTTTGCTGGATGAGAACCTCAGTCTGGACCTGGCACAGAAACAAAAAGCAGAAACAGGATGCAACTCATGGTCTTGATCCCCACACACAGGGCTGACAAGCACAGTGGTCCATCAAGAGAATACCCAGGCACACTCTTGGGTCAGAGTTGCCAGCAAAGACATGGTCCTAAAATCCCCTGAACATGTATTCCAGCAATGCTCACACTACACTATGTCTATAGTGCACGTGTGACAGGGCTTTTGCCTAGTAAAACAGGGACTAGTTTGTTATGGTTAACATTCTCCTAGGCTGTGGACAATGTTTGGCACATCCTACGCACTCATTAAAAATCTGCAAAAGAGGCTACAGGTAACTGGCATGGACTAAAGGTTTTGTCGGTGGTCATTCACTTATTCCCTCTGTTTTCCAAATAACACCAGAGAAGGAATTGCAAGAGATGACCTGGATGCTTCCAGGAATACAAGACTCATGCCCAGGCATCGTGCTCGTGCTCAACAAAGGCTGTCATTCGAGTCTGCTATTGTTGACCCACGAAACATGAACAGAGGGACAAAGACAGGCAACTGGACTCTCTGTCGCCCTCTTTCTTCATAATGGCCCAGACACAGATGCAATTTCCAGTAAGGTGTGGTGCTCTCGCCTTCCACATGTGTGCCTGGAGAGCTGCCATGGAACAGCTGGGACCCCAGTACCGGAGAGGGGAGAAGCAGTCAGCCAGGGACTAAAATGGGCTCTGCAGCTTTCCATTCTATTCCTTCCCAGTTTATTGCTAGTATATGCAACTTCTGAGGAAAAATTTCCAGAAATCGTGGTAGAAAGAGATAAGCTATAAACCCTAATTATCAGTAGGAAAGAAACCTCTCCATTTCCTAGGAAAGTATTCACATTCTAGAGTTTCCCTTCCAGTCAAGAATCCCAGGTCGGTCAGGTCTCCGGGCTCCATGGAAAGAACAAACACTTAGCAGTCCCAGTCTCCCTTGGTGGAGCCCTGAGTGGAGCCTGGATTCTGGGCTTCCCTAAAACCTGGAATGGATGCCTGACCTGTGCTCTTCTAGGCTTGAGAATGGGGTGGTCTTTGGCTGAGGATTGGGGATCAACCTGAGAAGCAGTCACTGGGTGACCGAAGGGTTTCTCACTTGCTAGCCTTCTTGCCTTCCGTCTGGGGCTTGCTTTCAGTTTCGGCCTCACTCAGCTCCTCTGTGGGGCTCTGGGGTTCAGAGCGAGGAAATGCTGTCTTCAAGGTGTCCACAATAGCACTCACCACCATCTGCAGGGGTCAGAAGGGCTGGGCCGGTAAGAGACCTCTAAACATCAGCTCAGTTGTCTCACGATGCTTTACACAACAGGGTGAGTTAAGAAATGACAGCCACATCCGTCCCTCTGGCATAGTCTTACCCATCAGGAAAGTCACATGTCAGCTAATGACAACTATCCTCCCGATCCTGTTTGACCACAAAAATCTCCCTCCTCACAGAATAAGACAAACAAGAACGTGGGAAAAGAAGCCAAAAGAAACAGATAAATACCAACCTATGGGCTGCATGCTGCTGATGGATTATATTTTCTAATTTTCTTTTTATAAAAAGGAGTGATTTCTAGTTCCTAAATTGATAATTATTTTATCAAGATGTGCATTTAGTGGAAGCAATATAGGCAGGAGTTCAAGGAGAGAAGAGTGAAAAAGATAACAACAATAAAAAACCAAACCCCACAATGTAAGGACACACAGTACAGGGCACACACAACATAAGGATGATCAGAGTAATTCGCAGCAGAGTAAAAATATTGGTTTTTCTAGTCAATCCAAACAAAATCACTCAGCAAGATATCTGGAACTGATATAAACTGATATAAACTTCCGTACTTGGAAAGGTCAAGCAAAACAATCTTCACTAAAGATTAAGAGTCACCTCTGTTTCTCAGAATGAGAAAATGACATACAGATACTGCTAAAAAGGAAAATACACAAACAAAACCATAAAGTATCAAAGAAATGGAAGAAATCATTCACTTTTCCTTTGGTGCATCTTGCTAACTGACACTCCTGGATCAGGGCAGCACAACTTGTTTAACACATTCTTGTATTCCTCTACAAGGAACACAGCTAGCATAGCTCAGACAAGGCAAAAGCAGTCAATGAGAGTACATGGAAGGGGCCAGTGCTGTGGTGTAACAGGCTAGGCCTCTGCCTGCGGCACTGGCATCCCATATGGGCACCGGTTCCTGTCCTGGCTGCTCCTCTTCTGATCCAGCTCTCTGCTATGGCCTGGGAAAGCAGTAGAAGATGGCTCAAGTCCTTGAGCCCCTGTACCCGTGTGGGAGACCTGGAAGAAGCTCCTGGTTCCTGGCTTAGGATTGGCCCAGCTCCGGCCGTTGTGGCCTTTGGGGAGTGAACCAGCGGATGGCAGATCTTTCTCTTTGTCTCTCCCTCTCTGTCTGTAACTCTGCCTCTAAATAAGTAAATAAAATCTTAAAAAAAAAAAAAAAAAAAAAAAAAAAAAAGACTACAGTGAGGAGTACAGGAGAAAAAATCATGGAAGAAAAAAGAGAATAACAAGAACATAGATAACGTAGCTTAGAAATCACAACTTGTTTTCCAGGCTCCTCATCTGTCTCACCCATTGTTCCATCACCAGCAACCACTACAGTGCCTGTGGCTCAAAACAAGCAATCAGTAAGCAGATGTGGAAAGAATCAAGGGATGGACACATCGCTGCGGAACTCTGGGGATTTTACCTAGTTGATCCCTTTCTAGTTTCTCCCACCATTCTACCTAGCAGTGGATTCTCCTTAACACCTCATCACATGAAATTCCATTCTGTTTTGTTCCCCTAAACCTAGATCAGAGGGGAGCTTCTCCTCTGCTACCAAGTCAGTGCTCTCCAACCTTCTGATAAACCTCAGGCTTGAGTCCTGGAGACTCTAAGGATGTCAACTGCCTATCATAGCTGACAGGCTCCAATGTGTTATACAAATTCCCACAGGTGCTGAGACACCTTCCTGAAGAAGGTATAATTCTGTCCATACTCTGTTCTCCAGCAGAGAATCACTAAGCCAATCTAAATATAGCGTATTGTCTTGTCTTAGGGCTCTTTCCTGAATGAACAAGACTGGGAATGACCTTTCCTTCCAGAAGAGACTATTCAACCTCAGCCTATCAGTGGAGATACAGATCTATCCTTACATGCCTATACTAGAATAGCAGTATCACAAAACTCCCCGGATATGGTTACACGTATAGAGACATGAGTACTGTTTCCTAACAGTTGTGATTCATCAAGTTGGTGAGACAGCCAATTTTTAGCAAAAGGTCTTGAGAACTTCAGTTCAGGTTCTGTTGACTTCTGTGTGCAGCCTCCCTCCGTGCCCACCCTTGCTTGTTTTTCAAGCAGTGGCTCATGCTGGTACCTTGTCTATCCTAGAGACCATGAATGGTTTCTTGACAAAGGCAATTCGAGCATCTGTGTTCAGAGCAAGGAACTCCTGTACTTCCTCACTGTTAGCGATCTCAGGAATGGCACAGAGTTGCTGCAAAAAGAAGACACAAGAAGGATTTTGAGAGAGAAACCCCCACCCCCAGATATTTCTACTTGAGGTTAAAGGAGAGAAAACCCAAAATGGAAGCATGCTGACCTTTAGGAATGATTCCAGAAGGCTCTTACGGGCTTCTACTTTGTCACTATCCATATTTCCAAATGGAAGATCTGGAAAGAGCTTTTTAGGACCCTTCACGTCTTCAAAACAACAACAACAAATTCATTTAACATAGAGAGCTATCCTACATAAAATATACCAAACATACTTTAAAAATAACTACTGGAGACACTAAAAAAAATCACGAGTTCCAAATAAAGCCTAGGGATGATACATACAGCCTGCTGTCATTATTAACATGAAGAGGCCACACACTAGAGTGGTTACAAGTGAGCGCTCCCAAGTCCAAAGGCCCAAGTTTAAATTCTGCCTCCAGTTTCTAGCATACTAATGACCTTAGGCAAGCTGCATGATGTTTCTGTAACCCTGTTTCCTTTCTGAAAAAGAGAGACAGTAACAGTACCCATCTCCTAGACTTTTATGAGGATCAAATGAGCTAACATGTATAAAGTGCCTAGAAGAGAACTAGGTCCGTATTTTCAAGCTTTGCTTAATTAGTACCTATTGCTACAAAGAAATAAAAATGCATAATTTATATCTAAACTTCTTAAGAAGTTTATCTGGCTGATCAACGTTTTTTAAAATCCAAGTGGTTATTTACTGCATTTTCTTATTTTCCCTGTGTCTTTGAGGCATCAAACAGCACACAAAAAAGACTGGTTGCTAAAGGAAAGGAGGTAGCAAGGATCTCTGGATAATATTTTCATATTTAAAGGTGTCACTTCTTCAGAATCAGCCCTTAAGGCATTCGGATCTGGCTGAAAAGCCCATGACAGCATTTCAGGCACGGAAAGCCAAGACACTGTGGCAAAAAATTACCTTTCTACATGAAGGTTCTCTGAGTGAGATCCAAGTGGAAAGAAGGGGCCATCAGAGAAGGAGGTCCCTTTCTCTGAAGGGAGGAGACGACTTCCACTTTGCTTATGGCCCTGTCTAAATACTGACGGCGTCTGTGGATTCAAAAGGCTTCCAAAGCCTTGGCAGCTCATGTCAAGAGCCTCGGGTGATCACTGACATCATAAATAAGAGTGCCAATTGTTAAATCAACAACAGGAGTCACTGTGGACTTACTCTCCATGTAGGACCTCTGTCCTTAATGAGTTGTACTATGAGAATTAACTCTAAAACTTGTTTTCAAACAGTACTTTACACTTTGTGTATCTGTGTGGGTGCAAACTGTGGAAATCTTTACTTAGTATAGAGTTGGTATTCTGTATATAAAATTAATTAAAAATAAATCTTAATGAAGAATGGGATAGGAAAAGAAGTAGGAGGTGGGACGGGAGTGGGGGTGGGAGGGTGGGTATGGGGGGAAGAATCACTATTTTCCTAAAGCTGTACCCATGAAATTTGTATTCATTAAATAAGAGCTTTCTTAAAAAAAAAAAAATAAAATGTCACTCTCGAATCACTTTAACTCCTCACACCACCTTACTTACTGCTTCTTTTTTAAGCTTAACCTAATGAGGCTCCAGACAAGGCCTTTAACAGCAACTGACAACCTTAAAAACAATGGGATAACTGCTGTTCTAAACTAAAAGCCAAACACACTTGGGGAGCAGAGAATTTCAATGCTACATTCTCTTCCACTCCTCCACACAACCCAACAGGACGCCAAGCTGTCAAGTTCAGGGTGGTTAGATGTGAAAAATAAGCAGGCAGCGTGGGGCTAAGGGAATTACTGACTTTTGATGAACTTCCGTAGATCTGGTTTCTCCTCCAGTCGAGTCTGCAGATTCAAGAATTCCCGGTAGCGGCGGTTCACAGTGTGGTAGGCCAACTGCTGCAGGCCACTGCTGTTCTCACCGTTAAGAGCTGTCTCATACTGTTGAATGAATATATTTGTTGGCCAAATCAGTCAGATTTAGACAATCTCTACTCCAGATTCAATGCCCACAGTTCAATGCCCACACGGTAACAAGAGAGTAGGGATAGAGAGGGAATATTCTTATTCTGCTCCAGAACCTGCTCTACCTGACTGCTGCCCCAGGTTGTAATGAACAACTCAAACTCCAGGGGTGGCTGAATTACGGAATGATACATACTTCAAACTATATATGGGGGCCAGCACTGTGGCGTAGCAGGTAAAGCCGCCGTCTGCACTGCCAGCATTCCATATGTGTGCTGGTTCGAGACCCAGCTCCTTCACTTCCAATCCAGCTCTCTGTTATGGCCTGAGAAAGCAGTAGAGGATGGCTCTACTGCACTCACTTGGGAGATATGGGAGAAGGTACTGGTTCCTGGCTTCGGACAGACCCAGCTCAGGCCATTGTAGCCATTTGGGGAGCGAACCAGCAGATGGAAGATCTCTCTCTTTCTATGCCTCTGCCTCTGCCTCTCTGTAACTCTGCCTTTCAAGTAAGTAAGTAAATCTTACACACACACACACACACACACACACTCACATATATACACATACACAATGGGCTAAAAAGTCAGAAATGAGTTTCACTGTTCCTTGCTGCTACATCCATTAGAAAGCTCCTTCCCCTAGACACTGTCTTTATAAAATCGGCTACAAAACTACTTTTCAAATCCCACAGTACGTATCAGATGATACTGCCTATTTCACCCCTAAAATTATAGGACTGGACATTTATATAAGAGAAAAACCACTTAGCCATTATACCCGACTGGTGATTCTACAAGTTGGGAGAACAAATAAGCCCAACCAGCAGATGAATAAAAGAAAACTTCTATGTTTGGGATGGATTAAAAGGGCACATGCTTTTGTTTTTGTTTTGCTTTGAGCACATTAATCCTCCTAATTGTTCTCAGAATTAAACAATTTTTTTCCCCCACTAAGTACGTATCATCCGTATGTTGTAAAGGGTCAAAACCTGCTATGTTCTTAGCTTGGAGGCCTAGTGGTGGGAAAAGATGATTGGTACTACATGCTACCCAGAGAGTGGACACCTTGCACAGCATGAAACTACAGCTCAGTGTAGGGGAAGACGTTTTACTAGAATAGTTGATACAATCAAGTCTTGTGGGAGAACTACACAGACACACAAACACACACACACACACACACACACACATTCACACTCCTTCTCGTTAGCAGTAATGAATGCTATTGCTCAGGTATTATCCTAAGGGTAAGCAATGGACAAAAAGTGTTTCCTTGCTGGTGGGACTCAAGGCTGGTGTTTCCCAGTTTTCTTCAGCCAGGACGGTTGTGATCAAAGCAGTACCGAGGAAACCAAGGTAAGAAAGACAGGCAGAATTCAGGATGGGGCTCTCAAGCTCGGAGCACCTGGGAGTTACGATGTTTTTTTCTCACATACTGCGGCTGTGCAACAGTTTACAGAAGGTCCTTTCCCTCTTACCTGGATTGGAATTTCACAGGAAAGACTACAGCACCAAGGCTTGGGCCTGGTGGTGGTTTTTGGACTGAGTCAGATAAATTTAAAGAGAAAGCAAATAAAATCCAATGGATAGGGTTCTTGCCCAGGAATTGTCTTTTCAAACTTCTTCCCTGCTAATTCCTTTCTTTCTTTTAAAAAATAGTAGTTATCTTTTGTGCTTTGTTTTAGGGATGTAGGATATTTACCTAATATCAAATTCCTTATTCCTGGAGCTATTTAAGCACAGATATGGGAATCACCTGGCAGAGACAATATGAAGAAGGGTGGTTAGATTAGAGCTGCAGTTCCCCTAAAATGGCCTTACAACAGGCTGCCTCCATGTTAGTTGGAGGCTCTAATTAAAAAAAATATAGAATTTGGAAGCCCAACCTTGTATATTCTCAAGCAGAACCTTTTTAAATCTGTACATTAAGAAAGCAGGCCACGGCCGGCGCCGCGGCTCACTAGGCTAATCCTCTGCCTGCGGCGCCGGCACCCAGGGTTCTATTCCTGGTCGGGGTGCCGGATTCTGTCCCAGTTGCTCCTCTTCCATTCCAGCCTCTGCTATGGCCTGGGAGTGCAATGGAGGATGGCCCAAGTCCTTGGGCCCTGCACCCGCACGGGAGACCAGGAGGAAGCACCTGGCTCCTGCCTTCGGATCAGCATGGTGTGCCAGCCGCAGCACGGCGGCCGCAGCAGCCATTGGAGGGTGAACCAATGGTAAAGGAAGACCTTTCTCTCTGTCTTTGTCTCACTGTCCGCTCTGTCAAAAAAAAAAAATAAATAAATAAATAAATAAATAAATGAAAGGCAGGCCAGGAGCCAGTGCTGTGGTGTACAACACCACTGTTGTGTAAAGCCACTGTTTACAATGCCAGCATTCCCCACCAGAGTACCTGTTCCAGCCCGACTACTCTGATTCCAATCCAATTTCTTGCTAACGTGCTTGGGAAGGCAGTGGGTGATGGCTCAAGTGCTAGGCCCCTGCCATCTATGTAGGAGGCCCAGATGGGAGCTCCTGGCTTAAGCCTGGTCCAGTCTTGGCTGTGGTGGCCACTAGGGGAGTGCACCAGTGGATGGAAAATTCTTAAAAAAAAAAAAAATTAAAAAGCAGCCCAAATAATGTTGACTACAAATTTGGAAACTACTGAAAATACAGCCTACAGTCTTCTAACAGTCCTGAGATTCTAGGATTGCTTGTATGATTGTGAAAAGGGCCCACTCTGTCTGACAAACAGCTTCAGAACATTCAAGCAAGGCATTTGTTGAGTTGAACACAGCAGTTTAGAGTTGTCTCAACGCCCCACCCCCACCCCCGACACCAGCTTTACTAACTCTGCTTTCTGGACCTATTCCCAGGCCAGAACGGGTGCCCGCAGCGTTGGTTGTTACCTTCACGGTGTAGAGCGTGTATGGGTGGAAGCCGGTGCCACTGTGCTCTCGAGCCGTGATGGTGCCACTAATTCGAAGGTTCTGGATAACGACGGGGCCATCTGGACTGCTGAGAGGCTCAAAGCTGAACGTGGCTGAGCTGAGAGGACCGGGTGGAGAAGAGGAGAGCGCAATCGGTGGCAGCGCAGGATCGAGAGAGCTCACGCCGTCGGTGAGATCCTTCTCTAGACAGGAGGGTCGCGGGGGGCAGGTCTTTTCCTGTTCCTCCCCGAAAGCTGTGAGGGGGGTGGCATCTCCCTGCTCGGCTTCCTTGTCCGCTGTGTCAATCTGGATCTCTGGGCAGGAGCTCGGCGCGGGGACCAGCAGGCCTGCTTCTGTGTCTGTCCCTGGGCCCTCCTCAGCCTCGGTTCCTTCAACACCTTCGGACCCCCCGCCATCCTTGGGCTCCAGAACCTGGGATTCCTCCAGGGCATTCAGGGCATCATGGATCCTCTCAGACAGGAAGTTGCCTGGGGTCATGAGCATGATTGTCTCCTTGCTCAGTTCCGACAGTGGCGATTCCAGCTCTGAGTCTTCACACAGGAACAGGGGGCCTCGAATATCCGGCTGTAGGAAATGAGGCGAGCTGTTTCCCACTTTCCTTTCTTCAAGGATGCCGCCGAAATCTGCCTCTATGGCTTCATGGCCTTCCTCAACCTCTGGGGACAGGCCTGGCTCACTGCAGCTTACGAGCACTGGGACAGCTACTGGGGAAGGGGCTCTCCCTTCCGGCCGGCTCTCTGCCTCAACCATCAGCGGCAGAGATGTGGGCACTGCTGGCTGCTCGGGGTCACAGGCTGGGCAGAGTGGTTTAGCCACCTGTGCTGGGTCATTTCTGGCCTTGGAGAAGACAGCCACGAGCACGAGGTGGATCCAGTCAGGATCGGACAGCTTGCTGACCAGTGGTAAGATTACATTGCAAGTAATGAGTTCCACGACTACGTGGCGTCCAGTCCGCGTCTCCAGGTGTGGCTTGGGCACGAGCCCTTGAAGCAACAAACTCACGATGCCACGGGTGTAGGTGACCTCGGCATTGGGGCTATGCACGGCAGGATGTGGTGCCGTCGCCCGGGAGTAAGCTTCCCAGAGCTGGGCGGGCTCCACTGGACCACTCTGCTTCCTTGCCGTGGCCTCCTTGGCCTGAATGTAGCTCTGCAGGTGACAACCACAGAGGGTCAGAATTCTCTGGGCAAGGGCGCGACTGTCCACCAGGCCCATCCTCCTCCGAAGCTCCCGAACCAACCCTTTCATTGCTGCCTCCATCTCTTCCTCAAAAGCTGGCTCCTGGCTCACCGAACGATACCAGGACAACACAAAATCCCGGATAATCATCTGGATGGTGCAGTTGATCTCCTGTTCCAACTGCTTTTCCGCCTCCGGGCACGGAGGGCAGGTGGCCACTGGGATGAAGCGCTCCAGGTGCAGCTGACCTGAAGCCCCCACGATGGCGCCGGAGCCCAGCCATCCTCCCAGCACCACGAGCAACGCAGACAGAAGGCACAGAAGCCACACGTTGACCAGAAGGTGGATGACCAGGAGCCAGCCGAGCAAGACTCCAAAAGCTATCAGCTTCCGGTTGCTCATCAGATTGAGGCTACCACTGGACTCGGGTGGCGTCTCCGGGGACCGGGGCGCTGTCTCTGCCTTCATGGCTGAAGGGACCACGTTTCCCCAGATGACAGCCCTCCTTCGATGCTGGGGATGGGGGAGGTGAACTGTGTCCTGGACGCTAGGCGATCCGAGGACAGCGGGCAGGGGTCCGGGCCCTCCAAGTCCTACACTTCCTGCAAAGCGACCGCGGCAGCTCGCCTTCTCCCCTTCGCTACTGCCGACGGAGCCCTCGGGCCGGCCCCCCTCGGCGGAGACGCTGCTTCGGCCAACGCTGAGGGCTTCATAATGGCCCAGGCGGAGTGCCTCTAAGCAGCCTCGGGGCCCCCAGAAGCACTTACGCCCGGGTCACACGCCGCCGCCGGGGGGCCGCGCGCCCAGACTGAGCTCCGGTCGAGAGTGGGCTCATTGGGGGTCCTCTCCGCCGGCCTCGCCCGGTAGCCACCGCCCGCAGCACCTGCACCTCCAGGCGGCCGGGGCGATGGCGCTCCGCAGCCTGCCTTCCGTCGGGGCTGCCGGCCGGCCGGCCGCCGGCGACAGCTTCCGGGTCGACGTCGGCGGCGGCGAGGCATGCCGGGAGCGCGCCGGCGCGCGCGGAGGAGCGGTGCTGCCCGTCGCCCCCTGGTGGTCAGGCGCGGCCGCGACCGCCAGAGCGCGCACTGGTCCGGGAAGCTGAAGAGGCGCACCCCCGGACTGGCCAGAGCTCCCCCGGGTGGCCTCGGGCAGCGCCCCGAGAAGACTCGGAGCTCCGGAGGGTTTAAAATGAATTCTAAGTAGGAAATGTTGTGTGCAAACGGCCCTCACTGCTTAGCCAAAATCTCAGTAATCCAGTTTATTTTAAACTCTTGGGGACATATTTCATTTACTGGATTTTTTTTTTTTAGTTTTATTTATTTATTTGAAACTCAGAGTTACACACAGAGAGAAGGAGAGGCAGAGAGAGAGAGAGGGAGAGAGGTCTTCCATCTGCTTGTTCACGCCCCAGATGGCCACAAAGGCCAGACAGAGCTGCACCGATAAGAAGCCAGGAGCCAGGAGCTTCTTCTGGGTCTCCCACGCGGGTGCAGGGGCCCAAGGACTTGGGCCATCTTCTACTGCTTCCCCAGGCCATAGCAGAGCTGGATTGGAAGTGGAGCAGCCGGAACTCGAACCAGCGGCCTTATGGGATGCTGGCACTGCAGGTGACAGCTTTACCCGCTACACCACAGCGCCAGCCCCGGCCTGATGGATTTAAAAATTCACCTCGCTTTTGCCGGAGCCTCCTGCTGCATCTCAGGAAACTGTAGAATACAAGGCACAAACCGTAAAACAGAGGTAAATTCATTCCTTAAATTTTGTGTACTGTATCACAAAGGCAGAGTTATGATTTGGGGTTATTTGATGGTGGAATTTCCCTAGAAGTCACATATTTTGGGCACCTGCTATGTTCAAGGGGTAGTAGCAGAGGAATGGAGGGCATCCGTGTGGCTAATGGTGGAGACGAGGTCTAAACTGGGGAAATGGGGTATGTGAACTTGAATGGTTGTCGAATACCGGAAGTCAATCTGTGATAGAGTGAAATGCAAAGCCGCCGTAGAGACACTCTGGTGGAGGGAGGAGTGCGGTGGGTTTCAGCAGTAAGGGGGTCCTCACAGCTGAGGCAGCTTTTCTGCTACCCACCCACCTCCATTTCTTTTTCTCTCTTCTTCCCCAAATACATAGGAAGAGAAAACATTGAGATGTGTTTCTGGATAATCCTCTAGTCTGTTCACTTTATTGCTTATTTGTATTGGTTTCAGTGTTTAACACAGCTACCTATAGGTACATGTCAGACCGTAGCCCTGGCTGCCTGCAGTAGTGTTTGTGTCCATTTGCTGTGAAGCAGTTTCCTTCACTGCCTGAGTCCCAGGGTTGTGTCTGCCATGCAGTATCCTCTCTGTTTTGGCACAGAAAGTACGTCATCTGCATAAAGCGACACATGATCACCCATCTTCATCATCCTCCATGCTGTTAGCAGCCTTCGTCACTACAGCCTGACTCTCTAGATATTTAAAGAAATCTTCCAGCAAATGCCAATTTAAAAAACATAAAAATTAAAAACCTGTGCCAACAAGAAGAGGGCTGTGGTCTCTTCCCTTCCTTTCTACTCTTGATGGAAAGATTTTTTTTAATGTAAAATAAACTGTCATCTACATGTGAGTCACAGTTGACGATAAAGTGCTTCTCAAGCAAATAGTGTGACTTAGGATCAGAGCGTTCTAGAAGCAGACTGAGCACACCGTGGAGATCCCGTAATGCCGGTCTGTGTTTCCATGGCACCTGCCACTTCACTGCTGCTCTCTTTTCATGGAAAAGGAGCGCAAGAAGTGAATGCTCTCCTGCTTTGCTCTCCCAGGCCATTCTGTTGCCCTCAGGAGTAGTTAGAGAGCGACAACAGTGCCCTGGAGAAATGTCCCTGCCAACTTTTTGGGAACTAAACTGGAAATCTAAATGATGGAGAGACGTGCTCTGTTGCTGGAGACTTCCCCCTGGAAGTTGGGAGAGAAAGTTTACTGCGCAGCAGAGTCTGGAGTGTTCAGGGCAGTAAGGAACTGACCTTGTAAGTGGGCTCTGTGCCACCTGACCAGATGGTCCACAGCACAGGGGGAGCCAAGAGCGCCTTCCAGATTCTGAAGTGGATTTGATGAACATGCCAAGGCACTGGGCATTTGGATGGATGTGAGCTACTGCTTAGGGGCCTGGAACAGGCCTCAGACTCCAAACAGATTAATCATAGGGAGGAGGTGAGAGCCAGGACTGAGGCCTGGTGGTGTGTGAGTGTGGTCGGGGAAGGCTGGTGCTTCGGCCACACCTGTTACCATCTTTCAAGGTCTTTCTTTCTTACCATTTCTCAAGGCACTGCAGGCTACAGTGTTGGGGATAACAAGACAGAAAAATAAGAAAGTAATTCACCTCAAGAGCTTCTTAGTCTAGTGAAAGCAGAGAGTCACATAAATACATGAAAGTAATTAAATATGATCATGTTTCATGTGATGGGTTACAGTATTTGCCATAAAAGTATTTACAGTAAATTGGGGACACTTAGAGAAAGTTTACCTTTAAGTTAGGAAGTGAAAAATAAGTCAGCATATTTTAGGAAAAGATAGGGTGGAGAAAGCAGGGGCCAAGGAGGAAGGTCTTTTAGGATTCCCCTGTATATGGCTGACAGGCAGGGATAGCGAGATCAAGGGAGACCATAACAAGATGCCACACTGGAATCAGTCAATGCCACACCTTATTTGTATCTCAAAAATGGAGGTCAAGATAACTTTCTAAAAGGGAGGTTGAGCGATGGGACAGGGGGGTGGAGAAGAGATGACAGCATGTGTTCAAAGATCAGTGCTGTTGAAAACTCAAAGTTGATGTTTATTTGGTAAGCTGAGGATTTAAAACCTGAAACAACCAGTCAGTTGCCAGAGTTGGCTATTCCGTAAGCCTGAGTTTGGTTCCAGGGTTTATGGTTTTCTTACTGGTGAGTACATGCATTGCGTCAGAGTTGAACAATACAGATTTCTGTGTAGTTTGTCAATTGTATTGATAATACCTGCTAATAGCTGGTAGACTTGATTATTGATTAAAGAGGTTCATTCCATTCCTACACAGGGTGTGATCTGTAGGCAGGGAGAGGAAAACAATGGGATCATTAATCACTCTCCCCACAGTGCACTAAGCTCACTTCTTCTTAGGGTACTTGCCCGTGGCTGCTGTATCTGTGGTCATGGTTGAGGTTCATGGAAAGATTGTGGTACCTGGGAACCAGCCGCAGAGCATCTTGTAAAGGTGCTGTAAGCAGCCACAGCATCCTGGCTGACTGAGGCCTCTGCAGGATTTTAAGTTCACACTGGTGTGGAATCATTGCTGTGGGACATGGAAGAGGGCTTAATGAAGCTCACTGAAAAGAATAAAGGGAGAGCCCAGCTAAGATTAAAGATCAAGCTTCCGTAGAGGCACCAATACAGACTGTTGAGTTATTTCTCTTGCAGTGTTCGGTTTCCTCAACAGAGGAGAGAAGCAAGCAGGTGGTTGGTCTGTTGCCAGGTTGGTTGTATCAGGAGAGATGGGGTACAAGGATACATGGTTAGGACTTTTAAATCCTGGGAAGAGAATTGTTAAAACCTAAGATCATGCAGCCCAGATTCCAGGGGAAGACAGGTAAGTCAAGAGAGAGATGATCTGTTGTGAGAACAAGGTCAGGTGTGCTGGGAGAAGGAGAGAGAGAATGATCCAGGAGAACCAGTGTCTGTTTGAGATGGGTCTACTGTTCCATGGTGTAATGGTTAGCACTCTGGACTCTGAGATGGGTCTACTGACGCCTCTATTACTTTCCTTCTGTTATTCTGCCACCGCAAACAGCTCTTACAGCCACACAAATATATTCTTTAATAGCCCAAAAGTCAGAAATATGAAATGGATTGGCAGGCCCGTGTTTTTTATGGAAGACCTGAGGGAGGATACGTCTCTGTGCCCTTTCATGCTTCTAGGGCTACCCATTCTCCAGCTCTTGGCCTTGTCCCTCTGCCCTCTGCTTCCCTTTTCACATATCTTTCTCCTACTCAGTCCTCCCTGTGTCTCTCTTAAAAAGACCTGGTGAACCCATTGACCCTCCATGATAATCCAGGATTAGCGTCCCCTCTCAAGATCCTTAATTTAATCATGTCTAGAAAATCTCTTTTTGCCAAATAAGATAATGTATACACAAATTCCCTGGAATTAAGATGTCAACATCTTTCTTGGTGTGGGGCATTGTTTGACTGACAGAGACCAAGAATCTAGAGATGCAAAATGTTCTTGGGATGATGATGAAGCCTAAATAACGAGTTCCTGAAATAGGATGTGGATAATCTAGGGTTGCAGTTAAAAATTGGAGTCTATGTTTTCAGAAGAATGATGGACTTGGACGTGGAAGTGACCAATATTAGGGTACAGAGAAGTGCAATGATTCTGGAGGTTAATGGATGAAGTAATAAGAAGAGTAAAGTATAGCCATACCAAGATCAGAGGAGGAAATTTTGCATTCACCAGACAGTGAGTCATCTGAAAGAAGCCTTCGAAAGCTAGGTTACTGCCAGGGCATCTCCACCGCCTGCCTGAGAAGCGATGATGAGAATAAGCCGCCACCAGAGGGCAGCAGGCAGTGCGGCATCTTTCTGAGAAATCGCATCTCCTTTGTTCCTTCGCTCAGCCATTCTTGTTTCCATCATTCATCTCGCAAGGATTTAACTAGGCATTGTGATTCCAAGATGGACATTCTGTGGTTTCTTAAAGAATTCACAGTCTGATACCAGGACAGACATTGACACAGTGTGAAAACTGTATCATAGAAAAATGTCAAAATATGGAAATGCAGAGAATTAGGGAATGTTGTACAACAAAGTTGACATTTGAGCTAGTCTTGAAGGATAGGTGAAATAGCTTAGGAAGAGGCCCACGTGGTAGCACAGCAGGTTACAACACCGCTTGAAAAACCAACACCCCAGGCTGGTGCCGCGGCTCAATAGGCTAATCCTCTGCGTGCGGTGCCGGCTCCCAGGGTTCTAGTCCCGGTCAGGGTGCCAGATTCTGTCCCAGTTGCCCCTCTTACAGTCCAGCTCTCTGCTGTGGCCCGGGAGTGCAGTGGAGGATGGCCTAAGTGCTTGGGCCCAGCACCCCATGGGAGACCAGAATAAGTACCTGGCTCCTGCCTTCAACCAGCCGCAGCGACCATTGGAGGGTGAACCAATGGCAAAGGAAGACCTTTCTCTCTGTCTCTCTCTCACTGTCCACTCTGCCTGTCAAAACAAACAAACAAACAAACAAAAAACCAACACCCCTTGTGATTGGCAGTTCAAGTTCTGGTTGCTTTGTCTGCTTCCAATATACAGCTCCCTGCTAATGTGCCTAGAAAAGCAGAGGACAGTGTTCCAGGTGCTTGAGCCCCAACCACTCCCATGGGAGACCAGTGGATGAAAAATATTTCTCTCTCTTTCTCTCTTTTAAAATATTTATTTATTTACTTGAAGTCAGAGTTGTACAGAGAGAGGTAGAGACAGAGAGGTCTTCCATCCGCTGGTTCACTCCCCAGATGGCTGCAATGGCCGGAGCTGTGCCGATCCGAAGCCAGAGCCAGGAGCTTCTTCTGGGTCTCCCACGCGGGTGCAGGGGCCCAAGGACTTGGGCCATCTTCTGTTGCTTTCTCAGGCCATAGCAGGGAGCTGGATTGGAAGTGCAGCAGCCAGGACTCAAATCGGTGCCCATATGGGATCCGGCACTGCAGGTAGCAGCTTTACCGGCTACGCCACAGTGCCGGCCCCAATTCCTATATCCTTTTGCTAGGGCTCATAATGAAATGCCAGAGGCTGGGGAACTTGAGCAACAGAAATTTGTTTCTCTCGCGTTCTGGAGGCGGACAGTCCATGACCAAGATAGCAGCAGGGCAGGTGCCTCCTGAGATCTCTCTCCATGGCTTGCAGCTGGTGACCTGGGGGCGGTGTCCTCACAGGGTCTTCTTTCTGAGCTAGTGCATTCCTCTGTGTCTGCCTCTTCTTCAACAGACAACAGTCACACTGGTTAAGGTGCACCCACATGACTGTGCTTACCTGAAAAG